>NC_044348.1:32808973-33408973 GCF_007364275.1 Archocentrus centrarchus
CTTTAAATAAACCTTAACTATCATTGAATTTAAATCTTCTGTAGTTTTACACACTTGTTGTCCATTTGATCTCCTCTGCAAGGTTTACATAATATTCTTTGGAAGTTGATCCATTTACATTAGGGTGGGGTTCAGAACTTTCTTTGACAACACAGAAGACAGTTAGAAGAGGGGAAAACAGATTCAACAGGTTTTTTAGGTCGTCATGGTCCTCATATAGTCCTGAATAACTGGTGTGTATGTGAGTCACAATGTCCTCATATTGTCCTAACTTTCAAAGACTTTAGTGTGTTTAATTTGATGCCATCATATAGTCTGAATAAACGGTGGTGTGTATGTGTGTCACAATGTCCTCATATTGTTTAGGGGGAGATATAATACAGTGTTAAGTCTTTCTATAGGGTCTAGTATGATAAGCCTCGACCCTCATTAAACCAGGATGATCATTAGTTTAATTACAGAATGAATTTAACATTGTATTTGTGTGTTTTGCTGCAGACACCAAGTGTAGAGATCCCGACTCAGCCTTCAGGAGAGCCACAAATGAGCGGGCCATCCACTTCAATCCTTTCAACAGGTTTGGTACACATTTCTAGTTCCAGTTAAACACAAATAGATGTCTCATTTGGGTCCGGTGCATAAATAAAATACCCTTTAACAATCAGTTTGGGTAGCAGTTCACAATATCATAATTTCTATGACTTGTTTCAGAATGCTTTGGCAGAAATACTTGGTTTCATCAACTCTGGGGACCAACGACCCCTTTAATCTTAAATAAACCTTAAACTATCATTGAATTTAAAATCTTCTGTAGTTTTACACACGTTGTTGTCCATTTGATCTCCTGCTGCAAGGTTTACATGAATTAATTCTTTAGGAAGTTGATCCATTTACTTAGGGTGGGGTTCAGAACTTTCTTTGACAACACGAGAAGACGTTAGAAGAGGGGAAAACAGATTCAACATGTTTTTAGTCGTCATGTCCTCATATAGTCTGAATAAACGGTAGTGTGTGTGAGTCACGATGTCCTCATATTGTCCTAACTTTCAAAGACTTTAGTGTGTTTAATTTGATGCCATCATATAGTCTGAATAAACGGTGGTGTGTATGTGTGTCACAATGTCCTCATATTGTTTAGGGGGAGATATACTACAGTGTTAAGTCTTTCTATAGGGTCTAGTATGATAAGCCTCGACCCTCATTAAACCAGGATGATCATTAGTTTATTACAGAATGAATTTAACATTGTATTTGTGTGTTTTGCTGCAGACACCAAGTGTAGAGATCCCGACTCAGCCTTCAGGAGAGCCACAAATGAGCGGGCCATCCACTTCAATCCTTTCAACAGGTTGGTACACATTTCTAGTTCCAGTTAAACACAAATAGATGTCTCATTTGGGTCCGGTGCATAAATAAAATACCCTTTAACAATCAGTTTGGGTAGCAGTTTCACAATATCATAATTTCTATGACTTGTTTCAGAATGCTTTGGCAGAAATACTTTGGTTTCATCAACTCTGGGGACCAACGACCCCTTTAATCTTTAAATAAACCTTAAACTATCATTGAATTTAAAATCTTCTGTAGTTTTACACACGTTGTTGTCCATTTGATCTCCTGCTGCAAGGTTTACATGAATTAATTCTTTAGGAAGTTGATCCATTTACATTAGGGTGGGGTTCAGAACTTTCTTTGACAACACGAGAAGACGTTAGAAGAGGGGAAAACAGATTCAACATGTTTTTATGTCGTCATGTCCTCATATAGTCTGAATAAACGGTAGTGTGTGTGAGTCACGATGTCCTCATATTGTCCTAACTTTCAAAGACTTTAGTGTGTTTAATTTGATGCCATCATATAGTCTGAATAAACGGTGGTGTGTATGTGGGTCACAATGTCCTCATATTGTTTAGGGGGAGATATACTACAGTGTTAAGTCTTTCTATAGGGTCTAGTATGATAAGCCTCGACCCTCATTAAACCAGGATGATCATTAGTTTATTACAGAATGAATTTAACATTGTATTTGTGTGTTTTGCTGCAGACACCAAGTGTAGAGATCCCGACTCAGCCTTCAGGAGAGCCACAAATGAGCGGGCCATCCACTTCATCCTTTCAACAGGTTGGTACACATTTCTAGTTCCAGTTAAACACAAATAGATGTCTCATTTGGGTCCGGTGCATAAATAAAATACCCTTTAACAATCAGTTTGGGTAGCAGTTTCACAATATCATAATTTCTATGACTTGTTTCAGAATGCTTTGGCAGAAATACTTTGGTTTCATCAACTCTGGGGACCAACGACCCCTTTAATCTTTAAATAAACCTTAAACTATCATTGAATTTAAAATCTTCTGTAGTTTTACACACGTTGTTGTCCATTTGATCTCCTGCTGCAAGGTTTACATGAATTAATTCTTTAGGAAGTTGATCCATTTACATTAGGGTGGGGTTCAGAACTTTCTTTGACAACACAGAAGACGTTAGAAGAGGGGAAAACAGATTCAACATGTTTTTAGTCGTCATGTCCTCATATAGTCTGAATAAACGGTAGTGTGTGTGAGTCACGATGTCCTCATATTGTCCTAACTTTCAAAGACTTTAGTGTGTTTAATTTGATGCCATCATATAGTCTGAATAAACGGTGGTGTGTATGTGTGTCACAATGTCCTCATATTGTTTAGGGGGAGATATACTACAGTGTTAAGTCTTTCTATAGGGTCTAGTATGATAAGCCTCGACCCTCATTAAACCAGGATGATCATTAGTTTATTACAGAATGAATTTAACATTGTATTTGTGTGTTTTGCTGCAGACACCAAGTGTAGAGATCCCGACTCAGCCTTCAGGAGAGCCACAAATGAGCGGGCCATCCACTTCATCCTTTCAACAGGTTGGTACACATTTCTAGTTCCAGTTAAACACAAATAGATGTCTCATTTGGGTCCGGTGCATAAATAAAATACCCTTTAACAATCAGTTTGGGTAGCAGTTTCACAATATCATAATTTCTATGACTTGTTTCAGAATGCTTTGGCAGAAATACTTTGGTTTCATCAACTCTGGGGACCAACGACCCTTTAATCTTTAAATAAACCTTAAACTATCATTGAATTTAAAATCTTCTGTAGTTTTACACACGTTGTTGTCCATTTGATCTCCTGCTGCAAGGTTTACATGAATTAATTCTTTAGGAAGTTGATCCATTTACATTAGGGTGGGGTTCAGAACTTTCTTTGACAACACGAGAAGACGTTAGAAGAGGGGAAAACAGATTCAACATGTTTTTAGTCGTCATGTCCTCATATAGTCTGAATAAACGGTAGTGTGTGTGAGTCACGATGTCCTCATATTGTCCTAACTTTCAAAGACTTTAGTGTGTTTAATTTGATGCCATCATATAGTCTGAATAAACGGTGGTGTGTATGTGTGTCACAATGTCCTCATATTGTTTAGGGGGAGATATACTACAGTGTTAAGTCTTTCTATAGGGTCTAGTATGATAAGCCTCGACCCTCATTAAACCAGGATGATCATTAGTTTATTACAGAATGAATTTAACATTGTATTTGTGTGTTTTGCTGCAGACACCAAGTGTAGAGATCCCGACTCAGCCTTCAGGAGAGCCACAAATGAGCGGGGCCATCCACTTCATCCTTTCAACAGGTTGGTACACATTTCTAGTTCCAGTTAAACACAAATAGATGTCTCATTTGGGTCCGGTGCATAAATAAAATACCCTTTAACAATCAGTTTGGGTAGCAGTTGCACAATATCATAATTTCTATGATTTGTTTCAGAATGCTTTGGCAGAAATACTTTGGTTTCATCAACTCTGGGGACCAACGACCCCTTTAATCTTTAAATAAACCTTAAACTATCATTGAATTTAAAATCTTCTGTAGTTTTACACACGTTGTTGTCCATTTGATCTCCTGCTGCAAGGTTTACATGAATTAATTCTTTAGGAAGTTGATCCATTTACATTAGGGTGGGGTTCAGAACTTTCTTTGACAACACGAGAAGACGTTAGAAGAGGGGAAAACATATTCAACATGTTTTTATGTCGTCATGTCCTCATATAGTCTGAATAAACGGTAGTGTGTGTGAGTCACGATGTCCTCATATTGTCCTAACTTTCAAAGACTTTAGTGTGTTTAATTTGATGCCATCATATAGTCTGAATAAACGGTGGTGTGTATGTGTGTCACAATGTCCTCATATTGTTTAGGGGGAGATATACTACAGTGTTAAGTCTTTCTATAGGGTCTAGTATGATAAGCCTCGACCCTCATTAAGCTAGGATGATCATTAGTTTATTACAGAATGAATTTAACAGTGTATTGTGTGTTTTGCTGCAGACACCAAGTGTAGAGATCCCGACTCAGCCTTCAGGAGAGCCACAAATGAGCGGGCCATCCACTTCATCCTTTCAACAGGTTGGTACACATTTCTAGTTCCAGTTAAACACAAATAGATGTCTCATTTGGGTCCGGTGCATAAATAAAATACCCTTTAACAATCAGTTTGGGTAGCAGTTTCACAATATCATAATTTCTATGACTTGTTTCAGAATGCTTTGGCAGAAATACTTTGGTTTCATCAACTCTGGGGACCAACGACCCCTTTAATCTTTAAATAAACCTTAAACTATCATTGAATTTAAAATCTTCTGTAGTTTTACACACGTTGTTGTCCATTTGATCTCCTGCTGCACGGTTTACATGAATTAATTCTTTAGGAAGTTGATCCATTTACATTAGGGTGGGGTTCAGAACTTTCTTTGACAACACGAGAAGACGTTAGAAGAGGGGAAAACAGATTCAACATGTTTTTAGTCGTCATGTCCTCATATAGTCTGAATAAACGGTAGTGTGTGTGAGTCACGATGTCCTCATATTGTCCTAACTTTCAAAGACTTTAGTGTGTTTAATTTGATGCCATCATATAGTCTGAATAAACGGTGGTGTGTATGTGTGTCACAATGTCCTCATATTGTTTAGGGGGAGATATACTACAGTGTTAAGTCTTTCTATAGGGTCTAGTATGATAAGCCTCGACCCTCATTAAGCTAGGATGATCATTAGTTTATTACAGAATGAATTTAACAGTGTATTTGTGTGTTTTGCTGCAGACACCAAGTGTAGAGATCCCGACTCAGCCTTCAGGAGAGCCACAAATGAGCGGGCCATCCACTTCATCCTTTCAACAGGTTGGTACACATTTCTAGTTCCAGTTAAACACAAATAGATGTCTCATTTGGGTCCGGTGCATAAATAAAATACCCTTTAACAATCAGTTTGGGTAGCAGTTTCACAATATCATAATTTCTATGACTTGTTTCAGAATGCTTTGGCAGAAATACTTTGGTTTCATCAACTCTGGGGACCAACGACCCCTTTAATATTTAAATAAACCTTAAACTATCATTGAATTTAAAATCTTCTGTAGTTTTACACACGTTGTTGTCCATTTGATCTCCTGCTGCAAGGTTTACATGAATTAATTCTTTAGGAAGTTGATCCATTTACATTAGGGTGGGGTTCAGAACTTTCTTTGACAACACGAGAAGACATTAGAAGAGGGGAAAACAGATTCAACATGTTTTTAGTCGTCATGTCCTCATATAGTCTGAATAAACGGTAGTGTGTGTGAGTCACGATGTCCTCATATTGTCCTAACTTTCAAAGACTTTAGTGTGTTTAATTTGATGCCATCATATAGTCTGAATAACCGGTGGTGTGTATGTGTGTCACAATGTCCTCATATTGTTTAGGGGGAGATATACTACAGTGTTAAGTCTTTCTATAGGGTCTAGTATGATAAGCCTCGACCCTCATTAAACCAGGATGATCATTAGTTTATTACAGAATGAATTTAACATTGTATTTGTGTGTTTTGCTGCAGACACCAAGTGTAGAGATCCCGACTCAGCCTTCAGGAGAGCCACAAATGAGCGGGCCATCCACTTCATCCTTTCAACAGGTTGGTACACATTTCTAGTTCCAGTTAAACACAAATAGATGTCTCATTTGGGTCCGGTGCATAAATAAAATACCCTTTAACAATCAGTTTGGGTAGCAGTTTCACAATATCATAATTTCTATGACTTGTTTCAGAATGCTTTGGCAGAAATACTTTGGTTTCATCAACTCTGGGGACCAACGACCCCTTTAATCTTTAAATAAACCTTAAACTATCATTGAATTTAAAATCTTCTGTAGTTTTACACACGTTGTTGTCCATTTGATCTCCTGCTGCAAGGTTTACATGAATTAATTCTTTAGGAAGTTGATCCATTTACATTAGGGTGGGGTTCAGAACTTTCTTTGACAACACGAGAAGACGTTAGAAGAGGGGAAAACAGATTCAACATGTTTTTAGTCGTCATGTCCTCATATAGTCTGAATAAACGGTAGTGTGTGTGAGTCACGATGTCCTCATATTGTCCTAACTTTCAAAGACTTTAGTGTGTTTAATTTGATGCCATCATATAGTCTGAATAAACGGTGGTGTGTATGTGTGTCACAATGTCCTCATATTGTTTAGGGGGAGATATACTACAGTGTTAAGTCTTTCTATAGGGTCTAGTATGATAAGCCTCGACCCTCATTAAGCTAGGATGATCATTAGTTTATTACAGAATGAATTTAACAGTGTATTTGTGTGTTTTGCTGCAGACACCAAGTGTAGAGATCCCGACTCAGCCTTCAGGAGAGCCACAAATGAGCGGGCCATCCACTTCATCCTTTCAACAGGTTGGTACACATTTCTAGTTCCAGTTAAACACAAATAGATGTCTCATTTGGGTCCGGTGCATAAATAAAATACCCTTTAACAATCAGTTTGGGTAGCAGTTTCACAATATCATAATTTCTATGACTTGTTTCAGAATGCTTTGGCAGAAATACTTTGGTTTCATCAACTCTGGGGACCAACGACCCCTTTAATCTTTAAATAAACCTTAAACTATCATTGAATTTAAAATCTTCTGTAGTTTTACACACGTTGTTGTCCATTTGATCTCCTGCTGCAAGGTTTACATGAATTAATTCTTTAGGAAGTTGATCCATTTACATTAGGGTGGGGTTCAGAACTTTCTTTGACAACACGAGAAGACGTTAGAAGAGGGGAAAACAGATTCAACATGTTTTTAGGTGTCATGTCCTCATATAGTCTGAATAAACTGTAGTGTGTGTGAGTCACGATGTCCTCATATTGTCCTAACTTTCAAAGACTTTAGTGTGTTTAATTTGATGCCATCATATAGTCTGAATAAACGGTGGTGTGTATGTGTGTCACAATGTCCTCATATTGTTTAGGGGGAGATATACTACAGTGTTAAGTCTTTCTATAGGGTCTAGTATGATAAGCCTCGACCCTCATTAAACCAGGATGATCATTAGTTTATTACAGAATGAATTTAACATTGTATTTGTGTGTTTTGCTGCAGACACCAAGTGTAGAGATCCCGACTCAGCCTTCAGGAGAGCCACAAATGAGCGGGCCATCCACTTCATCCTTTCAACAGGTTGGTACACATTTCTAGTTCCAGTTAAACACAAATAGATGTCTCATTTGGGTCCGGTGCATAAATAAAATACCCTTTAACAATCAGTTTGGGTAGCAGTTTCACAATATCATAATTTCTATGACTTGTTTCAGAATGCTTTGGCAGAAATACTTTGGTTTCATCAACTCTGGGGACCAACGCCCCCTTTAATCTTTAAATAAACCTTAAACTATCATTGAATTTAAAATCTTCTGTAGTTTTACACACGTTGTTGTCCATTTGATCTCCTGCTGCAAGGTTTACATGAATTAATTCTTTAGGAAGTTGATCCATTTACATTAGGGTGGGGTTCAGAACTTTCTTTGACAACACGAGAAGACGTTAGAAGAGGGGAAAACAGATTCAACATGTTTTTAGTCGTCATGTCCTCATATAGTCTGAATAAACGGTAGTGTGTGTGAGTCACGATGTCCTCATATTGTCCTAACTTTCAAAGACTTTAGTGTGTTTAATTTGATGCCATCATATAGTCTGAATAAACGGTGGTGTGTATGTGTGTCACAATGTCCTCATATTGTTTAGGGGGAGATATACTACAGTGTTAAGTCTTTCTATAGGGTCTAGTATGATAAGCCTCGACCCTCATTAAGCTAGGATGATCATTAGTTTATTACAGAATGAATTTAACAGTGTATTTGTGTGTTTTGCTGCAGACACCAAGTGTAGAGATCCCGACTCAGCCTTCAGGAGAGCCACAAATGAGCGGGCCATCCACTTCATCCTTTCAACAGGTTGGTACACATTTCTAGTTCCAGTTAAACACAAATAGATGTCTCATTTGGGTCCGGTGCATAAATAAAATACCCTTTAACAATCAGTTTGGGTAGCAGTTTCACAATATCATAATTTCTATGACTTGTTTCAGAATGCTTTGGCAGAAATACTTTGGTTTCATGAACTCTGGGGACCAACGACCCCTTTAATCTTTAAATAAACCTTAAACTATCATTGAATTTAAAATCTTCTGTAGTTTTACACACGTTGTTGTCCATTTGATCTCCTGCTGCAAGGTTTACATGAATTAATTCTTTAGGAAGTTGATCCATTTACATTAGGGTGGGGTTCAGAACTTTCTTTGACAACACGAGAAGACGTTAGAAGAGGGGAAAACAGATTCAACATGTTTTTAGTCGTCATGTCCTCATATAGTCTGAATAAACGGTAGTGTGTGTGAGTCACGATGTCCTCATATTGGCCTAACTTTCAAAGACTTTAGTGTGTTTAATTTGATGCCATCATATAGTCTGAATAAACGGTGGTGTGTATGTGTGTCACAATGTCCTCATATTGTTTAGGGGGAGATATACTACAGTGTTAAGTCTTTCTATAGGGTCTAGTATGATAAGCCTCGACCCTCATTAAACCAGGATGATCATTAGTTTATTACAGAATGAATTTAACATTGTATTTGTGTGTTTTGCTGCAGACACCAAGTGTAGAGATCCCGACTCAGCCTTCAGGAGAGCCACAAATGAGCGGGCCATCCACTTCATCCTTTCAACAGGTTGGTACACATTTCTAGTTCCAGTTAAACACAAATAGATGTCTCATTTGGGTCCGGTGCATAAATAAAATACCCTTTAACAATCAGTTTGGGTAGCAGTTTCACAATATCATAATTTCTATGACTTGTTTCAGAATGCTTTGGCAGAAATACTTTGGTTTCATCAACTCTGGGGACCAACGACCCCTTTAATCTTTAAATAAACCTTAAACTATCATTGAATTTAAAATCTTCTGTAGTTTTACACACGTTGTTGTCCATTTGATCTCCTGCTGCAAGGTTTACATGAATTAATTCTTTAGGAAGTTGATCCATTTACATTAGGGTGGGGTTCAGAACTTTCTTTGACAACACGAGAAGACAGTTAGAAGAGGGGAAAACAGATTCAACATGTTTTTAGTCGTCATGTCCTCATATAGTCTGAATAAACGGTAGTGTGTGTGAGTCACGATGTCCTCATATTGTCCTAACTTTCAAAGACTTTAGTGTGTTTAATTTGATGCCATCATATAGTCTGAATAAACGGTGGTGTGTATGTGTGTCACAATGTCCTCATATTGTTTAGGGGGAGATATACTACAGTGTTAAGTCTTTCTATAGGGTCTAGTATGATAAGCCTCGACCCTCATTAAGCTAGGATGATCATTAGTTTATTACAGAATGAATTTAACATTGTATTTGTGTGTTTTGCTGCAGACACCAAGTGTAGAGATCCCGACTCAGCCTTCAGGAGAGCCACAAATGAGCGGGCCATCCACTTCATCCTTTCAACAGGTTGGTACACATTTCTAGTTCCAGTTAAACACAAATAGATGTCTCATTTGGGTCCGGTGCATAAATAAAATACCCTTTAACAATCAGTTTGGGTAGCAGTTTCACAATATCATAATTTCTATGACTTGTTTCAGAATGCTTTGGCAGAAATACTTTGGTTTCATGAACTCTGGGGACTAATGACCCCTTTAATCTTTAAATAAACCTTAAACTATCATTGAATTTAAAATCTTCTGTAGTTTTACACACGTTGTTGTCCATTTGATCTCCTGCTGCAAGGTTTACATGAATTAATTCTTTAGGAAGTTGATCCATTTACATTAGGGTGGGGTTCAGAACTTTCTTTGACAAGAACAGAAGATGTTAGAAGAGGGGAAAACAGATTCAACATGTTTTTAGTCGTCATGTCCTCATATAGTCTGAATAAATGGTAGTGTGTGTGAGTCACGATGTCCTCATATTGTCCTAACTTTCAAAGAGTTTAGTGTGTTTAATTTGATGTCCTCATATAGTCTGAATAAACGGTGGTGTGTATGTGTGTCACAATGTCCTCATATTGTTTAGGGGGAGATATACTACAGTGTTAAGTCTTTCTATAGGGTCTAGTATTATAAGCCTCGACCCTCATTAAACCAGGATGATCATTAGTTTATTACAGAATGAATTTAACATTGTATTTGTGTGTTTTGCTGCAGACACCAAGTGTAGAGATCCCGACTCAGCCTTCAGGAGAGCCACAAATGAGCGGGCCATCCACTTCAGCCTTTCAACAGGTTGTTACACATTTCTAGTTCCAGTTAAACACAAATAGATGTCTCATTTGGGTCCGGTGCATAAATAAAATACCCTTTAACAATCAGTTTGGGTAACATTTTCACAATATCATAATTTCTATGACTTGTTTCAGAATGCTTTGGCAGAAATACTTTGGTTTCATCAACTCTGGGGACCAACGACCCCTTTAATCTTTAAATAAACCTTAAACTATCATTCAATTTAATATCTTCTGTAGTTTTACACACGTTGTTGTCCATTTGGTCTCCTGCTGCAAGGTTTACATGAATTAATTCTTTAGGAGGTTGATACATTTACATTAGGGTGGGGTTCAGAACTTTCTTTGACAACAACAGAAGATGTTAGAAGAGGGGAAAACAGATTCAACATGTTTTTAGTCGTCATGTCCTCATATAGTCTGAATAAACGGTAGTGTGTGTGAGTCACGATGTCCTCATATTGTCCTAACTTTCAAAGAGTTTAGTGTGTTTAATTTGATGTCCTCATATAGTCTGAATAAACGGTGGTGTGTATGTGTGTCACAATGTCCTCATATTGTTTAGGGGGAGATATACTACCGTGTTAAGTCTTTCTATAGGGTCTTGTTATGTGCAACTTCAGCTAATCAGCAGGTGAACCAGAGTACATAAGTGCTGAGAGAACTGCTGAGGGTCTCAGATCTAGCTCAGAGCGAGGTCTGGATTCATGGGTTGATAGAACCTTTTAGGATTTTGATCTGACTAAATACCTCCTGGTCTGGTTACTCCATGCTGGTGGGGGACATTGTTGGTGACCAGGAAGGAGTGTGTGTGTCATGCTTGTTTCTTCCTTTGAGTAGGAAGGTTGTTTCTGGTTACTCTTCTTTAGAGGAGGCTGCCTGTTCTGTTCCTCCTGATTAGATGAGAACTTGCAGGTGATTGCTCATTTCGTTCAGAAGAGACCTCTCTTTGGTTTATTGTTTTAAGTTATGTTCTAGGAATATTTTGGGTACTAATTTTAGTCTAGTTTAAGGAGTAAAGGTGTTAACCTGTTAATTCTTTCAGGAAGCTTGAGCCATATTATTTATTAATAAAATCCTTTATTTTTGCTACATTTTATTGGCCTTTTCATTCACCCTGGAGCATTATTTATTGCTACATTCCCCCATATCCTAGACAACATCTGGGGATGTAACCGGTCTAGTATAAGCCCCGATCCTTGTTCATATTAAGCTTAAGCTATCGTTCAATTTTAGATCTTTTGTAGTTCTATACATTTTTGTTTAGAATTGCCATAACCTGTTTCAGATTATCTTGGCTAAAACTTTCATTAAAATTTCTGTCTTTTTAGGTTGACCAGACCTCTGCTTTTGTGCCTTTTAGTGGGACAGTAACTGGAGAACAGGTGAGACAGCTACATTCTTCTTTTTTTAAAAAAAAATAGTTCATGTTATTTCACTCGGTCATTTACTGAGTGAGAACAGTAATACAGAATATAAGGTGAGCCGTCGTTGTTTACTTTTGATTCTTGATTATTTTTTGTTACAGCTTAGAGCAATACGCTGTCTACAAAATCTAAAACGACATCATGATCAGTGTGAGAAACGTTATGATGACGCTAAGATGAAAATATTAGAGAGAGAAAGGCAGAGAACTTTGACTCTATCCACCAGAATGAATGTGAGTATTTAAATATAAGCCGAAACACAATCTTTTCATTATATGCAATCAATTATGTTCAGGATGTTTATTTTAGAGTTTTAGAATATCCAGAGGCCTACAAAAATAGGTGAATTTCTCTCATTTACTCATTGTTTCTAGTTTATGTACATAATTGAAGGACCGCTGCCACTGATTTTTTTTTTTCTCCTAAAATATTTCATTTTAATTTTATGCAGTAGGTGAGCCATAAGACAAGATGTTATGTTTTGGTCTCCTGTTTAACACAGTCTACAATATCACATCGTACACTGAGAAGTGTTGCACTGTAGAGACTTCTCTCCCACTAGTCATAATAAGTGAAGCAGCTTGTCTTGGTGTTAGGAGTATTATTTCATAATTTAAAACCTAATCTAACTGGGCATGAAACCTCTATTCAATAAATTTTAATAATTAATAATGGTTTTAAAAGGTTGGACATGCTGAAGTTGATGATGGTGAATTTCATGATGGAAACTACTCACGCTTTAATGACCAGGTAATTATGACACAGTTGTTAAATAGAGAAACAAAAAATGCATTAAGGAAATCAAATGTTATTTTTAACTGTGTATTTAAAATTATCACTTTTTCAAAAGTCACTTATGCACATTTTATGGCTCTTTAGGGAAAATGATACTATAGCTCTTTAATGCCGTTTTCTATTTCCTCAGATTTCTGATCCCGAGTTTTCAGATAACACAGATTATGAAGATGTTGACTATGTTCCAGACTCAAGTGACAACTCTTCAGACACAAGTGTTCAAAGTAAGGAACTGAGAGTGACAGACAATTCTCCCAAAAAACTGTCTGACATTTCATTGGGGATGGCTACAGCACACAGTGTGGAAATCACTGGTTCTCATAGTTCTTCAGTGATAAGTTGCAGTGCCGATTTAACAGAGAGCATGTCGCACAATAACAGCTCCGTAAAAGTCACAGCATTGCCAAAAACAGGAAGGAAGAGCAAGTACAACAAGAAGCAATATTGTCTGTATTGTAAAAAACCCATTTCTAAATTGGCAAGACACCTCGAAAGCGCACACGGTAACCAGCCTGATGTAACAATGGCTTTCAGTTTCGCTAAAGGTTCCCACAACAGAAGAGAGCTGTTACGGTGTCTTAAAAAGAGGGGAAACTTTGAACATAATGCTTCTGTGGCAGTCCAAGGTACTGGAGCATTTGTTGCTTGTCGAAGACCCACTATAGAAAAACAATCTGAGGACTACCGTCATTGCAAATTTTGTCAAGGGCTATATGCAAGAGAAAGCCTTTGGAGACATGTGAGAAGGTGCCCCCAGAAGCCTGTTGAAGGAGACTCTCTCACTGGACGAAAGCGGATACATCTTGACTTGCCAAAACCCAATCAAGTTCATGAAGCTGTTTGGAAGATTGCTTGTGAAATGAACCAGGATGGCATTTCCTTGGTTGTAAAAAGTGAAAGAGACATTCTTTCCCTTGGTGAGTCACTGTACAACAGCAGGAAACCGCATGAAAGAAGGAATGATTACATTCGCCAGAAAATGAGAGAGATAGCAAGGCTGTTGATAGAAGCTAGAGCTAAAACACCTCTGAAGAGGACAGAAGACCTTGTTATGCCCAGCAACTTTCCTCACGTGATACAAGCTGTCAGAGCTGTTGCTGGTTATGACTTGAAAAGCAACTCATATAAAGTCCCATCCTTGGCTCTAAAATTGGGGCACAGTTTAGCCAAACTTGCAGGAATTGTACAGTGCAGTGCTATCATTGCACATCGCCATGATGTTGCCAAGTCAGCCGAGCAATTTGCCACTCTGTATCAGAAAAAATGGGCAGAGTCAATTTCAGCTGCTGCATTGGGCACGCTTCAACAAGCCAAATGGAATAAACCCCAGCTTTTGCCATTTACACAGGATGTGTCGCTGCTGCACCAGTTTCTTGCTGCTGAGTGTGCTAAATGCATGAAGGATGTGGAGGAAAAACCTAACAACACAAACTTTGGAAATCTTGCTAAAGTAACTTTGACACAAGTAGTACTATTTAACAGAAAACGGCAGGGGGAAGTTTCAAAAATGGAGGTCCAGGCTTTTACATCCCGGAATTGCACAGAGCTGAACCCCGACATTATGATGTGCCTCAATGAGTTGGAGAGGAAGCTTGCAAAGTACTTTGATAGAGTTGAGATTCGTGGTAAAAGGTCAAGAATGGTGCCTGTGCTTCTCACACCTGACATGATCATAGCAATGAACCTCCTCATGGAAAACAGGAGTAAGTGTCAAGTCCCCACAGAGAATGTATACTTATTTGCACGTCCAGGTGCACTTTCCCATTACAGAGGCTCTGACTGCCTTCGCAAGTATGCAAAGCAATGTGGTGCAAAGAACCCAGAGGCACTCACGTCAACAAGATTGCGGAAGCAAGTTGCCACTTTATCCACAGTACTAAATCTAAAAGAAAATGAAATGGATCAGCTTGCTACCTTTCTTGGACACGATGTCCGGATCCACCGAGAGTTCTACCGGCTTCCAGAGAGTACCATACAGCTGGCAAAAGTCAGTAAACTGTTGATAGCAATGGAAAAAGGGAAACTGTCTGACCTGCAGGGGAAAGGACTGGATGACATTGACATACATCCTGATGGTAATATGAAACATCAGTTACAAAGATTCATATGTAACATGTGTTTGGCCTTTAATTTTAATAATTTGTCCTGACTATTTTTACCCAACCAGATAAGGTTGCCACGACTGACGACGATTCTGATGAAGAAACCATTCCTGACCTGCATCAGCAGAGAGGTGTTGTGGCTTTTTCAGTATGTTTTAATAACAAAGTTCTCAGAGGACATGTTGTATAGATACTTTACTTAATTGTTACGTTTCCAAGGTTCAAGAACTGAGACTTCTGGGGACCCAAAGCACCTACCTGACTCAACCACATTGAGCAACATGGAGGCCACTTCAGATTCAGTCATGTTGGACCACTTGGAAGGCACGTCGACAAAAAGCATCGTCAGCACTGAACCAACAGGTGAAAATATGAAATACACCCAAATATGGTGAATGCAGTGAATAAAATAAGTGAACGTACAGTGGATATAAAAAGTCTACACACCTCTTTTCAAATGCCAGGTTTTCATGATGTAAAAAAAATGACAGCAAGACAAATAATTTCACAACTTTTTCCACCTTTAATGTGACCTATAACCTATACCAGGGGTCTTAAAGTTGCGGCCCGTGGGCCGCATCCGGCCCCGCCCCTTACTTCCGGTCCACGATTTGATGTAAAAAATCAATCAACAATTTGGCCCTTTAAGTTACTTTTTTGACATTTCGCTTTCCTCTCCAATTAAGAGGAGTTAGTGAAATGTCAAAAAAGTAACCCTATACAATGCAATTGAAAAATAAACTGAAGCCCTTAAAGGGGACAAATATAAAATAAAAAACTTTAAATAACCTGGTTGCATAAATATGCACACCCTTAAACTAATACTTTGTTGCAGCACCTTTGGCTTTTATTACAGCAGTCAGTCTTTTTGGGTAGGAGCCTATCAGCGTGCCACATCTTAATGTGGCAATATTTGCCCACTCTTTGCAAAACCACTCCAAATCTGACAGATTGTGAGGGCATTGCCTGTGCACAGCCCTCTTCAGGTCACCCCACAGATGTACGATGGGATTCAGGCCTGGACTCTGGCTGGACCATTCCAAAGCCTCAGTCTTTTTCCGGTGAAGCCATTCTTTTGTTGATTTAAATGTGTTCTTTGGGTCATTGTCGTGCTGAAAGATGAAGTTCCTCTTCAGCTTTCTAACGGAAGGCCGAAGGTTTTGTGCCAATACTGACTGCTATTTGGAACTGTTCATAATTCCCTCCACCCTGACTAAGGCCCCAGTTCCAGCTGAAGTAAAACAGCCCCAAAGCATGATGCTGCTACCACCATGCTTCACTGTAGGTATGGTGTTCTTTTGGTGATGAGCAGTGTTTTTGCGCCAAACATACCTTTTGGAAAAGTTCAACCTTGTTTTCATCTGACCATAACACATTTTCCCACGTGCGTTTAGGAGATTTCAGATGTCTTTTTGCAAAATTAAGCTGGGCTTGGATGTTTTTCTTTGTACCTACCCCATAGCCCAGACATATGAAGAAGATGGGAGAGTGTTGTCACACGTAGTGCACAGCCAGTACTTGTCAGAAATTCCTGCAGCTCCTTCAACGTTGCTGCTGGTGTCTTGGCAGCCTCCCTGACCAGTTTTCTTCTCATCTTATCAACTTTGGACGGACGTCCTGTACTTGGTAATGTCACTGTTGTGCCATATTTTCTCCACTTGATGATGACAGTCCTCACTGTATTCCATGGTATATTTAATTCCTTGGAAATTCTTTTGTAGCTTTCACCTGACTGATATCTTTGAATAATGAGATCCCTCTGATGCTTTGGAAGCTCTCTGCGGACCATGGCTTGCACTGGAAGATGTGGCTACACAAATGTCAGGAAAAGCCTACTAGAACAGCTGAACTTTGTTTTGGGTTGATCAGAGGCATTTTAATTGGTGACAGGTGTGTGCTGACTCCAATTTTAACATGAGTTTGAATGTAAACGGTTAAATCTGAACACAGCCACATCCCCAGTTATAAAAGGGTGAGCACACTTATAAAACCACATTATCTCAGGTGTTTTTAACTTCACCTCCCTGAAAGATTTGTTTTTTCAGTTGCGTTGTACAGGTTATAGGTCACATTACAGGTGGAAAAAGTTGTGAAATTATTTATCTGGATGTGATTTTTTTTTTTAAATACATAATGAAAACCTGGCATTTGAACAGGGGTGTGTAGACTTTTTATATCCCCTGTGTTATGAAAATAGTATTCTTTTTAAAGATGTGTATATTTATTATGATACATATTCCATCTTTTCAGATTCACAGCAGGACACAGCAATTATTGTGGGTACATCTTTGAAATGCTCCAATGAAAAGCAAGGTAAAAAGAGCATTTTATATTCACATTTCTATCTAGATTATCTTATATTAAACATTTTTCATCATCATTATTCTTCAGTAAAGACATTTTATTTTGTTTGCATATATGACAGCTGGGAAGGTGAGAAGCAAGTGGACAGATGATGAAGTGAAGGCTGTCGAACGGCATATGTTACATTTCATAACAAGGTGCAAGGTACCAGGTAAAAGGGACTGTGATGCCTGCCTTCAGGCAGAACCAGTAGCTCTAAAAGACAGAGACTGGGCTGGAATAAAATACTACATACACAACAGAATCGTAGCATTAAAAAGGAGGATGAATAAATAGAACTATAAACTCCTAAACTTGACTCTGGTGCAATTTTATCAGTGGTAGGATATTTTATTTTCATTCTCTGCTTTTGTAAGGTGCTCAGTTTTGTCAGTTCTTTATTTAGTTGTTCATGTAATTTTATTTATCTTTTTTTTAAAATAGCACAATGTTCAAGAAACCTTATTGTTTCAGTTTACTTTTGTTACCAGCAATTAAAAAAAGGAAAAACTCAAGAAAGTCAGTTTTTTTGTTTTTTTTTCCTCCCTTTCCACATGAATGCCATCTACAACATTCATAAATGCCGTACAATAACGATTAAACAATAGACTTACCATATTCTTAGACTATGTCTCTTTTAAGTCCCAGAACAGCTCAGATTTACTATCTTCTAATAACAAATATCTGATTTATTTCAAATGTTACTTGACTGGCGAGTGTGATGAATATACAGCTATGCTTCTTATGCAGATATTTCAAACAGGCCATCTTGCAAATACTGACACTGTAGTTATCTGGTCTCCATAAGTCACGTATACTCGAAAAAATTGTGTGTATCTCTGGGTCTTACAATTCACTTAGACATGAAATAACTGTGTGAGAGGTTATAGTCCTCATAAGTCACATAAACCTGACAATGTCCCCATAAGTCGCATAAAAATCAGGTTTGACCAAAATATGGCTTTAGCTAAAATCTAAATAGATGACTGCTTTCCTGAGAGCATGGGTCAAAAACCATTTGATTCTCAGGCCTCTAGAACCTTTGGAAAGGCACGTTCCCATTTGTCCTATTTTTGTCATACGTCCTTATATTTCACGAAAACACGTATGTGTGTGTGTGTGTGTGTGTGTGTGTGTGTGTGTGTGTGTGTGTGTGTGTTTACTCTAATATCTAGGGGGCATGGCAGGACACTATCACCTGTTTAAAGCAAAAAAAAAAAAAAAAAAAAAGGCCAAAAAAAAAAAGTTCTAAAACACCTTTTTGCAAATTAATGCTGAGAAACAGATGTTATCATTTCAGTAACTGTGTGTGTCTGTGTGTATGGGTCCTTCTGTGGTCAGTATTGGGGTTTGGGGGCAGCAGTTTTATCTTCATGTGTGTGGACGTTAACATGCACACATACATGTTATTTTTTCTTGATAATCATAACCCCGAGTCAAATCATCACATCTCAGAATTCCCTCTCTCTCTCCTTTTCCTCCACATTCTCCTCCCATCTTCCAGACTTTGTACCTTAGCCAAGGTTATCTCTTTCATCGATTCTTATCATGAGCTTGTCAATTGATCTATTACCCCAGCACCCCGCCTACTTAATGCTAGCTTGATTAATTATTGTCCCCCCATGGGGCTGAGAGTCAGGAGGCTGCCAGCAAGGATTCTCCAGATTAAGATGAATTTTCATTGTCTTTGTTCCCTGGAGTGTCAAAGCCACAGTGACTTGTGTTGAAACAGGCTGATTTAAGGAAGCTAAAATGGATTTGGTGCTCCTCTACTGAGACCAGATGTGCACTCACTGTTGTATACTCTACATGCCATATGACGCAGGTTTCAGTGTTTACAAGTTTATTTTTTCTTCTGACTTTAATTCTCAGTGGCATTCAATATTATTTAGAAGCATTAGGAAATTTGTGAAATGGAAATGAAATTCCCAAATCCAATTTACAATTTCATGACAAGCTTCATTGACACTCTGATATGTTTTATTCCCCGATGGCACAGAAGAAACAGAGATCCAGGTGGAGACAGGAGGCGAGAAAGAGTTTTAACTGTATTGTGCAAAATGTTGGTTTTTATCCCACTTTGAGTTTTTCAAATGCTCTCATTTATTTTGCTCTGAGAATAAATGGCTACAGCTAATAATTTAGTCAGAGCGTCTGTCATTTGAGGGTTCTGTGAGTCTCGGAATTTGAAGCCTATTTGTTCTGGCAGCAAAATGCCTCGTGGATATGAACAGATCAACATATTAACAGTCCATTAATGCTGCTGAAAACGTCTCTGTCTGCAAACTGCTTGTAAAAGACACCGCTTTGCCTTAAGCAACAGTTACTGTATATTTGCAGTGGCAGGTAATTCAAACATAATGCACACACCATTTCAGGAGGCATTACTGAGCCGGATTATGCATTTGGATTCTCTGACATTTCATGTTTGTTCAGGCCCTGTTGTGACAAACCCATTTAGCTCATCCCTGCTGGTTTAACAACATTTTAATGGACCATGATTATCTATGATGCATATGTTCATACATTCACTTCTTGTTCTTCTAAAGTTTGAAGCGTTAGGAACTCACTGAGTGTGTTTATTTGAGCCTGTATTTGGTGAGGTTTAGGCACCTGCAATATACATTAGAGTACGCAGTATTCTGCTTTTATGCAATTTTATATACAGCATTTCTGAGGGGATTATAGATATAATAAGCTGCTTTGCAAATGCATGCAAAACATTAATCTAAAATATTCTTACAAGCCACTTATTTCAAAGTATGACTAGCTCCAACAATTTCAGCTTATTACATAAAACACTACATTAAAAACACGACAGTACGTGATAACATGATAAAAACGTAATATCTAAAAGTGAAATATGGGTAGTGAAGTTTGAGTGAACTTTCACAGGTGTCATTCACTTGTTCAGAGCTGTTTTGGTGCAGCCATAGGGAAACCTATATAATATTACACAGGTGGCTTTAACATTATGGCTGCTCAGTATGCATTTTACATACATATACATTACAAGTTAGTCATATAAATTTCCTTTTCTAAATTGCTTTGGAAAGGAAAGCAATTTGCAAATCCTATCATTTGACCAAAAAAGAAGTTATTTGGACAAATGTGGTTTAATTAGCCTTAATGTTTGTTTCAAATTGCCATATCTGTCTCAAACTAATTTATTAGCAATCTGTAGATTAGGTCTTGAGTATATTTCCTCTTGTTTATATGTTTATTTTTTTGTTTTTGTTTTTGACTTGATTTGATTTTTTTTTGCTTTTCTCCTGAGGAAGTCCTGATATGTAGAAACATCAATCTGGTGAAACAGATTAGCAAAACAAATATTTATAGAAGTGGTCTAGTTATTATGTTCACTGCTTTTTTATAGATATGCTTTGGGCCATTCTGCCTTAATTGAAAGGGATGGACACACACACACACACACACAAACACACACAGATTAAGCACAGGAGGAAACTGCAAGTGGTCCCACCATTTGGGATAAAAAAGAGAGACTTGGAGCTCCAGGCATTTGTGCACTGGTGCAAATGTTTGTCGGGTCATCCTACCTTAACACTGTTAATCTACCTTCTGGCATTCTCTTTGCATGAGGCCAAAGTCCTTGTTAGAAATGAATTATCAGGACAATTGTTAAAAAGAGCTGTTTTTCTCTGCTTCACTGTGCTGTCAGATGGAGAGCTCTTACTTAAAGACAACTTCAAGGCTGACATACAAGGAAGTCCAGGGACAAAGAAGGAAGTCATGAAGCAGCATCAATCTCCACTTTACACCAGAGAGGTAGAGCCTGAAGAGGTGAAATCAGACACGGTGCCACAATGAATAATAAGCAAATGCAGCAGCTGAATCATCCATGCGCACATTATCAGAGTCCATCTCCCCTGTTGGGTAATGATATGAGCCTGAAAAATGATCCACACAGTGCAGTAAAAGGATAAACAATCGGGATGTACCCACCCTGTTGTCCTTGTAGGTCAATAAGCCTTGTCCTGTAGGCCTTCAGGTATTCGTCGCTGCATAAGAGAACACTTCAAAGAGACAAATTTCCTTCTTGTAAATGTGTGGTCGGTTGTGTGTGTCCGTGTGTGTTTGTGTGTGTCTATGCACGAGGGTGGAGCAGAGCTTCCTTTCTCACTTCTTCATTCAAAGCATACAATATTCATCACTGCGTTCACATTCTCAACACCTACTGAACCACGTAAAGTCCTCTCAAATGATGATTAACTGCAGTAATTACTGTATTGTTTAGTGTCTTAAGGTGTGCAGATTCATTCACTCAGTTATTTGCCCCTCACATTCAACTTTTACAGCAAAGAAAGACACTTTCTGAGTTTATTTTTAGTCCATCGTGTGCCATTCATCATTTCATCTCTGCAATCGTTCTCGGTGTCAAGACTCTGGGAGTCAGTGAGGTGGGGGTTTTTCAACTTTTTTTCTTTTGAGCAGTCCGCATCACTATAACTGCAGCTTATTGGTTGTAATAATCCTTATACCATTTAATATATAATGCTCTCATTAGGGATGTGTGTGACTAGCTGACTAATCGTGGCTATTGTCATTAGTCGGTACCAGACGTACGAGTCGATTAGCTGAGATTTTAATTGTTGCCCGGTGCCGTAAATGATTGTCCTAAAATGTTGCAGCCATCTGTCACCAGATGGAGCTGCAGCCCTCACATCGTTATAGAAAAAGGCCATAACTCTGTTAATCTTGGACTAATATTTTATTAGGTCTAATATTGATAGTTATTTTTGAAATCTCTGCATATAACCTGAAGCGCACCACGTCCGTGCATTTCCAGCTACTTCTCCCAAGTTTGTACAAAGAAGCAAAAAATCTAGAGGGACAAATGTGTTTGCACCTTAAAAAAACTGACCTCAGCACAGAGCAGGACCCAGGAGGGGAAAAAGTCCCAGCATTTTATGTTTCTGCCGGCCGGCACCGCAGGTAAAACACCGGGACACGACCAAAAGGTCATTAACACACGCAACGCACCTGCACAGGCATAAACGCGGCAACAACATCGGCCACTTACGTATTGTAGGTCACATGGTAGCTCTGCGAATACCCAGCACTGAAGTTTGAATCAGGGCTAAGCTGGAGGAGGAGGCTGGAGGAGAGGGAGGAGAGAGGGAGGCTCAGGCTGCAGCCCCGGATAAGCAGAAGAAAATGGATGGATGGATGTTTGTATTGTATTGTTTTATCATTTTAGATTTGAACCTTTATTGAGTGTCATGAATTTCAAATGCCTTTGTTTACACAGTTTTTGACATTGTCCATTAAACCGGCCTAAAATTTAACTTGATATTTCAGTGTTTCTTAGTTTTAGAATTGTCAGTTAGTCTGATTTTTTTTCCCTTGTTTAGTCGACTAAGAAATTAGTTGCCAGGAACATCCCCGCAATAGTTTTCATGTTGCTGTCAGATCTGCTGTACAGTTAAATGGACAACTGACCGCTGAGTAAGCCACTACTGACTCAGTTACCGTGGCCAAAGTTTTCAGCTTACATACGGGTCCATTCTAGACTTGCAAAAGATTTTCTGTCCCATCCATGAGTTTGAAAATAATCGACAAACTACTAAAACATACATTACATTTCATTACACCTGTCCTGAGACAAAACATAACATGTCCAAAATATAATTTAAAATACAAAATAGCTCCTGATTGTATTAGGACTCTCTTTAGAGGTCCAGCCATCTGCTGGTCATTGGAGCGCAGGCGCTACATCTTAGATACGGTACATTAGGAAAAAAAATCTGAATCTGACTAATCTCAAAACCCTGGCTACGCTTCTAACCGTGACCTAGCCATGTTCATCATGTTTAGTAGCCCCCAGAAACAGTGTTGTTGCCATTTCCATCATGGTTCAGCATTATATTGTATTTTTATGCTGTAGCTGTGATGTCAGGTTGGTGATGATTTGCACTGAGCTCTCACTGTCAATGTAAAAGCAGAACTGCTGCAAAAATGAGAAGACAGCTTTTAGAGAAAAAGCATCCTTATATGTTGATGACATAACAACACTGAAATAACAGTATTTTCTTGTACTGCTCTGTAGAATTACCTAATCTTAAAATCAAAATTGTGATTGTGATGAAGACAATTATAACAACAAGCGCTCCGAAAGCGCAAACCTCCACCAAGGCGGCTCACGCTCTGGGTGTTATTTACTTTTAAGGGAATAAGAATTTATTTTATATATATTCACTGTTTTCTTTGTTATTTTTAAACACACTTTAAGAAGTTTGTAGTCAAGTAAAAAACAAGTGCAAAGTGCAGGCCTTTGTTATTTGCCGTGTTGAAACCTGTTTTAATATAATTTGAGTATATATATATATTTTTTAATGTATGTGTATTCTCTTTAACTTGACATACTCTCTTTAATGAGATAACACATTTTGGGGTCAGCTTGAAAGAAAGGCAGATGTGAAGTCAGAGGTCAAATGTGACGTGATGTTTGGATGCAAACTATAATGTGAGAATTCCCATACACCTGCATCATTTCCTAAATGTTGCCAATACAAGCAGAGGCAGCAGAATTTAAACAAAGTTTTAAATGTAAAAGACATTTTATGAAAGTTTGACCTTATTTGACCTTGAAGACGAGGTTATAGGTCCACAGTAATATGGTAGTTAGAATCCCCATATATCCTTCCCCATAGGCCCATATGTTCAATACAAACGATGGAATGACAGATTTAAATAGCTCTATATAGCATTATCATCACTTTGACCTTCAGATCAATGTATTGGCCTTGAAGGAGAGGTCAGAGGTCAAATGTGAGATGACATTTTAAATCTTTATCTAGTACTTTCTATATTGTCACCTTCCAAGCTAATGCCCTAAGTATTTTTTTTTTTTTGCCTAAATCATCATATTCTCAATATTTGTTTCAGTTGTTGTGTTTTCTGAAAAACCTGAAAAAAATGACTCAACACCTTCATAAAATAATGGCCTGACAATACACACCAAGAATCATAGTTTCTAAGTTATAAGACTTTTTTGTCAATTTTTGACCAATAAGTCACTAAGTTGACCTTGAAGACCTCGGTGGATGTAAGGCAAATTTTAATGGATTGCTAATACGACCCCAGTCTACACCCCTACGAAGTTTTATCAGAATTCATTCAAAACTTTTTCATCATCTTGTCTGTAAACAAGATGACTTTTTCAGTCATCTTGTTTACAGACAAAATCACATGCATTCATGCACACAAAGGCTACTGAAAACATAACCTCATTGGCAGAGGTAAAAACTCTTATTGGCTAGATAACATCTGTAAGCTGTTTGATTGCTTTCACATTTCAGTGTTTCAATAATAAAACTTTAAAAGAAAATACCTAGCATATAAATTCAGGTAATGTACCTTGTTTTTGGGGGGGGGTGGTTCATCTAATCCAGCAGAGTTGGGCATGAGAGCAGGAGAGGCAGACAATCAAACAACGAAACCCACGAGAACAGAAAGAGAGGAAGACACTTTATTTCTTTTCATTTCATTGTTTTTCAACTGCCTTTGCTTACTGCTATTCTGACAAACAGCCCTTACCCTGGCAAGCTCCCTCTTTTGCTCCCTTCCCCTGCTTGTCATATGTGGTTTCAGAGTGCCAACCAAGCTTTGCGCCTCCAAGGGAGCTTCAGGCAAGTGTCACTTTAAGTTACACTCGGCACGTAAAAGCCAGACGCCAAGCTAACGGTCACAGATCTGTTCAGAATCAGGTCAAATGTCAGCGTCTCTATCCCACCCTCCTGGTGATTGTTACATTTGGAGAGCAGAAACTGGTGATTTGAAAAGGAAGGAAAAAAATTGCACAATCAGTGTGCTAACCTCGAGCCCACCAGCCACACTGTTTCTTTGCAATCGGAGCGCAAACAATGGGAAAGGGGGACAGGAGGTACATATCGCTTGAAGTTATGCTGCATATAGGACCCCTGACTGTCAGCTTTATATACAGAGGAGTGATTGCAGGGGACAGACGCATTTATGACATTTGACATCATTTCTATTAACATGGATCTGTAAGAACTCAACACAAATAACACTTGCATTTATATCAGAAACACTTGGAAAAATGCAAATGTTAATGTCTTTGAATAAAGTAAAAACATGTTCCTGAAGAGAGGGAAAAAAGCAAACATTTTGCTCAGAGACAGTGACCCTGTGCTCTGCCACTGTGCTGTGTTACACGAAAGAAAAACAGACCTGCAGAACCAGCATTAAGCTGACATCAGGGGCAGGATGTTTGCTGAGCGCTGCTGCTGGTACCTGAGTACTTCAGCTACATCTAGTGGCAAAGTTCCTGCCCGTGCATTCAGAAGCACAAGACAGAAGAGTAAAGTTGTATAACACCAATCTAACATAAAATCATGTGAAATGCCTTATACATTAGTTGGATAAATGATCCGCCCCATCCCCCAATCTTCCAAACCCACCTCTTTCTTTTTATTTTATTTTTTTTTTTGAGAAAATCAGAGGACGGGAGGGAGATGAACAGGTTTTAGGGATTGAAAATTATCCATGGAGTGAATGTGCCATTTGTCACTATTCTAGATCAGCTCCCATCTGTATGTTACACTGCATTTAAACCTAAAGCAGCGAAGAGAAACCAGTGAAAACAACATAATTAAAGTGACAGCCTCATTTCATATGCTTTTATTATGCTTCCCATAACTTTCACAAATGTTTAAATCGAATAACTAATTAAGTAAAAATACAATCTAATGATAATAATATTCATATTTAAAATGAGTTATAGTCAACCTGCTCTCCCCACACATATTATTATACAGCCCATTATTAGTCAAACACTTGAAACACATACTCGTGTGTGTGTGTGTGTGTGTGTGTGTGTGTGTGTGTGTGTGTGTGTGTGTGTGTGTGTGTGTGTGTGTGTGTGTGTGTGTGTGTGTGGCAAAGAAATAATCCATGAGAATGAAAAAGTGAATGTATTTCAACTATAAGAGATTTTGGGTTTGTCAAAGCTTTGGACCCACAGGCAGCAAAAATGCATTGTGTCTAATATAAAGCTTATAGAACACTTTTCATCCCCTATAGACTGTGTTTGTAAAAGGCTGCGGCAGACTGCACAGTGATCTAATGGTAATCTAATGGAAATCGTAGTAATCTAATGGAATACATTTTGCTCTGCGGGAAAGATGAAAGAAACACATGAAAAGCCGCGATGATTCAGAGCTGCTAGTAAAAGGCACTCAGCACACATACCTCAGCAAAAGTATAAATCATTGGCAACATCAGCCAAGGTATCAGAAACTGTCCTGACCAGCTACAGATGGGGTGGGGGGCATGAAGGTGGTAGGAGGAGGTGGAGGACTGTAAGTGACAGACTGAGCAAATGAAGCAAATCCTTGAGATCTTTTCTGTGTCTGCAGGTGCAATCAATGTGTTTGTAGCAGAGGGTAAAATTCATTTTGGCGGTTCTGAGCCATAAAGCACGTGTGACAGGTGCAGGTCAGCTGTAGCTCAGGTGTCACTCTCTCTTCACATTAAAAGTCATGATAGGTCATTGTTGATGTTTGTCACCATCAGTCAGATTCCCACATAAGGAGATACTAATCTCAGATTTCATATGTGAGAAGTACTTTGCACATATTTTTTGTTTTTCCTCTTATTTAAGGTCCCCGGTGGCTACACACGAGAGGTGGGACGCACACACAGGCCACCACAGAGAGACGGACAGTTGATAATCGTACACATATAAGATTTAGAATCATCAATTAGCCAAACATGCATGTCTTCAGACTACAGGGGAAAAAAATGAAGGCACAAGGAGAACATTCAAACTCTAGTCGATTAACAAATTTATAAGAATTATCATTGATGAAAAGCAGGCGTCTCCTGGGGCCCATAAATGTAAGGTAAGTTTCAGTCAGCTGATGATTTTGATGTCTGTTGTGTACATCTGAAACTTTGGGCCGACCAGTTGCTTTATTTGATTTACAGAGACAGCGGATATATTTTGGCAAGACTGCACAAATATCAGGGTTAACAACAAGAACATCAATACCAAATCTCATAGCAGTTTGATTTTATTCTTTGGAGCCGTGATTTGGAACTGTGGACTGTTTAACATCCACCCTATTTGCTTTCTGAGTTTGGTTTTATTGCTAAGTGAAAATTCTTGGTGTGTCCTTTTAAGGATTTTTCACGTGATCAGAAACAAAAGCAGCAAGAAAAACTGTCAGCAATGCACAGCTGGTGGCAGGAGACGGCACTGATTTCATACAAGCACCGTGACAAGGGTAATTTTACATAATAAAGTAAATTAAGTTTTCCTTTATTTTCCTAAATATGATGAGAATGTATCATTCAGTTTAATTAGCTTGAGCAATACTGATGAAGAGGAAAATTCTCCAGGTGAATGAAAGGCTCACTTTTTACAGAATACTGAGTTACTTACAGTATCTGTCCACTACAGGACAGTAAAATACTCATTTAAACCCACCCAGATGGTCTCCAACAGGCCCACACCTTCATAAGCAAATATAGATGAATCAAAATAAAACATGATCGTACTGTAAATGTCTGTATAGGACAATCAGATCAAACAGAATTGCAGACCGATAAGGCAGAAAATACAGTATAGCATCACATTAGGCGCCTATGCATAATTCCTTTAGCAGGACTGTGTGAAACTCAGTGGCCCACCTTGCTTTGACAGGAGGTCTCTCATCTCAGCAGTAGAGGTTTTTGGATTTCAACAAAAATCTGTCTTTATGAATCTTTGCCAAAAATCCTGAGTGGACTTTATTGCAATGAAGTGTGGTTTGGCACAGGATGAGAGCAGCTAGCATGCTGGAGTAGATTCATCACAACTTTCACTAGGTTCATGTAAGGGCCTGTCTCACCCCTATATTTATTACCCCTTTCAAACCTACAGTCTGTGAACATTACTGTCAACTGACCTGGAAACGAGAATCATCCAACTGCCGTCAGTTTGATCAACATATCTGGTTTAAAATGTGGTGTTTTTTCCTGTTTATTTTGGCCAATTAGAATTTAGATCATTGCCAATAAATGTTTATCATTACTCCCATAATCACAAAAGCAAACGAACAACTGAAACAGTATTAGTTAAAATTGTATTTTTGCCAAGGAGCATTTAAACCGTGTTCACTCCCCATACATCATTTTCATAGTTTGCAGTGTTTTTGGCTGGTGAACTCTTAGAGCGCTGTACTGTGACTCATCAGCAACAGTTTATGTGTTTTGATGCATTCAGCCAGGGAGCGTTTTATTTTCTTTGTTTTCTTTGATTAACTGGAAGTGTTAAAAATGATTGGCTATTTTCCAAAATACAAAAAGAAAAATCTGCATAAATGTGGAAAATGGGCAAAATTATGTGCAGCACAAATAAGGTCTGCTTGTTCTTAATTATCTTGTGACCCCACATGTTTATCTTGCAAGTCCTTGTTGGCCCGTTGAAGCTGTTTACACCTTAAAATTAAGATTTTCTAATCATTTAAATTTTCTTTTAATTTTGTTGCTGTTGTTCTCGTTGTGTACTCCTGTACTGTTTGGCATCTGAAGACAGATTTGAGTCTTGACTCTGTGACTTATTCTGATGCATTTTAGGCTCACTTTATTCAGATCGCTGAAGCCTGAGTTTGAAGCCAGACTTTTTTCCCTTCTTTTTTTAAATAAGCCCATCTCTTCTGAGGGTGACTTAGACCTCAAAAAGGCAGAACAAAACTAAACCCCAATGACAAAAAAAAAAAAAAACAGCTGTCAAATACATGCGTAGATACCTGCATTTCATATTACATATCATGCCCCTGTAGACTAAAAAAAATTGTAATCTGATTCATCAGGCTCTCTTTGTTGTGTGGGACTTCTAAAACATTAAGTAGGTCATGAGCTGCTCCCCTTCCCAGTGGCAGATTGTTTCTGCAGGCACTGGACCAACTGGCCAGGAGGACACTGTTTAATTTTTCACCATATTGCAATATTGTATGGTATTAAAATGCATAGAAAGAGGGAAGTCATTAATAAAGCATAGTGCAGTTAGTCATACTCACCGAGCTGAGCCATACTCCAGAACTCAAAGGTGCACACACATGCACACATACAAGAATACACAACCTTTATTTGACTAGCATTTAAAGCAAATGTGTGTTGATATATCTGGAATTTAAATGTTGCACAATCAAATTATTATGCATTGAAGTATATCACGTTAATTTGCAATCATGCATTTTAAGTCAAATATATGAACGACTTAGTAAAAATATTGGAAATTGTTCATTGCTGCTGAAAGACAAACTCTTTAAAAGTAGACTTTATTCTTTTTGTTGGCCCACAGTGTTCAGTAACAGAAAGGATGGAAATAGATGGCTGCAAACAGGATTCACTGTAGACTGAGCTCGCCGGGCTTGGTCTGCTTTGTTTTTCAAGAAGTTACACAGGGTTATTTTAGAAGACTTTAATTTATGCAAAGAGCGTATTTGCTCCCCTGAGGGGGCAGTGACATAGTGCTATAAGTCACATAAGACACTAACAATGGCCACAGGGCATTGGTCAGCTCTGTTTTTAGAGGACTGTTGAATCATTTGAAAAAAGATGTCACTTGTTGGCTATTAAGTGCTTTGGCATGTCCAGCCTCAGGCAATGGCTAACCAAGATAAATAGCCTTCTTGCAATGTTAGCTGAATTCATTCCTGACTAAACAACTAAGCATGACATTGGCTGCTGCACAGTGTTGTTTTAGCATAGCCTAAGATTTTTGGTGTCAAAAACAATGGTTGACAAAAACATTAATATTTCATTACTGCTCATAAAGACACTGTCAACAGAGCCCACTGACATTTGGTTTCAATCATTATTAGAAGGTTTTCTGTGAGAATAGCTGTTACAATAAAACTATGGCAAACCTCAAGTTCTACATATTGTATACAATTTCCTAGCTACAGCACACATTACCTTTACCCCAAAACATATGTTAAATAACTAGATTACCTAGATATCTGGAAATGCAGTTTCATAAGGCATGTTAGTGGTATATGGTCCCAGGAAAGGAGCATGACCTCAGCCTTGGAGAACCAACCAACCATCCATCCATCCAGAGCAGGTTTGAGTAAAATATCTATACAAATATTGGATGGATTCCTTTGGTAATCCCTTAACTTTTCATGTGGCAATACCCATTATGCAAGATACTAATTTAATGTATGATTAAATCTTTTCAAAACTAATGAAATTCCAGAGTCTCACTTCTACTTTGTCTTTTGTGCTAATAAGGAAATATCACCATGCTGAAATACAAATACAACATGCTGAACATAGCAAACATAGTTACGTTCTGAACACGAGAGCTTAAATCATCATTATGAGTACGCTGTTAGCATGTGGCTCGGCATGCAAAAGGTTGCTGGTTCGGTTCCGGCCGGAGACGAAAATCGGCCGGAGACGAAAATCCCCCTCGGATAAGGGCATGAGCACGCTGTTAGCACTTTGCTCATAGACTTGCAATGCTGCAAGCATAACACTAAGCCTTGTTTGTGTTGCATACACATGTTACACTTCAGGAAATGCAAGATTATTGATATTATAAAGTGAATATCATATTTGTTTTTGGTGATTATCATGTTTACCAATCTGATTACCGTCGCTCTATTGTAATACTGAATGACCCACACTCTCAAACCGCAAGAAGGCTTTAGTTTGAAGATTTTTTTTACCTTAGTGCATGGATTCTGTCAGTCATTATTATGTACTAAAACAGCCGAAGAAAACATTTCTAGTATTCATTTAGATGCATCTACATGAATGGCAGTATTTAATCGGTTAGATAATCAGTTCGTTTAATCAGACAGAACCCTTAAACAAACCTGTGTAAACGTTACTTTTACTGAGACAGAAATCCCCAAACCAACATAAAGAAAAAAGGATTTCTGATAAAAGATAGTTATAGTATGTTGACTCAGGGGCTATGCTGTAGAAATGTACAAATCTTGAAATATCAGTTTTGACTCTTTGCAGTCTCAGTGACAATTTCTGTCACAATTCAGTCTAGGGCATCATTATTATTATTATTACTGCATGCCAGGAGTACATAGGTTTGTGGGACTGAAGTCTGCTTTGATGGTGTATGTTTGATTCTTGCCGTGGCACAAATGAGAGAGATTACACAGTAATTACGGCATTAGCTGAAGGAATAAGTCTTTGTGATTGTGAAAAGAGCCTGCCAGTCAATGCCTGAGCACACAGTAAAAAATGTTTAAAATACCTCAGGTGTTGTGTAAGTCACTTCTTTTACTGCATGGCTCTTGACAGTAGAGGCCATGAACAGTCTTTTCCCATCAATCTTATTAACACGCTGTCAGTACTGTAAATTTCTCTGTGGGGTGACAGGGTTATTAAGAGGCTGGTTTTAAATACAGATAAAAAATATATCCTTTGTGCCTTTTTTATGCATACCTGTGAGGAGCACTCCTGAAAAAAGATTCAGTTTGCATTAGAAAGGGCACCTAGATGGATTGTCTTGCACCAGCTGGACCTCTGTGTACATGTGCCCTATTAAACCTCTGCACTTTATTCTTTGCTATTTTGTAACAATTATAATAATTTCATGATCTTGGCAACGTCCAAGATAGTGACTGAATCACTGATAACAAGCCCAATGATTGATGAGTTACACTAATAAGTTTTTTTTAATCATCTTTCTTCCATAATTTGAGCTTAATTCTACTGAAATTACAAGAGCACAAGAGTGTATCCAACTAATTCTTGGTGACCAGATGCATGAGTCCAATCCTGGAATAGAAGACTTGGGAATGGAAAGTGGAGCAGTGGAGTGGTATGTATGCTTTACAAGTGACGCTATCGTAGGCTTCTGTAATGATCAATATAGTAGATTTGAATATAACTATGCAAAGACAATGTCCCATGGCTGAGCCTCAGGCACCGATTTAACCACTCCACTGATTGTGTATATGTCAGGGAACGGCTATGTGGCAGGCAGGAAAGGACCCAATGCAGGACTTGGGAGACGGGACTAAACTCAAGAATACTCAGCTTTATTTGCTGGTTCTCTCAGGGAAAATATACAAAATACAAACTGGATTGGACAGGAGCCAGGAATACACTAACTAGGAAGGAACTTCGAAACAACATGTGTTGGAATTGTTGTATGTAACTTTATTCTGGTTGTTATGAATTATCATAGCTTCTGTTTCTATAAGTTGATCATTTGGTTTCTATGTTATATTGTTGTCCCTTTTATCTTGATGAGGACACACACACACACACACACACACATACATGATTTCATCATGTGAGGTGAGTGAGGTTGCTACCTGAGCTTTGTGTAAACATACGTGATTTAATCATGTGAGCGAGTGAAATAGAACAGCTGCGAAGGAGGCCGTCCTTCGGAGATCTTTTCCTCTTTGTTCAGAGAAAGAGCTTGGAGGACGGTCCCCCTTGCTGCAAGTAAAATTAAGAGTTGCATGCTTTGTTCCATGTTTTATAAAATGATCTGAACCTATCAACATGGGAAACATGGAATGAGGGAACATACAGCGTGAGGGGAGCCAAAAACAAGGACACAACAAAGAACAGAAGAGGACTCACACAATATATACACATGAGGTAATCAGTGAGATAAGACACACCAGGGAGCACAGCTGAAACTAATCACTAAAGACAAGACCAGGGAAGTAAAACTAAATAGAAAACACAAGAGACTGGAGACTGTCAAAATAAGGCAGGAAGTAACAAATACAGTGACCAAGACTGAGACATGAACTTCTCACAAAGACAGAAGACAGATAATAATGGATAAGAGACTAACTTAACATGGAACACACAAGACAAAACACAGAGACAAGACCAGGACTGAATGGAAATACAAAAGGGAATTAACAACCTAACAACAAGAGCAGGCAGGGAACTAAGAGCACAAAGAACAGGAGAATAACTGAACTAAAATGAGGACACCAGACAACCATGAGCACATGACACAAAGACAAAGAGACATGGGGACACACAGATGGAGAAACAGGAAGAGAACACGAAGATTATAACTAAATAGTACATAACCAAGAACTTAGAAACTCCTGCACATACCCTAAAATATATTACAATAACACAGGAAAGGATAAGAAAAACTCTTTTAACTGCAGTCAAAGAATGAACTCCAAACACTGGGTCCAAGACCCAGGACCATGATAGCATACAATAGGATATCGGAGCATTATTGTTGTTGTTATGAAAAACAATGTGCAAAATCCTAGGACAAAAGTGGATAATGGCTATGACAAGGTATACTGTTTGACCTTTGACCAGTCAAAATTTTATTTTAATTCTTTCTTTTGCTGCTAATTTACCTGAGGTTGGGTCTTAATATAATCTCCATCCACGTGTAATCTTGGGTTCATTTGTAGCACTTGATTCCAGATGCAAGTGAGTAGGTGTTGCATCAGTGTAATGGTAATGTAGTGTGAAATGCACTCTTATTTGGGATAGGTCTACTTTGTGATTCCTACTGTGCCATGCTTGTTCAGAATTAATGCACATTATTGTGTTGCAGGATAATGCTTAGTCAGACAAATGGGATATTGTATTGGTGGTATACCCAATAACTATGATTGCCAAACAATGGATGCAAATGGCAAAGTATATTGCTACTATTCTTCATACAGTTTTTATTTTTTTTGCTGCATTAAAAAGGCAAAATGATAAACACACTAGTGTGCATCCACCTCAATCGACAACTGTTCCTCTCCGTGGCTTCTATGGAAAATCCAATTTTACACACCATGGCCTTTGTAGATTACTTTCTATTTCCTCAACCCAATTTTTTATGAAGACATTGTGATTTTATTAACCAGTAAATACAGTTCTGTGTCACATAGTATGCATAGACATACATAAAGATCCATCAAACAGAGACTGAGATGGAGATCCAACTATTAAATCAGAGCAGTTAGTGCAAACCTGTTGTGGCGTACAGTATCTGTTCCACAGTCATAACTCCTCACCACCACCATCACAAGACTCCCTGAAGTGCTTACTAGTAAAATTGTGCCTCATGATTGCATGTGTGGAACATTCAGAAACAAAATGTCCATCAATTATGCCATGTGAAGGCTGCAGCAACACAAAGTAGTTCTCACAGAGTAATTTCTGTAAATAAATGTTTTTTGCCTTCCGATAAAACTTCATTGTGACCCAGAGAGAGTGAAGCAAAGAAAGAAAGAAAGAAAGAAAGAAAGAAAGAACGAAAGAACGAAAAAAGAAAAGAAAAATGTGTTAGATGGTTTGCTAATTGGGATATTAGAAAATATCTTCCCATGTTTTCTGGTTACTCAAAAAAACTGCTGAAAGAGAATGTCATCCACTGATGTCATGCTAATAGACTAAACATTTATTCTTTATTTCAAATATTATTAGTACATAGTTTTTGTTCTTTTTTCATTATTTGTCTTCTCTCAGTTTTTCCAGTCATTAAGTCTTTGGGGCTCTTCTGGTCATCTCACATTATTGGTTTTCAACATGTTTGGGCTTGTAATCTTATCAAAACATATTTTCAGGCTTTAAATCCCTAAAATGGTAAGAAAATTGCTGGTAATAGGGCTTCAGCAGTTAAATAGCCCAGTGATTCCCTTAGGAGGTAGTGGAGACCACAAATAGAACTAAAAGTGAGTGACTATTGGACTTGCAGAGAAAGAGCTGCATTAGAAAGTTGTTCACCCTTTGTCACAATGCTGGATCTGTGACCCTTTTCAGGACTTTCAAATTCTGTTATTTAACGTCTCCCCGGGTTTCCTAGTTTATTGTGGGGTTTGTATGTTTTTCTTATAGTTTCTTGTTGGTTTCCTTATTTGTATCGTGAGGACTTAGTATAGTTTTAGTGAAGCAAATGATCAATTATTGATGAAGGGACAAATGGACCAATGATTCTATGATAGCATAGAAGCTAAATGTGTAATATGCTTTATAGAACTATGGCTGTGATTGCTTTGGAGTCATTTAACGCCGACTATGATAGCAACACTCTTGCTTATCTAATTTTATGTGTCCAAATTTTTGGTTAAACAAGTGACATTTGAAGCATAATGTACAATTAGATGAAAGTTATTTCTGTTACAGTGTAACTCATCCATTTAGATGAATTTTCCCCTTGGCCTTAGAGCCTCTTCTCCTGCCTTTCCTTGGTTTCCTCCCAACACAGGGTGTGTTTCAAGTGATGAACCACCCTCCATTAGCCTGGCTCACCTTCCCAAGCAGCCTGACACTGTGAACAGTGATTAAGCATGCTTCCCACTGTATAACATCCTTATTCAGAAAAGGGCCCAAAGCATAACAGCTCCTTTTAGTGATCATATTTTTCTCAGTAATTACTGTGGCATTTTTGTCTCCTATGAGAGCAATCCATTTCAGCTGTTATAAAAGAGTTCTTTGTTTAAAAGTAGCCTACTAATTTGTTTCACAGTCGTAATGCTGGGATCACAAACGTAAAAATTTACATAAGATTGTTTTATCCTCATTTTCAGGATAGAACAATTTCCCAACTCTTACAGAAAAATCTCACCATAATTATATGAATGCCAAATCTAATTTTAATTGTTAAACTACATTGATAATGTGTAAATTAACAATTGTTAATGTCAAAGGGGTCCCTTACCTGCCTCCTACCTAACTACCCCTACCTCTTTGTAGTTCCCCTCAGCTCCACTTCGCCTTTTAGCATCTTTAGCTCATTATGTTATTTTTTTAGCCAAAGACATTGAGACAGACCTTGTGCCCTGTTAAAACCAACTTAGCATAATTACCATTTTTTTACTTGTAAGCAACATTTTGTCAATATCTAAATTGGAATTATGAATTAAACAATAATAATTCAGAGCCAAAAATATACAGAAATGGAAAAAGATCTATTTTAACATTTGAATTATGGACACTGTTAGGAGAATTAGGTCGGGACATGTCCAGAATTGCTCTTTCCCATTTTAAATATTAAGTGAGGGCTCTGCCTGAGTAGACCCTGCTAAAGGGCGTCCACTTGCTTATTTTGAATTCCTCAGATTCTCACCAGCTGAACTGTCAGCTCAGTGCAAACCAGCACACAGGGACACATGAACTTTTTTACTAAGGAGCTGGCAGGTGAAAGGCCATTTAATAGATTAAGAATGGGATGTCACTCAAGTTCATGTGTGTGTGAAGGTAGATGAACAAATAGTTTTGGCAGTCCACCACATTACCAAAAAAAACCCATTTACTTACCGTAACCATATCTGGTAATATGGTTTCCCTCAAAACATGTAACATTTGATTACTCTAATGTACTCAAATTAAATGTAAAGATGAAAGGACACGAGATTTTGTGTTTGACAGAGATGTAACAAAACAAATGACAATGTTAAGTTATTTGGCAGTCCACATCACAAAAAAAGCCAACTGAAAAAAACTGCACAACATAAGAATCGGCTCAGCAGCAGATGTTGCATTTAACGTGCATTTGAAGTACAACAACAAAAAAACAACTTTTTTTCAGCCCACTTAACAACAAAGGCTGGAAAACAACAAAAGCCTGTTTAGTATTTTTTTTTTCTTCACACCGTTACTTTGCTGGATCAAAAAAACTGCTTCTTTGTTTATAAATAAAATTTATTATTGATTCATTTTCTTTATGGACATGTAAAATGTAGCTTTATCAAGCAGTAAATGCGAAAAAACAACAAAAACTATAAAACAACGAGACTTAAAATACAATTGTCAATTTAAAAAAAAAAAAAAAGAGGCTTTTTTTTTTAAGCTTGCTCCAACTCCTCTATCCACAATACTACCCTCCTACACAGTCACTGCTGTCCCGTAACTGCTGCTGTTCCACAGTACAATGTTAATAGTGCCCATCTGGTATGTTTGCTCGCTCTTATATTGTAGGGTCTTTCTTTCAGAATATATAGCACCTTGATAAATATGCCCTCTATGACCTAATGTTGCTCCAAAGAAACAGCTGACTTGTGTGGTTATTGGAGATACTTCTGTACCTCATCCTCTGCTGTGAAGCTGGACATTTGTTCTTTCTCACTTCCCACTGCTGAGAAATCTTTTCAATAGTCCTGCCAGCATCAGAAGACCCAGCGCCTAGAAGACAAACCATTATCCTTTTTAAGAATTCCCGCTCATTAAGGGAAGCCACCACAATTTGAACATGGGATGGTGCGTGCTGCCATTCTTGTCTCATGAAAAGCCAACAGCTCTCTAAAATAAGTGTTGGTGTTATTGCTGGGAGGATGTGCCCCTATACCTGTGGCAACCTTTCAGAAAGCTTAGGTTTCCGGCTGGGAATTGTTGAGAAATGTCAGAATTAAAAATTGAAGATCCAGTAAAAGTATTCTGCTTGGAGAAAATCATAGGAGAGATGGTCACAGACCACAGGGATCTGGTTTTAGTGAGACTTATTATGTTTTCAGTGTCATTTTACTCTAAGCTCCACCTGATCACAGAAGGGACAACATGTTAGCATTGCCTTCACTGACATCAGCTGCATCTGAGAACCAGTGAGCGTCGTTTAAAGTGACGCAGCAATCAAAATTTCTGTGTGGCGGCTCATAAAGCTGCCTTTTTTAGATCAGTTGTGGTGACAAGATTTAAAAAATGTGTTACACATGGTGAAAAAAGACTAAAGAAAGTCAGTTTGTTGCTTTTGCTCCATGAAAATATTTGCACTAAGAAGGGCAAAGTGCTCATCTGTGCTATCCATGTCATCTTTTGAATCAGAGCGTTCATATTCACTGAGTTTTAACAAAGATGCTCCAAAAGTCATTACACTGAGTTTGCCCTGAAGGGGAAATTTGGCATGAATCGGGTGTACGTGCATCATGTGCTTGGAACCCACATATTCTTTCAGATGCAAGTTCAGCCTACTTTCTCTACGCCATCCGAGCTTGTTTCAATGACATCTGATTCTCACGAAGCCCTTATGATGCTGCCAGTATGTGTGTGTTTGTGCACTCTGTTTGAATGCTTTGTAGTGTGTCAGTCATAGTCTCTTTCATTCTGGAGTATCCTTTGTAAATGCATTGCATCAGGGTTTCGTGCACAGCAGGATCTTTCCCCCCACTGATTCCCCTCAAATATTTTGAGGAATAAGGCATACTCTACTATTGAAAAGGCTTGCACGTCTTCAAGTTATTGCAGCGAATGAATGCTGCATGTTTTAGAGGAGGAGATCCACATGATGCAGACTTCATTCACCATCACTTCATGAAAAGCCTCCGAATATAAGAAAACCTGTGCCATAATTCTACTTAGCGTCTACATGTCAGGGTCCACCACTCACAAAGTAATTGCCTTATTTATTTATTCATTCGATTATTGCTTTGTTGATGTTTCAGCATTACTGCAGAGCCATAAAAATTGTGATTCAAAAATCTGTTGTTACATATTTTTTATTATTTTTACATTAAATCATTAATATTATGCAAATTCAGAACCTAAAATACACACAAAACATTTAATAAGAATTTGCAGCTAATCATTCTGAAATTAAATTCTGAAATATTCCTGATTATGCTTCTCAACTATGACGCTTATGCTTTTCTCTGAAACTTCAGAACTTTGACAAACGACTCACAAAATCAGGCTTCTTTAAAATCTTTATCTCTATGGCTGATTGCAACTAGCTAAAGTTTGCATGTAAAATTATTTATAAATAACTGTTATAATGTTATTATATATTTTTATATCATTGTATGATTGAGCAAAATGGACATTTTTTTTAAAGGTTCTCTTCTAGCCTTAAAAATATAAAATTAATCTAACAGATGACTGCACAAAATAGATTATCTAGTTACACACAGTAAGTTATGGAACAACAGAAACGACTTAGTAAATCAAACCAGCTGTGGGATGAGACAGATCGCTGACTAGATATAGAAGAAGAGATGAATAGGTAACAAAATTACCTGAAATATTTATAACCTCTGTCTCTTTCATCATTGCCTTTCTCATAAGCCATTAAAGAGTCCTTTTGGGACCTCTTAATTGAGTTCCTTTTTGGAACAGAATATGAAAGGCTTCTTCTTCCTCTCCCCTCCCCTTTTCATCTGAAGGATGGGGGTGATTAAAACACAGAATGGAAGTTCTAGTGAGAAAGTTCATTGCAATCAGGGGTGCAACTTCAGTATTGACTCAGACATCTGCAGGACATTAAGTGGACACAGTTATTAAGCACTGACAAAAACTGTTTTGCACACCCTGCTGTCCTGACTTAATTTTTTATAGCCAGCAGTGAGGACAATAACATTTCCACTCAGTAATATTTGTTTTTTGTTTTGTTTGCTTGTTTTTTTTGGAAATTGTTAGTGTGAATAATGTGTTTTTTTTTTTTTTTTTTGTTGGCGAGATAATCCAGAGCTCCAAGAGAAAACTAATGCAGGCAAAGCGAAAAGAACAAATTCCAGAGAGGAAGTTGGTCCCAGGTTCAAACTGAAGATTTTGAGGCAAAAATGCAAACAAACGAGCCGCCGTGCTGTCATCTGGATTCCTACATTCTTAATTAGCAAAGTGCAGATCTCATCATTATTTTATTATTTATTCACTATTGCCACAACATGAGTCATGTACTTTAGAAAATACAGTTTGTCTGGTTTTTTTTTTTAACTTTTTTAAATTATATATTTAACTATAATAAAAAAATGAAATGCTAATTTCTTGTACACAAATACAGCATCTCTTTTGGCTTGTTTTTTTAGCCTTTATAGGTTCATACACTGAAATCTTTAAATAAACACATTATATTATCCATTTCTTGTAAAAATCATATAATTGCAGATTTCTAACATGAAATTTTTCACAGTAACTCATTAAACTAATAACTGACATTGAGAAACGTGCTGCCGTTCTTTAGGACCTAATGTTCCTTCATAAAATAATTAATAATTTTTTAAAAATACTCCATTTTTTTTCCTTTCATAATGCAATAGGCTTCTCTAATTACCTCCACCAAGGAGGTTATGTGTTTGGTAGCGTGTGTGTGTGTGTGTGTGTGTGTGTGTGTGTGTGTGTGTGTGTGTGTGTGTGAGCGCGCGCACAATAGTTTGAAAAGTTTTGAATGAATTCTGATAAAAGTTTTTTTTGGATCAGAAACTTTTTTTACTTGTTTATTACCAAACATTTAAACACATTTTATTAATCAATGAAATGAATGCTACACATGTACTGCATCCACATAAATAAAAAACAATTATACTCAAAATTATGTTGAGTATATTAAAACGGGTTTTAACAGGGTAAATAAACCCCACACTGTGCACTTGATTTTTTTACTACATTACAAACTTTTTAAAGTATGTTTAAAAAAACAAAGAAAACAAAATGCATATATACAAAGTACAATCCTATTCTTTTAAAAGTAAACACTGCCCACACTGCCTTAGCAGAGGTTTGCACACTGAGTGCTTCCTGTTTTGAATTGTGTTGTTTGTTTTCATATTTTGCATGGTTTTTTTTGTTTGTTTGTTTTTGTTACAGTTATTTATTTCATAAGTCCTTAAGCTCAGTGTTGTGCTTGTAGAATGTGTGAGGAGACACTGTCTTGAAGGTGCATCCAAATATTTATTGTCATACAGTATGCATGTTAATCTATAATAGCTGATTTTCCTTAAAACTAAAACATAGCCTACTTTCCTTCAACACACTTGTGTTGGAAACACATATATTGGAAACATTTATAAGGTCTGACTCATTTGCCATTGTGATGGTCAGAGTGAGGTTGTGGTTTGACTTTTTAAATGACAAAACCCCCTCATACTGTATATGCACACACAAAAAAAGCTCTGCCTTGATTTAAATTTCCATAACAGACCTGCACCTGATCATTTGCTTATGACTGATGAAGAGCAGCAAATACACTTGCCTTTTTAAAACGTGGAGATGAAGAGCTGCAGCCCTGAAAGCAATCATTTGACTGATTCATCACTTTTCACTCTGCTGTCTACAAATGCCGAGCAGATGGTCTGGCATCGCCAAAATTAAACCGCTAACAAATGCAGGTAGCGTGGTGGGCGTGACCTAGGTAGCAGCCACTGTGTTATTGCAGAGCTCATCTATTGTTCTGTTGCCTTTGAATGAACAAAGACGACCAATGAGTTGTGCTGAAGTTCAAAATGATTGTGTGACAAGTGGGCACCTGCATGTGTGCAGGAGTGGGGGGAGAGACTGTGGCTTCACAGACATCAGAAATCAGGATGATTTTTTTCCCTACTTTGATGAGATTAAAAAAAAAAAAAAAGCCTAAAAAAATCTCCCAGTGTGTGATTAATTATATTACATGAATAGGGAAAAACAAAATCATTTATATTCCTGGAGGTCAGTAAAGACACTTTTATGAAAACATGCATTTCTCTTTCTGTGCAGCATTTGGGAATACCGCAGGAAAAAAAAAAAAAAGCTGTTATCACAGGACTCCAGTTTGGATGTAAACCATAAAAAGGCACTGAATGATGCTCTGTTGTCTGGAACATCAGCGAATGCATCCATCCGAGTGGATGTGTCTGAGGACAATTCCACAGTGGGTTTCTTGTGCAGGAAAGTGTATGGGTGATACAACAAAATGAGAGCCCCAAATCTCCACAGATCTCATTAGACTGGTCATAACATTGCAACAATGGTAGAAGGCATATTCATCTGACTTGTGTTTTTTTTTTTCTTTTCCCACTGCACAGTCCCAAAGCCTCACCATCAGCTCTCTTGCACCATCACTAGCTTTGGGTTAAAGCTACAGACAATGCACAGCTGACTGTGGTTTTCTGCTGACATGTTTGCGGACTGAGTATTCCACTGCCATCATTAGTTTTTGTTTGTTTTTACTGGCATTTATTACAGAGTTTTTTTTTCCCACAGAACACAGGGACATGGACATTTGCAAGAGGATCTAAAAGATGCTGAATAATTACAACCCAGTTTGGGATTTGAGGAAGGATAAAATAATCATTTAAAAAAAAAAAACATTGGTGGGGTTTAGATATTTTTAATGGTGTGAGTTCATGCAATTTTTTGTTTGGTTGGTTTTTTTTTTTTTTTTTGAATAAAGCACCGGAGGTTAAACTTTGATCACAAACAAGCAGATAATTGTTAAACATTGCTAACCTTGATCAGAGCTGAAGCCTGCACACCCGATGGCAAAAATTCATACATAAGCAAAGGAAGCTAATGCTGTTATTGCATGGTAGTGCACATTTCAAGAAAAACAAAAAATACATAATATTTTTTGCTGCTGTTTGCCGGCACTGATACTGCTCCGCTGTGTATTCTCCATATTAATGAACCTTTCTATCACACTAAAACAGATTATCTCAGCTCTGCATTTATTACAGACACCAGTGTAAAGGCAGGATAATAGCAGGGTAATTATTAGCTGTGAATTGAAATATAGATTCACATCATCACTATGTAAAATTGTCAGCAACAATATGCACTGTCTGTGGGGAGAAGATATTGGTTTCTTTGGCTGTGTTTCTTTGTGTCTCAATTACTTCCTTTTTTTTTTTTTTTAACTGTAACTTCACATGGAAATGAACAAAACGGGAAGTAAATGCATTTTTTAAATCAGTTCTACCGTTGCTTTGCCTGAATTTGGTGTCTTGATTTAATATAAAATAATGATGGCACAGACAGTTCCTTGATTTATGGCATCATATTCATGGTTCAAAATAGGAAGGAGAATTCATACAAGACTACATCCATGGAAAATGCCCCTGGAGCTAAATGCTAATATCAGCATGCTAAGAATTTTAACATGTTGATATTAAGTGCTGGGGGCGGCACAGCGGTGCACGGTCGCCTCACAGTAATACAATCAGCTGGGGACCGACATATTATAGAAAATCTTCCAAAATTGGGGTCAAAATTTGGAACTTCATTAAGTCGCCTTGTTTTTCTAATATTTTTGGGATTTCATAACTTCTTAACAAGAGTGAGCCAGACGGGCAAAACCAAAACAAAACACAAATTTAAGCTCAGTGCATAACAAATAAGTTTTACATCCACTCACCATGTAAAACTCATTCTCAACATTCCTATTGTTGACAATTTTTTGTTTGTTTTACATACATCCATCCATCCATCCATTCGCTTCCGCTCATCCTGTTCAGGGTCGCGGGGGGGCTGAAGCCTATCCCAGCTGTCACAGGGCGAGAGGCGGGGTACACCCTGAACAGGTCGCCAGCCTGTTGCAGGGCGTTTTACATACATACATGTATTTTTTTTGGGGGGGGGGGACATCATGCTGGATATCTTGGTGTTGGCGCTCACTGCAGTATTGCATCACTTCCTGTTTCTGTTACAAACAACAATGGTGTTTTGTGTAGCTTGATCTGTGTAGCTCGTTTAATTACAAACCTGTAGAAAATGACTTATTTTTATAGTGTAATCTTCACATGCTTTATCTAAAGCATATCCCTTGTTATGCTGCTAAAGACCTAGGCTGTAATTATTGTAGGGTCTTTACCATATAATACAAAGCGCCTCGAGGCGACTGTTGTGATTTGGCACTATATAAACAAAATTGAATTGAAATGAAAATTATATTCACAGTATTTAATTATTATGCCTTTCAGGATTCGCTAGCTCAGTGTCGCAGTGTCTTCAGCTGCTCCCTTACTAATAGTGATACTTGTAATAAATGTAGCCTATTTGTAGCCTTGCAAGCAAGGCTCAGTGAATTGGAGACCGGGCTTGAAAATCCTGTAGCTACCTAGGCCCCTGTAGTTGATGTGGACGAAGGGAGCTTAGCCACTGTTAGCTGCTCCTCACAGATTGTCTCATGCGGCCGGAAAATCAGGCCGGCTACATGGCCTTCATGAGGAGCTGTAGCCCTAAACAGAAGCCCCGGTACACCGCCAACCTGTTCATGATTCAAAATGCTTTTGAATCATGAACAAACCTGCCGAGGCACAAACTCTGGTTATTGGCAACTCGGTTTTGAGAAAGGTGAAGAGCCACCAGCAACCATTGTTGAATGTCTTCCAGGGGCCAGAGCAGGCAACATAAAAGGAACCCTGAAACTGCTGGTTAAGGATAAATGTAAAATAATAATTCATGGTGCCAGTAATGGCACCTGGTTATATAAATCAGAAATCACTAAAGTGAATATTGAATCGTGTGTAACTTTGCCACAACAATGTTGGACTCTGTAGTTTTCTCTGGTCCCCTTCCCAGTCAGACCAGGAGGGACATGTTCAGCCACATGTTCTTCTTAAAATGCTGGCTGTTTTAATAGCGTCCAAAAAACAATGTCTGGTCAAATTTATTAACCCCCCCCCAAAAAAAAAAACGTGACTATCCAGGGTTGAGACCAGGAAGCTGAGAAGCAGGGTTATCAGTCTCTCTGCAGCTTCTCCCATCATCCCCCCAAAAACCCATCCCCATAGAGACTGTGTCTGCTCTCAGTCCACCATAAAACAAACCAAAAATCAGCAAAAAAATTTAAGCATTAAAATTCACAAAGAAAGAACAATATACCATCTTCAACTGCACCAAAGAGTAAAACAGTTAAACATGAACTATTAAACATTAGGTTTCTCTCTTTCCTGTTAGTAAATGATTTAACAGCTGATCAACATACTGATCTATTTACAGAAACCTGGTTGAACACACTGGTTTAAATGAATCAGCTGTCCGAATTCTGAGTCCGATGCACGGGCTGAGGTGGAGCAATAATCTTCCATCATATTAAACCCTATGGATTTAGAGTTGTAATAGTCTTGCAGACTTTTAACTAATTTTGAATATTCAATTATTTGTATTTTTTGTCTTTGTGTGTATTTGTGTTGAAACCTTATGTGCTGCCCTTCTTTTTTCTTTTTTGGCCACAGTGGCTTTTATCGGCAGTGGAGAGAGACAGGAAATGGGGGACAGATACAGGGGAAGACATGCGGGCAAACCGGCGACGAGACGGTGTATGTGGTCGCCGACTTCACCACTAAGCCACCCAGGCACCCATGTGCTGCCCTTCTTGGCCAGGTCTCTCTTGCAAAAGAGATCTTGGATCTCAATGGGACAAACCCAGTTAAATAAAGGTTATAATAATAATAATAATAATAAAGAATTGGATGTCACTCAAGTTCATACGTGTTTGAAGGCAGACGAGCGAATAGCTTTGGTGTGTTTCACCCAAAGCCAATGAAAAGTTCAACTGTAATGTGGGACAAGAGGAAAAGGCAGGAGATCACACTCAGGTTATCACATATGTTATCATTTTTCTAATTTTCAGGTACAATTGACTAATTATGACTTCTGTCTCATTCCGCTGCTCCCATGTTGCCAATCTGAATGAAAATTAAAGTGCTTTCAAATAAATTTTAAATGTCTATCATCTACACAAAGCTGACACTGGAAAAATGTGCCCTGATGAATGTGAGCTCATGAAATGATCTATATGTAAGTCATAAACATCACATTTAAGGATGAACATGATGTAAGCACATCAAATCTCAATTTAAAAGGTACACAGTCAAGCTAACAGGGATTATCAGTGAGAACCCCAGCGCTCCTCTCGTGTCAGACACAACAGGAGCACATGCTTAGTGTGCCTTTGAGGTTAGCTGCTCCTCACGCAATCAACATTCCCTCAAAAAGAGACTAAGTGCACCTCTTCTGTCAGCCTGCCCTGAAACACTCCTCTCATTTCTCCATTCAAAACCATCCAGTGAATCTTGAGCCCACAAGCAAGAAACCCCTTGACCCCACACCAACTCCACCTTTGCTCCTGTCAAGGACTTTGCAACATGCTGTGCATCACAACATGGTGAGCTTGAGAATCTATCTAACTGGAGAGGGAGCCAGGCTCCAAGCAGCACCTAATGGATATGTGATGGCCTGGAGCTTGCCTGAATAAATACACACTTGTGCAATTACAGCGGCTGGAGTCTTGGCATGAAGTGCTCATTCGGTACCACAGTAATCTAGAGGCCAATTGGCCTTCACCTCTTCGCCTGCCTTGTAAGTATGGTATGTATCTGAAAAGGTCAGAAGAAAATAGCTAGGGTTTCTTTTTCTTCTTGTGCTATGTGGGAGGGTTGGATAATGTGAACAATTTTGTGTCAAACCTTAACCTTAAGTAAAAGGTAATTTCAAAGCAGGCGGCATGACTGCAAGACTGCAAATGGCCAAAGCTGAGTCACTACAAATATATGTTGTAGTCACCACAGACTACCTCAAAAGTATATTTGTTAATATGAATTAACATTCATTGGGAACTTGCAGTCTCTAATATTGTGGTAATGGCAGAAAAAAAAAATTCATTACTAAAACCAGACAGCAGATTAACAAAAGCTTTCATACCATTTTCATTAAGATCCTGGTTCACTTATTTGGTTCAGCAGCTCAGATATCAGCATGTTAGTCAACCCTGTATCCTCTGAATCACTCTCACATGAAATCGTACCACATTTACTGATTTATACTCAGTAACAATACTCTATTCAGATATTATTACAGTGTAGCAAGCAGGACAAAACTGACTCCACATAGTAAGAAACTATTTGAACAAGTAAAACACTAGATAATCAACTTCCATAACAAAGGGAGAGATTTTGATAGCATTAGCAGCCTGGGTACGATTCTGAGGTGCAGGACTACCAATTATGGAAGACCCTGTGTCTTCCAGCGCTAGCAATGAGAATAAGGTCACAAAAGAAGCATAACTGGAAGTCTTATCCAATGTTTAATAATATTTGTTTGCTAACAATAAAATTTTGACACAAGTCATTTAATAAAAATGTCTTTCATGCACTAGCTTACCTAACAGCGCTTGAATTTCATATGGCATTTTCCACCATGCTTGTGTTCAGCTCATTGTTTGGCAAAGCTTAAGGCTCACTTGGTTACCATTCTGTGAATAACATGGGAGCTTTATGAGGATTATGCCAAAGCTTCATGGCTCAAATTGGTTTTAGGATGGAGAATGCAGGCACAAAGTGTAGACCGCTGTCATTTTCATGAGCCTCCGTGAATGTCACATGCTGGCGAGTTTGGCACAAAGTGTGTGAGCAGTGAAGACGAATGAAAAGTGGCCATGAACGCAAATACCATCAGAAGAACGGTGACAGACGTGGCAAAAGGGCAAAATCTGACACACATTGGTTTCCACTGGGGAACAGAAACACACACACACGCACACACACACACACACACACACAGTAACTGCTGTTACTATTTGAAACGCCAGTCGCTGAAGATATGACACTGTTGCTCTTAACTGCAGGCATTTGCAGCTTGGAGTAATTTCTTACCGCTGACTTCCTACTTTTTTTCCTACCTGCCAGTCATCTGAAGTTCTTTAAAAGCCTGCTTCTTGTCCTTGTCTTTCCTCCAGTCTCCCTCCCTAGATCTGCTCTGAAGGGGTCACTGCAGTTAGAGGGAAAACAGACCCAGAAGTGGATTTTCAATTGGATTGTCAGAAGCTGGCTGTTTTAATAAATCCTTCACCATAAAAGGGCACAGTACCTTTTGTGAAGTGGCTTCACCCATGACGCTCAGCTTGGGCGCTCAACAGTGAACCTTGTCTGGCAGAACCAGCTTCCCAAGATAAAAAGAACCTGGCAAGTATTCAGTGGATGAGAGAGACTTTACACAGAATAAATAAATGATTGAGTATAAATGAATGAATGATGAAACCTGGTTTAGATAATAACACTGCAGTTATGCTGGAAACAAAATATGGATGTAATGGCTGGAACAACCAAAGGTCAGTATTTTTCTTCTGAATCTTGTCTCTCTTACTTTGTAGAAGTTTTCACGAATTTTTTAGCAGCTTATTAATTTAACTCAATTAATCATACAGATTATAAGATGATATAACCCATGTAAAGCTGATGTTGTAAAAGTGTTTGTCTATTTGCAGATTAAATCATTTGGAGATGAGATTTAATGAATTCCAGGATTCAGTCTCTTCTAACTCTTTCCACCCTGGAGGTCCTCGTACCAGGAGCCGGCTCGATCTGTTATTCAAATACAAACGGGTACCCTTTTTTTTTTTTAAAGGTTGTAGAGCATGGCATAATCAGTGAAGAGTGCTACTATGATTAAAATGGTGAAAGCGTTGTTGTTCCCTATCCTGAGAACAAGTTCAATAACATACTGGTAACTTTGTGAACCAGTTAAATTGTGGCCACAGAATGTGTGTGTGCGCTTTCACTTTATCCAGACTTTTGTGTGAAAAAGAGCAGCATGCTGCTGATGAACACATTAAAAAAAAAAAAAAACTTGATGGACATTAAATATTTCAGTGTCTTTTAAGTGTTCCACACTACATGTGACCACATTAATATTACTCATTTGACCCATTATTAATATACTGCAAGTTTAATGCAGTTATAAGTGAAGTGTCTAGCTTCGTTACAGCAGTTGACACTGACTCCCTAATCTACATAAAGGTAAATGTTTAAATGTAGTGTAAGAGAAGTACAGAATAGAAAGAATACAATAAAAATGAAACAGTAATGATAATGTCAAAGAAATGTCTTAGAATCTGACTTTATCAACACTGATTAGGAAGTAGAACAAACTGCATTTTCTTTCTATTCATCTATAGCTATGAGCTAGCTACGAGTGAATTATATGGAGATGATGATCATGTGCAGCTATGTTCAAGCTGTTTTGGCAACTCAAAAGTGACTTGGAGTTAATATTGGTTGTCATTTAATTGAGCTGGAATTGACTGTCAGGATTAGAAGTCAAGAAATGAAGTGAGGATAATAATAAAGCTAATGAAATGCCAAACATGATTGGCCTGCTAAAATATGTATTTTGATTTTTTTCAAAGAGAGCAGGTACTCACAGAAAAACAAAAAAAATGGAAACACCCTGGAAGCCTGAGCGTCTTTGTGGATGAGTTGAAAAAATATTTGCATGTAAAGAAAAACCATGCTTGTATTTTGTTCTTATGGCCATGTTTATGTTAGTAAATCAGACTCATCAACAAGCTCATGCTCAATATCTGCGTGCTCAATATCATCCAACCATCCATTTTCTTCCGCTTATCCAAAACAAAACCATATATTCTCCAACATCTGTGGGATGACGCCCAACAATGATCGATGCCATTTTTCACAAAAGATAAAATAATTTATCTTAAATTATTTATTTTAGGTTATTTAAGATAAGGAATACTGGAATGTGTTTAAGTTAAAGCTGTACACCTTCACAATTATTATTTTGTTTTCTTTAAATGTAATTTGTTTTTAATGTCTTTGTAATTCTGAGCATTTTGAGGCTTATGGTGTTTTGGAAAATTATGACCAAAAGTCAATAATTAAAATAAATAATAACATAAAATTCTTCTTCTTATAATAATAATAATAATAATAATAATAATTTTAAATACTTAAAGACATTTCATTAGGAACATGATTCACCACAAGATGCTAATTGTAGCTAAACTTCAAGAACGGACGGGCAAATGTGCAAAGAGAAAGATTTTGCTGGGATGATAAAACTCATCCACTATAAACTCATCCGTCATAATGTCAGTAAATATGGACTCAAACACAGAGCTCAGACCAGTAACAGCTTAATCGTTTATTTATAGGAAACTTAACAGGAAGGCCAGAGGTGTCCACAGAGTATAGAGGAGCGCGATGGTGAGTGACAGGTAAGTGTTTCACTCTTCAGCACAAGTAGACCAGCTTGAGGATTCAGCTGAGCAGGATTTGCAAGAGTCAGCTTGAGTTTTTCCATAGGGGAGTATTTCCTGCCATCATAACACCAAACGATTACTAAGGAACACGCAAAAAAGTGGGCTTAGAAATCTCCTAAGGCAAGACCAGAGAAAAAAATACTGCTAGCCAGAGGTGGGAAGTAACGAAGTACAAATACTTCGTTACTGTACTTAAGTAGATTTTTCAGGTATCTGTACTTTACTTAAGTATTTATTTTTCTGAGTACTTTTTACTTTTACTCCCTACATTTTTACACAAGTATCTGTACTTTCTACTTCTTACATTTTCAAACAGACTCGTTATTTTTTAACACGTCAGAGAGAAGTTTGCATTTCCGGTCAGTGCGCCTTCAAACATAAAACGATCTGAGCCTAAATGGAGGAATATTAACATATAAGAGACAATCGTACTGGCGTATCCTCCATCATCGGGGCTTATCTCGTACAAAGGGATTAAATACGCAAACCCATATAATTAATGTATCATTTATAGTGCTATAATCAGGGGTCACAGCGGGCTGGACCGAGTCCGTAAGTTGCGCTGCGGCACATAAACAGCTTAGCTAGCGCTACTGAAGAGGAGCGAGCATGAAGGGAGTAACGTGTGGCAGGTAAATGCAACGTTTCTAAATGCTCAACAAATATCAGCAAACACACAAAGTGTGTGCAGTTTGTCACACAGTGTGTCTGCTAGCTAAAAGAAGAGCTGCTGTATTTACAGGGAGAGCAAAGAGAGAGAAGTTCACTCAGAGATGGAGAAAGAGGACAGGAGAGGAAGAAGAGAGGTTAGAGTTAAAGGTAAGGACTGGAAAATAAACTGAAGTATGCTGACTTTGTGTAATTCAAATATTGTACGAAAATACTGCAGTTTAGTGTGTGATAAACAGGTTAGCTTGTTGTACTGTATTTACAGTAAAGCTCTGTGTTGGACTGGAGCGCAGTGTTTGTGTTCATGGTCAGAGTTACAGGTTACATCAGTGCAGCAGAGATGAGTTTGAATCAAAGCTGCTGATGCTGAGATTCATTCACTGAATCCAACATTTCTACAGCCTGTATGCTGTCAGTGTAGGGGATGGAGATCAGCTCAGATAGCTGTGAAATACTGGGTTACATCTTTGTGAGTTCAGTTCATCCACACAGAGCAGTAAACCTCAGAGCAGCAGCAGCAGGTCAGCTGATCACAGCCTGCACACCAACATCATTTACTGCAGCTCACAATAGAAAGCTGTGATTCTTCTCCCCATGCAGAGCCACTACAGCTGATCTTAGGGTTCCTCCACCTTCTGAATCCCACTGTAACCCCTGAGTATCCTCATGTTGGTGTTTAGGTGGAGGCACAGTCACCCTCTACTATGGAGGACACAGAGAACAGAGCTGTGTTTGAATTCCCTTTCACAGTTTGTGTCCTACATAACAGATTCAAGCTAAGTGCATTCATTAGGATTAAAATTTAGATTGGAATAACATTTGTATTCTCATGTAATATTATTTTATATTATTACAATAATATATAATGAGGTTCGGTTTGTTTTACACAAAAATAGCAGGTAGAAACATCCTCCAAATAACTACTTTTACTTTCTTACTTTGAGTACATTTCAGAGCCTGTACTTTTTTACTTTTACTTAAGTAGAGAAGTTGAACCAGTACTTTGACTTTTACTAAAGTATTTTTTAACATAAGTACTTGTACTTCTACTTAAGTACAGAATGTCAGTACTTTTGCCACCTCTGCTGCTAGCCTAATTACCACCACTGAGGAGGGTGGAGGTTCCAGCCAGTCTTTAAATGCTGCAGACTAAATGAGATGATGGGAAACAAGTGAGACGGCCGGAGCCCAGGAAAACCGGAGAAAGCTGAGGAGCCAGCCCATTCTCCACCTGAGAGGAAAGAGAGAAAGGAGGAAGGAGATAGAGAAAGGAAGGAAAACAAACCCAGGTGCGTCTGGACCATGACATCATCTTTTCTGTCAGAGTTCACCTTCAGGTGAACATGGTGATGCTTTTCTTGATCATTTTACTGCTGACAGGTAGTATACTGGAACAATTAACAACTCCAACCAGAGGATTGAAGTTGTAGGGGAAAAAAATGTCCTCACCTTCTCTGCAGTTAGAGGGAAACCATCTCAGTTGAGTTATCTTGTATTCTTACTAACAGAGTTTAGAAATACTCCAACAGATTGTAGTGTTGGAGTGAACTGACCTTCAGGTGTAAAACGGCACCGTGTTTCATCAAATGAGCCATTATCAAGTGTAGTTATATTGATTTATTTAGATTTTACATACCCTTCTAATACGTTTTCAGTGTAAACAATGGTGGGAAAAACCATCATGCTTTTCTGATTAAAGACCATATTCCAAAGTTTAATTGAATCTAATGTAAGGCTTCAACAGAATGAACTAGACAACTAAAGTGCCAAGGTAAAGCATGTTCACATCATCTCTCCACCACAAAGAGAAAAGCCCCCAGGAGACACAGAAAGACTACAGAGACTGCTGCAGGAGTGGAAATCCACTGCAGCACAGAACAAACGTCTGGCCAGTATGAACGGTAGGAATGATTATAGCAAGCAAAACATGTTCCAGCGCTGCTGTGGACCTGATTATTGTTTCAAGAGTGGTCGTACATTGTAAAACTGTCGTTTCAAGGACTTGAGCAAGAATGAGAATGATCTAATGTTGTGTACCCAGAGGTGGGGGGTGCTATTCAGCTCAGTGCGACACAGCAGAAGTTCACCTCCAGAGATGGAGCCTCTTTCAGACTTTGTCGAGCACCTCTGCCGCTTTAGCTATGCTACAGCAGTCTTCACGGCTACAGAGCATTGGGGACGTCTGACTAAATGGAAGTTTTAGCTTAATGAACGAACCATGTGTGTATTACTTTGTAAAACATTACATAGAAATTGGAAGTCTAATACAAGTCACGGGCATAGCTTTTTTTTTTTACCCATAGTAAACTCTTAACTTCAATTTGAATTAGACTCTTGGCCTCAAGAAATCATGATGCAATGAGCCGCTCATTTATGCAGCCACAGCAACTCCCAGCCTGTCGAGTCCTAAATAATTTGACATGGGCAGTAGGAAGTAGGATTACTTTGTATCGGCATGTATTTTTCTTATCTTTATGGTGCAGTTTGGAGATAAGAAGTGATCATCCATGCTGGCACTGTGTACTCACGCTGCATGAGATGCATACAATTATGCAAATGCTGTTGAAAGTCATAAAGCCTCATTCAAGCCTGAGAATCCTCCCCCATCTCTCCTGTTCTCCGCTCTCCAGGCTGCGGAGAAAACCCACAGTTTTGGATGGCAGCAAAGACAGTGCTTGTGCAGCGGGTGTGCATTTGTAATAAGAGACGTGCCGGGAAAGAAGGCAAGCTGGGAAAATATTTCAAAAGTAGGAACAGGGCGAAATGGAAGCTTTCCGACAGAGCTGTGGCTGTTCTGTCAACTGCGGTGCATCTGTGTTTTCATCAACATAGAGAGTGTCGGTCAAGCCTCTCAGCTGGCTGATCACAGGTTGCTTCTGCTGTGGTCAAGTATCAACACAGTTAAGGGCCTTACAGTGTGCTGGTGCTGCAATTACCCGAGCGGCGTGAACAAGTACCTTACACACTTTTTCCCTGTGGAAGAAATTCAAGGTATGCTAAAAATCTCACCAGATCACAAAACTGTTATGGCTTGTGTTTCTATTTGACATTACACTAAAACATATAAGACATGTGGTGTTAACGCACCTTACGAAGATCAATAAGTTCTGAGATGGAGAGCATGTGTGAATATTTAGCTGCCTCTCAGAGCGAAGGCTCCTATACCCAAAAACAGATAAATATACATGAATAATTCATATTAAAGCTGTGTGAGTTACATCACAGCCACTGTCAATGATAATCAGATCACACTGATAAGATCATTTGTATGGGTCCCACAACACAAGGGCAAAGAGGATAATCATACTTTTAGATGAGCGGAAACAATACGTAATATAATGAGCATGATGTGGAAACCCTTCAATACAGTGCTGCTCTTTGCCCAGCATCAAGACACTGAGAGCGGATAAGATAATTATCAGACTGCTTTGGCGTGTTCTACATTAGCTGTGCAGAGTGATTATAGGAACCAACTGAATTATGAGACTGATTTCTGAACCATTACAGGGCGGCTATCACAGACTGATGGTAATAAGGAAGCCAGACTACAAATGATAGAGGGGGGTTATGGGGGGGGTAGAGTAGAATGCAGGAAATCTGATTCAGAAACTGACATGACTTGATTTGAGATTGTTTGGCATGCACACTACGCATCAACCGATGCATTGTGTTTTTGTATGAAGACATGAACTCAGTGATTTTTGCTCTTTCATTTTTATGACTGACGAATATGAAGTTTCGCTGTCAGTTTTCTTTGTGCCCCACAGCTGAGGAAAACACAGGAAGACTCTCAAACGAAGTTTGAGTCGAGTTTTGCTGAAGGTTTTCTTGTTTTAAGCGAACATTTTTTTGTTTTTTTTCGTGTGATTGCTCAAATGGAATTGCTGGGTTTCTCTCTGTACTACTGTAAGGTCTTTATCTTATAATGCAAGTGCTTTGACATACCTGTAGTCATGAGTTGGTGCTGTATAAATGAACTCAGTGAAATGAATTCAGAAATATCTGCCACAGAGCTAAAACTGGCTGCTGAAAAAAAAAAACTTTTGTTGTCTCAGCAAAAGAGAATGACTGAAGTTCAGGGAAAGATCATAATTAAGGGCTTCAGGACACTTAGATAAGGTTAGAAGACTTTTCCTGTCAGGGTTTCAGTAGCAAACATGAGGTTAAGGTTATGAAGCAGACCGTATTGGATGTTATTCAGCTGGAGCACCCCACCGCTCTGTCTAAAACCTGGTACCCCGGTGCTGACCAAACTGGGTGGGGTGCTGGGTTCGATGTAAAGTGGATTCCACAAAGGTTCACTTGGCTTCAGTGATCTGACAGCAAACTAACATGAAGCAGTTTAAATCGCACAGTTTTAAGGAACTGACTCAGACAACTTTACTCATAATAAGTCGCCCCTCCTAACGGGACCGACTTAACAACTATCACCTGGGCCACACTCACACCTTCACACTCACACAAACGTTGTAGGCCTGTTTGTTCTAAACCAGAGACTCACACAGAAAGTCTGACTTACAGTTCAGCGTCACTCACAGTTACTGCTCGCCGGTCCCGAACCGGCTCACGTCCTACTGACCACACTGCCGTTTTCTGCCTGCAGCCTTTAGCAGCTCACCGTTCAGTCCATCGAAAGGTCTCCGCCAATTACAACAGGTACACCGACGGACCACCTTCACTGACCACTCAAAAAAAAAAAAAAACTAGGAGAGTTACCTCTGTTACCTTCAGAGCTACTTCATATGAAACCATCATGTTTCCACATTATTTCTCTTTATGAAATAACACACATTTCATCCCCGTTGCATACATCATACATTTTTTTTTTAATCACACTATGTTACGGTTGCTTTTGTGACCAAAGGAATTATGCTTATTTAACCCCCATATTAACATCAGGGCTGCACAGCTGTCTGGTATGTTACAAATACCGTTGATACAGCATGCTTGTTTTTATGTCAGTGTAATTCATCTTTAGCAGACAATAGCAGCTCCCTCAGAACTGGATTTTGTTTCTAATAATTAAACCCTGAAAAAAAAAAAAAGATCCTTTTTATTGAACATGAAATCTCAGTGATTTTTTTTTAATCAGATATCAAATCTGCAAAGATCTTTGGTATCATTGATCAGTATATGACTCTTAGACATCATGCTACTGAAGTTGTCCGGTTATATTTCCTTCCAGGCTTGACACAAAAATGTGATGTGTTTGTTCACATAGATAGACACAAATTGCCCAGTTTATGTTACATGAGACCTGATTGATGAAGAATCATGACTCATGCATATAAAAAGAAACGAAAAGGAGGAAAATTTGGGTCCATCAATTAATTTTCTGCATATATCACACACACAAACTGCAATGAGTCTGTGTTGTGTCTCCGGCTCTCTATTAATTCATAACAGATTTTTCCCATTGCCTCCATTAAGTTGTTCTAGTTATTATAGTTGTTTTAAATGCAGCTGTTGGGCTGCTGCAATAATCCGTCTGTCTCACCACTCCTGTTCCTGCATCTGGTGTTGAGTTCACTTCATTTTATTTCCTTGCAGATTTTATTTCTTTTTGAAATGCACTGTCAGAACACTGATGGCGTTTTCACAACTTGTAAATTTGCATGAGCTCTCAAAGCCGCCACAGGATTCGGGTTAAATAAGGGTCAAGTCACACCTGATACTATGTACTGAAACAATTAGGCTTAAAATACCTGAACATAAAGCTCAAGAAACGAGCACATCTGCACGGTAATAATGATCAAACGAGACGTGATTTGTTTCAAGGACGATATCTCTTTGGTGTATTTGTTTGCTTCTGTTGCTGCTCCCGCCAGTAATCTCTGGAGAGCTGACTGTGTTTTTGGATTGATGCAGACCATGTATGGAGCCCGGAGAGTGCTGCAGGCAAGTGTCACTTCCCATTGGATGTTCCCGCTAACTACTATACATGTTTCAAAACAAGCGACCGCGTGCTGGGTCTGAGCTGCTTTCATATCTTTGACCCCCATTTTAACTTTGTGACTTTGACAAACTGAAAACAGATTATGACTTGTGAGGAGGGTGATAACGGAGGACATCTGGTTAGAATAACAAACACACTGTGGATGGCATCTTACTCTCTCTTCTTAGTGGACAATTAAGACATTTGAAAGTAACTCCAAGTTTTCTGTTTTCTTTTTATGGCTAATATACCTGATGCACTGATAACTCAGTGGAAAACAAGGCAAACAAAAGGAAGGCACTGCACTTCTTCTATGTTGTCAGAAAGAATAAAAAGTTGTGTGAATAAAAAGTTGTTCTTTCTTCTCTCCCCCTGCTACTCCTGAGACGTGTTTTCCCTCTCTCTGTGTCTGTGTAATTGCACTTCACTCTCAGATGCCTCTCAACATATTTGATACATTGACAAATTCCCCCTTTCAGTGTTCTCATCATGGCTATTCCCTGGAAATGTACAAGAAAGAGGAGGAGGCAGGCGTGGAAGACAAGCAGAGAGAGCCCCAACTTCCCAGATGGGTTGTACCACATCGATTGACTGGTGAAATATATCTCATATCATCTAAAACCAGCTCAGGGCCATGATATCTCTTTAGGGAGAAAACTCTGGGTCTCCCAAAGGCTTCTGGAAAACAACTGACAAGCTGCGGCTGCTTTCGCTTGAACTGAGAAAGCTAAAACAATCACAGAAGATCTACTGCACGAGTTGTGTTCATTGTAGGTTGCAAGAGCACAAAGAGAGGGTTGATGTTTTATTATAATTTAAAGGAGATTTCCAGACAATTTACCATTGAGGGAAATCTCGCTTGAAAAGTTTCCCATTTGACAGATGATACAAAATATAACCCAACCTTTTACTCTCTAGGACAATTTTCTGTTGCACAATCAACCCGCTAAGTCCTATGCACGTCCGACTTTTACTGGCAATGTTTTTTGGCATCCAAGTATAATTTTAAGTATGTTCAAGCAGCAGGTATACTGGGGACTATGATACAAGCATCAAGGCAGATAAAAAAGAATCATAAGGAGGAAGCACCCAGTCTAAAAATTTAGAGTGCCTTATAGACATGTTAAATTCAATTCAATTTTATTTATATAGCACCAAATCACAACAAACAGTTGCCTCAAGGTGCTTTATTCTGTAAGGTAAAGACCCTACAACAGGGATCCTCAAATCCAGGCCTCGAGGCCCAGTGTCCTGCAGGTTTTAGATGTGTCCCTGATCCAACACACCTGAATCAAATGGCTGAATTACCTCCTCAGTATGCAGTCAAGTTCTCCAGAGTCCTGCTAATGACTTCTATGTGTGACTCAGGTGTGTTGAAGCAGAGACACATGTAAAACCTGCTGGACACTGGGCCACGAGGCCTGGATTTGAGGATCCCTGCCCTGCAATAATTACAGAGTAAACCCAACAGTCAAAACGACCCCCCATGAGCAGCACTTGGTGACAGTGGGAAGGAAAAACTCCCTTTTAACAGGAAGAAACCTCCAGCAGAACCAGGCTCAGGAAGGGGCAGCCATCTGCTGCGACCAGTTGGACATCATCATACAGGGTTGAAATATGTTCAAATATAGTTTTTTGTTTTTGTTTTGTTTTTTTAAGCAGGTAAATACATAAAATGTAAAACCATTCTGAGGAGTTCTGACCTGGAACCTGACTCAACCCAAGCAATAATCTGACATATCAAATCCGGTATAGTTCTGTTCCACGGTCACAGGTTTGAAGACGTGGACTCGTTATCGGCTGTGATCACGCGTCACCACGTTTGCAGCTTCTACTCGAAACAACACTTACCTCATTTTACAAAGCCATGCGTTTTATTTTCCCACGTGGATTTTCAACAGAATTCTTCTGAACATCTTTCAATATCTGAGCTTATAATAATTTTTCTATGCTCTTCTGAGCTGCCTTCACAGATAATGAGTTTAATGAGTAATGGTGAGTGCTTTTCTCAAGCTACACGTTGACCTACTTTACTGGTGAAGGTTGTTGTAGCTGAATGCAACCTGAATAGAATAGCTGCTTCACTCAGGGCCAAACAAGCAATAAAGTCAAGTCCTGATGTCTTCTTTTGTTATATTATGCTATTAAAATTACACTATAGTTGAATATTAGCAAAACAGGAGGCATTAAACACAGAGCTCCCATGAAGATGCAAATTCAGGAATATTAGTTCTTTCAGAATGTGTAAAGTAGGCAAAGGTTGGAAGGTAGCGAGCCCGTTCAGGTCACACTCGATGCTAGTCCACCAACATTAATGCCAATCAGTATTCATGGGGACAAGTACTCATGTCTTAGTTGTCAGCGAAATTTGCTGAGATACAAGAAACTCTCAAGAGCCATTAAAGCATGACACTCTCTAAAGAGTCGATATGTGACAGATTGATAAATGAACAAATTATTCCACTTCATCCGCACAGCACTGTTGTCATAGTTAACTATCAAAAATCAAAACACATCTATTTCATTCTACCGGCTGTCTATAACATCACAGTCAAAGGGATATTGTAATTGGATGCTTAAGTAGGCCAATATTAATCATCATTTTATTGTCAGGCTCAGCGGTGAACTGGGCAGAGCTTCCCTGTTTGGCCCAAGATGGAGTATGCAGAGGAGAAAAGACCAATTTCCTCTTAGTGAATAGAAAGTTCTCCAAAGCAGTTTGGAGCGATTTGTCATCAATCACAGCACATTCCTCCTGAGCTGGGAATTGTGGTGGTGGTGGGGAGTAATGAGAGCGTAAGACAGCGAGACAGAGAGAGTGGGAGAAAGGGTTGGGCCACTCTATTACCTGAGTGCACTTCACTGTGAATAATGATATATGACATAAAAGCACTCAAGAGTTTCTTTAAAATGTTGCCAGCGTGGATCTACAGCTTCAGTCATGTGATAACACGCGTTTAACATTTGGGATACCCCTGTGTAAAAACTGCACATCATCATACAGCGGCTCAGCCTCTGGCTCATCAGCGGAGCAGCCCAGATTATTGGTATTTTCAAAAGGTTACGCTTTATTATATATTAACAAATTCTCAAATATCTTTTCCCTCTTGAAGTGACTTAACATTACGGGCACGCCAGCTGGATTCCTCTACATCATTACTTTTGACTTACATGATAATATCAAAAAATGTCATATCTATGATGCAATGTCAAGCAAATCTGCTCATTTGTCTATCTCACAAAAAAATCTCCACAGTACTACTTTTGACATGTTTGCCATCAATATTTTATAAGTAAGCCCCTAGGATTTTTTGTCTGAACTTCACACTCGCTTTTTTCCAAAGCACCCCCAAGGTCAATTGCTCACTGGTATCAAGGACCTTTTCTTGTTAGAATCCACCCACACTCCCAAAATAAACTGCAAGGATAACATGCAGCGCAAAGAAGTTTTGGTTTCACAGTGCTCGTAGAAAAATGGTAACTGTGACCATCTCTAAAATAATATATTGACCGGTCAGTACCTTTGCACTGTGCTGTGAGGCTCTCTCACAGTTCTTATGCAACTGAAACTGTGTCTCAGCGCTCTGATCGCTCAGTGCACCTGCAGGTCTGTTAATGAATAACTGACTCATGTATGCTGTGTATATTTCTTAGTTACTATGATAAGAAAGTACTTACTGCAAATTCAGATTTTTTAATTGCATACTTTAAAACGATAATTTCCAAGATTATCATTTATCTTTGTTGCCTTTATGAATATTTGCAAATACACTGTCAACTGTGTTTGTTTTTTTTTCTCGCATGTCATTGCAACTAACTGATTTCTACATCAGTGGAAATTCAAGATGTTTTATGTTTTATTTATTTGGTTTTTGTTGGGTCAGGCTGTAATTCAGTCAGGCAGACGGTCACAGACATGATCATTTGCTACTCACACTAATATATACGTTACATTACTCATTTACCATGCAGTGCACTTTCTATATTTTTATTCGGTGTACCACTTAGACTGTATGTGAAGGGTTCTGCAAGTGCAGACTAGCAACAGGGCTGTTCAGCATGAATATATTATAGATGCAGTAGGTGTTTAGAATAATACTATTTGATATGTACTGTATTAATAATGCAGACAGATGTTTCATACTCTATAAAATGTATCTCAGACTCATACCAGGTTGGTCACAGGTTTAACTTCCTTTTGAGATGGTCGACTTTATTCCACTCTGGGGTCCCTCTGGGTGAGAGGCAGCTGTAAGGGTGGGTATACTTGTATCCCCCCTGCTCTGTGCCTGTACGTCAGCCGTTCCCAAGCCGATGAAAGGGTTGCTTCCCTGTACCTTCGGGTCCAGGAACACACTGTGTTTGTAATTCGTGATTGTAATCTGTAATCTGGGTCATTACCCAGCCTTCTTCTTTCTGGCCTTTTCCGAGCACCCCACCCCCTGGGTGTCCACAGGAAATAGGAACAAAAAAACCCCACTGCACTGGCAGCATCTGCAATGATGTGGATGCTGGTGAAGATAGAGCTGAGGTGTGTTAGAAGAATGAGATCATGGGTACAGGTGGTGGAAAGCAACTTCCACCCGAAGGTTTCTTGACTCTCCCTGTGAGATAGAGTGAGAAACTCATTTAGGGGGAGCCACTGCTCCTCTACAGAGACCCATTATAGGTGGTTCGAGCATCTGAGTAGAATGCCCAACTTGGAGGCGAGCATGGGGCTGACCCAGGACATGGCTGGAAGCTGGAAGCAATGGCTGGGGGGAGGGAAGTGTGGGTATGTATGCGTAGTCTGCTGACCCAGACCCAGTAAAGTAGTAGAAAAGGAAGAGTGTAGATATAAGTAGAAAAAATTAAATTCATATTTTTGCCCGACAGCTGACTAAAGTGATCACTCAGTTTGGTCAGTTTTATGAATCCTAGCTAGCTGATTAAGCTGGGTTAACTTTTAAATGGTTCAATTAGCATGAACTCTGACAGCATCAGAGAACAAGCTTCCGAGTGTTCTACATGTGCAGGTACAAATCAAAATACATTACCAGTTATAGTAACTGACATCATTTACAGTATCTTCCCTTCAGTGCGTGGCTACCCTTCAGGTAGTGAGCTAGTCAGCAAAGCATTCTAATGATCACATTTGTGTTTTTGCTTTTAGGAAATGTAGAAAACAAGAAAGTATGATAGCATATCTTTAAAACATGCTGTGTGTGGACAGATGCTGATAATGGTAGGATAACATAATCTAAATAAACAAATGTTTTTTTGCTCCCGTCAGTGTTATAATTCATTCAAATAACTGAATATCAGAGGTAAGTTGTGCTGCAAGTTTTTGGATCTGATCAAGATGCAAAAAAAACTTTGTAGTAAAACTCAGTCCAGACTCAGGTCATCTGCAGTACATGTGAGGTACACTTGAAACCTCAGGTCCCAATTAGACACAGGATTGCAGAAAAAAAAATAAGGTGAAATCGTTCACCTGAAACAAGTGTCATAATTGCATCGTTCTGCTGAGACAGTGTTGGCATGAGCTGAGGTACTTTGTTCATCCTAGAGGAAATTGACTGGAATGAAGGACAGTAAGGCCCAGCAATAAAAAGCTTGCCAAAGGTCAGTTGTATTATTTGACTGGTATTTTATGGGGAGGGGTCAAAACTTGAATGTGCACACTGTGCTGAAACCAAAATATGCTGGAAAGAGAAGCAACTTTTGTTGTTGATGCTCGGCAAACTTATCTGCTTAATACTATTGTGAGGCCAGATTAATATTGGACAAGGGTTACATTCAAGACTTAATTCTGTGAAGGCGAGCTGTGTGGCAGACAGAGAGTGGACCCAAATGCAGGACTCAGACAGCAGACATGAGCTTAAAGTCACTTTAATGCTCATTTTCACAAAATACTCAGGGCAGCATAACAGGAACAAAACATCCAAAAACCAAGAAGCTTCCGGACACCAGGAATCAAAAGAGCACACAAACATGAGGGGAAAACACAGCAAAGCAATGAAGCAATATATACACTAGAGGTAATGAGGGGAGAGGAAACAGGTGGGAGCACAGCTGGAACAAATCACAGAGGGTGAGACAAGGAAAGTAGAGCTAAACCCAAAGACACAAGAAAAGAGACTATCAAAAAAAGACGAGAAGAAACTAACACTGAGACAATGACTCACAAATCTGAACTTGACACAAGGACAGAAAGGTATACAAACAAGACTGAACTCACTCAGGAGACAGAGATGAGACTAAGACAGACTGGACATGACAAGCAACCATCATAAAACAAGGGACCAAGATGAACTCAGAAGCACTAGAAAATATTTTACTCAAAGGCAAGAAAAAGAACTAGAACATAAATAATATTCCAAATCCAAATCACTCAGAACCCTGGGTCCAAGTCCAGACTGGGCATTTATAGTTAACCAACATGTAAACCAGAGAGCTGTCTGTGGGTGAAAAACAAACACCTGAGTGAAAATGGAAAATCAATCACAAATAGCCAACACAACCATTTGGAACATCCTGAAGAAGAAAGTTATCACTGGTGTATTAAGTGACAGATGCAGCCAAACTGGTTGGAGGATCAGCAAGATAATGGCCTAAAAAACACTTCCAAAACTACGAAGGAGTCCATCAGGAGAAGATGGAAGATGACCGAGGAGGACTCGACTGTTGAAAGCAGATTATAAAAAAAGGGAGACTGGAATTTGCCAAAACGCATATTAATGACCTACAAAGCTTTTGGGAGAATATCCTTTGGACAGATGAGACAAACCTGTAGCTTTTTGACACAAAAAAAAAAAATTAAGCATACAAAGGAACGTGGAGGAGGCTCGGTTATGCTCTGGCTACGTTGCTGCAGTCACCACAGGGTGTCTTGAATCTGTGTAGGGTACAATGAAATATCAAGACTATCAGGGCATTCTGGAGCGAAATGTGTTGCTCAGGGTCAGAAAGTTTTGTCTCCACTGCAAACGTCTTCCAACAGGGAAATGACCCAAAACACAGCTAAAAACAGCCAGGAATATCTAAAAGCAAAACATTGGACTATTCTGAAGTGGCCTTCTGTGAGCCCCAATCTAAATCCTACTGTGTGGAAGGAGCTGAAACATGCAGTCTGGAGAAGGCACCTTTCAAACCTGAGACAGCTGGAGCAGTTTGCTCAGGAGGAGTGGGCCAAAATACCTGCCGACAGGTGAAGAAGTCTCACTATGAGTTACAGAAATACTTGATTGCAGTGACTGCATCAAAAGGTTGTGAAAAAAAAAAATAAGTTAAGGGCAACATCCTATTTGTCCAGAACAGCGCCATTAATTGAGTTTGTTGAACCATAATTCAAAAGCAATGTCTGATTTTCACTAGTTCGTTTTCATTAAAGTTTTATTTATTGATACTTTTGTCAGTTTGAAGCTACTTCAGTGATTTTTGTGGGGTATTCTTATATGTGTGTGTATAGAGACACATCAATTAGCGTTCAGGTCTTTTGACTGTGGGAAGAAGCCAGAGGCGATGGTGCTAACCACCACACCACTGCGCCGCGAAAGGAAAAGCTCATGTGGGAGAAAATAAGGTTTCAGATTCTCCACATCCAATTTGACTGGAGTAACCCTTTATGAAGCATCACTTTGGTTTGTTTCTTTGTTTCCATTTTACACAGCATAATTGATTGTTTTGTTGTGACAGTGATAGCAAAGGAAGCATTTATTTAGTGCATTATTACAATGTTGCTACTAATGAAAAACATGTTTTATTAAGCAACAACTCCATCTGCTAACAACCAAGCAGTTGCTGGACAACACTCGACTCTTCCTTTTATGTTTGTGTACACTGAACTTTACTTAAACGTGTAATGAAATATTCTAATAATCTGAGATATTGGATTTCTGATTTATAAGATATGAACCGTAATCATCTAAATTAAAATAAAGGATTGGAATATTTCACTTTATTTTATTACATAATTACATTTAAAGTTTATCTTTTTATATTAAATTACAGGAAAATTAAACCTTTTCACAATATTCAGATGCGCTTGTACATTTAATAAACACATAACTTTTATTCAAGAACCTCTCGTGCTGGCGTCTCATGGTTCCATCTGAACGCACCTGAAAATGTTAATGACAGTTTTTCACAGGAAATGGGAGCCGTACAACAGTGGCTCACTGAAGAAGAGAGCCACTTAGTCAAGTGGATATTGGGAATATAGCTCTTCATCACTCCCATGCTATATTACACTAAGGCCCCTAAACCCCCAGTACCCATCCCCAGAGAACAGTCCAAATACCTCCTCTTCCACAGTCCCGTGACCACAATTATAATGGGCAACATTATACTGCACAGTGTTCTGCAGCACCATTCAGAATTGCTTTCGGTGCTTCTTTCTGACTTTACAACTATTCCAAACACAGACAGCCCCTCATTTATCTGTCATAAAACATTTTCTGGAAAATCAAAAAGATTAGATGGAAAAGACGGTTTTTGTGTGAAGAAAGGCTTCCAAAATAAGCACTCTGAGAGCCATGAAATGCTCTTTGTCTCTGTTTGTCGCTCTCTACACCTGCCTCTCTCTGTCTTTCTTACACACTTCTTAACTTACACAGTCATAAGAACGCACTGTAATTGGAGATAAACAGCATTTATCTTCTCTATTGTCCCTGAATAACCCTCTGGCCTATCTCAGGTTTATTAGCCTCTTTATTGCACTAGTGTGAGAGTACAGTACTTGACATATTCATCTTCTCTGTAATCTTTTATACTGCATTTATAATGATAGCACTCCTTGGAAAATGAACTTTTATTCATACCAGCAATTAAGATCTTGTGCAGTTTGTCTTGGCCACCGGGGAATGAAACAACCTGAGGAATCACTCTGCTAATGATGGCCTGTCAAAGATGCAGCTGTCTAGAATAAATCGTCAAGATCCCCTCGTAAACAGCAATTCCCCCAACATCCAGCATGCGCACAGACACACACACACACACACACCAACACAGAGATGCACACAGAGAAAACAGTCAAACTTTTTTGTGTTATCAACTTTGTACACAAGTTCCTGTTCAAGCTACTGGAAAAACAGATTGAACAAAATTACATTTTTGCCTTAAGATTTTTATTTTACTGGAGGTGCCATGAAGGATCGATGCACAGTTGTTCAAGGTTGGAAGTATTATGCACGAAACAGAACACAAAAATACAAACATGCACTGGGATTTAGAGTCTTCAGTCTCACAGAGGGGATGGCATCAAACCTCGTTGCCAGGTTAGCAGAGGAAGTGATGTAAACAGCAATCAAGATGGCGTGTGAAAACTCTCTGGGTATGTAGTGGGGGCTGCAGAAACATGTGATCAGGGTGGCACCATTTCTGGACAAATCTTCTGCCACCTTTCTTGTTTCTATAGAAGCCATTCCTGTTTTTGTCTGAACTGACAAAAAGGAAAGTTAAAGACATTAAAAATAACGTCAATTCATCCTCTTCTGCTTATCCGGGGCTGGGTTGTGGGGACAGCATCCTAATCAGAGAAGCCCAGACCTCTCTTTCCCCAGCCACCTCCTCCAGCTCATCCAGGGAGACCCCAAGCCATTCCCAGGCCAGCCGAGAGATATAATCTCTCCAGCGTGTCCTGGGTCTGCCCTGGGGCCTCCTCCCGGTAGGACATGCCCGGAACACCTCACCTAAGAGGCATCCAGGAGGCATCCTTATCAAATGCCTGAACCACCTCCTTTCAATATGGAGGAGCAGCGGCTCTACTTTGAGCCCCTGCTGTATGGCTGCACCCCTCACCCTATCTCTAAAGGGGAGGCCAGCCACCTTTTGGAGGAAGCTCATTTCTGCCGCTTGTATTCACGATCCCATGGTGTTGCCTACCCCCTCCCAACTTGAGATCCTAATTTTATTGCATATTTATGGGATGAGCTTAAACTGATCTGAATGGATTTTTGGAGGCTGATTTTTGCAGATTAGTTCATATAGAGGTGTGCTGCGCTCAGGTGCAAATGTTTATGTTTAGGTAGTTGCTGTTTGGGCACAGGGTTTAGGCTAAAGTCAATAGCATGTTTCTTTAGGATATTGTTGTTTCATTTTAATATTTGCTCAAAGCATCATGCGCATTCTGCTACCCAGAGAAACAAGCATCCAGCAGTCATAAACAGGTAATTAATGTAATTTACACGATTAAGAACAGCCTAGAGTGTAATCTCCTGATAACCATTTCCAGCTGTGATAGATAAGAGGGCCAGTACATTAGAAAGAGTGGCTAATCCAAACAGAATGAGTACATTTTCACAGTATTTGCTGCATATGCACTGAAAATCATGTTCTCAGTCTCACAGGATGCAAAATAATTTAAGACTTCATTTTTCCCCCTCAACAATATCATATGTCAACTCTGATGCCATTTACTCTCATCAGATCTGTTTGGTGATTGTTAACCAAGACCATCCATCTCGCACTCATCTCAGCAGCCTTATTAGTCCTTAATTCAGAAAATTTGAAATGTTTAATATCCCAAGATGGATTGTAATGTAGCTTTGTCAGATTCAATTTCACTGATCATATTTAACCTTCAGCCTGCAACTCACTCACAGGTTTGAAGACTGCATTAGCATTATCAATTGTTCAGCCCATTTTCAGAGGCCTCTCACAATGAAGGCTCTAATAATTCCTTTCCACGCTTGTGGTCTGACTGGAAATTTCTCATTTGTCATGATTCATGATAATCAGTTATGAGAGGCAGCACAACATCAGGCAAGTTTCCACATTTGCATTCATAGTTTAATATCACAATGTAGACTTGGACTTGAAACTGTGTTTGGTAAATGTCAACAGCTGGCAATAATTTTAACAGAAAATTCTCTGGATGGAGATCCTTTAAGTATTTCATTCAGGTTTAATGTGGACGGTATGTAGTTTGCACAGAGCTTTCTGCATTCATGACACAGATGCACAATATATAACTTAGGGATGTTGTTTTGAAATATATATACATTACCAGTCAAAAGTTTGGACACATTCGCTCATTCATTTGAATTTGTGATATCAAGACAAGAAAGCTCCTTACCATGCATGGAGGGTTTCACCCCAAATCCAGCACCCTGAGACTGTATGCTAAGCGGAAGGAAAGAGGTTGACAACTAGTGAGTGTCAGAACCACTGTCCTAGATGAAACAACAAAGAAGATGGAAGATGGCCTCAAAGGATCATGTTCTTAGTGAGTACCTCAGGCAGCAGAAGCCCGAGAAAGAAGAGGAGGAAGAACAGGAACCATCATGGAAGGACAGGCCTCTGCACGGCATGTACCACCAGCAGATAGAAGAAGTGACTGATATAGAAAAATCCTACCAATGGCTGGACAAAGCTGGACTGACAGACAGCACGGAGGCACTAATCATGGCAGCACAGGAACAAGCTCTAAGCACAAGATCAATAGAGGCTGGGGTGTACCACACCAGGCAAGGCCCCAGGTGCAGGCTGTGCAGAGATGCCCCTGAGACAATCCAGCACATAACAGCAGGGTGCAAGATGCTAGCAGGCAGGGCATACACGAAGCACCATAACCAAGTGGCCAGCATAGTATACAAGAACATCTGTGCCGAGTATGACCTGGAAGTCCCGAGGTCAAAATGGGACACGCCCCCATAGGTGGTTGAGAACAACAGAGCTAAGATCCTGTGGGACTTCCAGATACAGAGACAAACTGGCGATGGCTAACCAACCGGACATCGCAGTGGTGGCCAAACAAAGGAAGAAGGTCGTAGTGATAGACGTTGCAATACCAAGTGACGGCAACATCAGGAAGAAGGAACACGAGAAGCTCAATAAATACCAAGGGCTCAGAGAGGAGCTGGAGAGGATGTGGAAGATGAAGGTAACAGTGGTCCCCGTGGTAATCGGAACACTCGGGCCAGTGACCCCCAAACTGGGGGAGTGGATCCAGCAGTATATAGCCTAGCATAATGAACTTCTCTGTAGCTTACAAAATGTTTGAATACACAGATCTATCAGTATACTTTCCATTAACATAATAAGCTGATAGTACATTTTTGCATATGTTAACTTACCATGCTAGTATATTTAGTAATACTGGGGGGGGGGGGGGGGGGGGGGCTTCAGCTTTTATCAGGTACACCAACAACATGAGGAAGATTGTTGTCTGAATGTTTTCTGTAAGTCTGTAAGATCTGAAAATGAAATATGTCACAATATGAGACTGTGAAAACAATGTTACTGTTTGTGAGATCATTGCTACGGTTAGACACATCCGTCATCACTGCTGCGCTGCTGCATTTTTTCCAGTTTTGCCATATTGTTGTGATGATCACTTTTATTTTATGCCATTAGAGTGTTATTGTGTGAGAGATGCCAGCTCATCTGTGATGAAATCCACAAAAAAAAAAAAAAACATTACCCATGCAACATCTAACCTTTTGTTTTGTTTAAATACTGTAATGTACCAATGACACACTGCAGGCAGATGCACATTTATGCTGTGGCTGGTTTCTACCGTTGTGTAATCACTGGTTTTATGATGGAAAGTTTACATACGGATACAGTCAAATGTCAGACATCATGAATTCTTCATAAAGTCAGCAGGTTATCTCCATCTCCACCTTTTTCCATCAGCTACTGTATAAACTCTAGACAAATATTTAAATGAGCTGTGCTGGATATAGAATGTTTTCTTGTGTATTACTGCAAGAGTTGATGTCATGAATAATTTAGCAAATGTTTAATATTACCATTCTCTCCATGCAGTTTGCTTTGATTGGCTTTTTGCATGTCATGCTTTAGTGATGTTGGATCCTCTAAATCATAATAAGATACATGGGAACTGTGTATATTCTGCTTCCTCACCTGGAGGGAAGAAAAGCAGCAGGGCATCATTTTGATGCACTTCTGTATCCCTACACATTGTCATTCCACAATTTTCTCTTCTTAGGAAACTCCTAAACCTCTTAAAAGTGCTCCTCTCCACGCAACAGTTTTTCATCTGTGGAGCACTTTTAAAGGCTAAGCTTCCCTATTTGCCAGGATTTGACTTAACTTTAAGGGGAAATTCAGTAACACTTTGTAATATGGCCACAAGTACCCTGTAATTATGTGTAATTACACATATTTTACAGGGATGTACCCTGTAAATACATTTAAGTTTATTCCAGGTATTTTACCCCAAAAACCAACAATGTTTCGCTGTCCTTTTTGGGATGCGGGTTATATTATGCAGTGGCTTAATCAAACTTACATGTATTTTGCAGGGATAGAGACACAAACTATACTGAAAGTAATTTCAGTTGAAGACACTTACAGGACATGTATGAGGACATCTGGGGGAGGACCTAGGATCAACCATCGAGAGCAATGGACAGTCCACAGGAGAGGTAAAGAGAGCGTGCAGGGAGGTTGGGGCAAAGTACAGCGTACTTACGATGAATAATCAGAGAAACATTGTTGGGTTTTTGGCTAAATTACTCAGTACTTAAATTTACTTACAGATTAGATTCCTGTAAAATACATGTGATTACACCTAATTTACAGGGTGCTTAAGGCCTTAGTCATGGGTCGTATTATAAAGTTTTACAGGAAATTCTTGAAAATGTTGTAATTCTAACAATTTTTCTTAGACTTTTGTCACTAAGAGCTACTCTCAGGAGTAGAAAGCTTTGTGAGTACAGGCCCAGGTTTTCCTCTGATAACATGGCAGTTCACTGCCTTATTTAAAAAATATGAAGTAAGGCCCACTTAAACTAACATAATACTAAAAAAGAGACTCTCTTTCAAAGTTGTATTCTTATTATAAGTGTACTTACATGTGTCAGTCATATTTTTATATTGTTGGACCTACAAACTCTGGTTTCACTTTAGCTCTCTGTCAGGGAATGTGCAGTTGGGAGATGTAAATGTCAGTGTAAGTCTGCACTGAGGTTACATGAAGCTGTACACTCAGGAATAATGCTCATACTGGATAATTATACACTAGGTGGTAAAAAAAAGGGAAGTGTACCCTTTGTGTAGCAAATAAAAGTTAGATCTTGAAGACTGGAGAGGTGAATGTGTATATAATACACTTGACCTTTATTTGAGGCTGGTTAGAATAATCCAGCATCCAGCTAATATTCCCCAAGGCTGATGATTCAGTGAGCAAAGTGTGAAGGATTAAACTATTATAAGTCTTATAGTCAATGCATCGACATATTAGTTTATGATAACTGTTGTTAACATCTGTAATTAAAGTGCTCAAACAGTACTTTATCTTATTGTAGATTTTCTTTCAGTTAACTGCAGGAAAACTGGTCAACTTAACTATGATGAGCAGATGAAATATGCTGTAATTGCTCTTTTTGAAAGAAATGTCCATGAATGAAATAAAGTTATTGATTTTTTTCATTGTTCACTGACTATATTATGTTTTGTGATAATCAGGCAGAGGCATTCGTTTTAGCACAAACGTCTGAATTGTCGTGGTGCAGCTTCAAAGACACTGAATATTCACTGTCTCAACTTCCATTTCTAAATAACAATAAAATTAAATCCCATAAGAAAGCCTTAGAGTTAAAAAAGTACAAACATGGAGTGTCGTCCCATCACTTCTTGTACCTTATACACTGTTCAGCAAAGTGTTAACAATGTAAACAAAACAAAGGTTGTGACTGAGCCTAAATATTGGAGCCGTCTTCTGCACAGAATAGTTTGTGTGAGTGGGTTTAATTAGAAATGTGAGCGGGTATACAGAAATCTTTTTATTAGTGGTATCAGAATTTATGGTTGATACTGCTGGAGGTGCTGCGAGCTGAATTCAATTAAACATCTGTGATGGGAGGTGCTTTTTTATAACCCCAGTGGTATACCTGTCGTCACGTCTTCCATTCTCCGGCTCTGTGTAAACCCGCACTACGTTTCTCTGGTGTTTTCTTGATGATGTGCAGAGCAGAGCACGTTTCTGCACACAGTGAAGTGGTTTTCTGAGTGTTGATGTTTATATTGGTAATGATGGCATCTTTAAAAGCTTGTGCTCCTGAAATCAGCTTTGCTGCTCTGGTTTTGTTACTGTGATAAAGACATTCGTCATTTGGCTTTAAATAGTAATTTTACTATTGATGTCAGTTCTGCAGGTGAGCTGTGAACACAGTTATTTTTGCAACTGGCTTTATTGTGTATATATATTTGTAGGTGTCTGCTGTCTCAGAGCACACCATTTGGGGGAGGGGGGGGGGGTCGTAGTACAAATATGATGTGATGTGTGACGGGCACCGAGGCTCTTATTATGGCAGCACGGGAACAAGATCTAAGCACAAGATTAATAGAAGATGGGGTCTACCACACCAGGTAAGACCCCAGATGCAGGCTGTGCAGAGATGCCCCTGAGACAATCCAGCACATAACAGCAGGGTGCAAGATGCTAGCAGGCAGGGCATACGCCATAACTAAGTGGCCTCCATAGTAGACAGGAACATGTGTGCCGAGTATGACCTGGAAGTCCTGAGGTCAAAATGGGACCTCAAACTTTGAGATTGACTGTGTTAAGATCCTGTGGGACTTCCAGATACAGACAGGCTAACCAACCGGGGTGGACAAGCAGAGGAAGAAGGCCATATTAGGAGATGTAGCAATACTGAGTGAAGGAGGAGGAGGAACATGAGCTGCGAATAATTTTATATATCATTTTCATTTGAGTCCTCACCCTAAATGTTTTTAGCTTACTTATTTCTTGTCCTGGTATTTGGAAGTAACAGAGTAGAACTTATCTCTAACTGAACTTGGGGACTAGGTATTGGCTATTACAGGCAGCCAAGTTACTTTTTACAGTGAGCTGAGCACTTTGTAGTGCTTATGGTTGTGGTGCTGTGGTCTGTCTGGGCCTTGTGCTTTCTTGGTTTTCTGTCTCTTTAAGAGCCAGCTTACATCTGCATCTCATGATGCAGATGAAGTCAGAATTCACATGGCACACAAAATGAGGAGATGTCAAAAGGGTGATGGAGGCTTTTGTAGGGCTGTGGTGGGTGAGGGTTGTTAATGTGTCCCTCTCAGACCTGCAGTAGAAGGCATTAACACAGTGGTTCTCAAATTTTTTTTTTAAACCTTTATTTTACCAGGTAAAAAATGTTTGAGAACTGGCGCCTGGGTGGCTTAGTGGTGAAGCCGGCGACCACATACATATACATGGGTTCGCGTCCCGGCCTGTTGCCAATTTGACCGCGTGTCTTCCCCTGTACCTTTCCCCCATTTCCTGTCTCTCTCCACTGCCAACAAAAAAAAAAGCTGCTGTGGCCAAAAACGCAAAAAAAAAAAAAAAATGTTTGAGAACTAGTTCTCATTTACAAACATGACCTTTCCACACAGATGCAGGGATGGTACCCAAAAAGCAGGCTTTCAGCTTTTCAGAATAGTGTCTGAGCTCCTTCGTCAGTCTTTTTAGTCTGCTTGTACAGGACGTTATCCCCTCCTCTGTAGGCATCTTCCTTGGCTTGGCAAAGTTGTCTTAGTCTTGCAGTGAAACACAGTTTGATTGTTGTTGTACACATGGAAAGACTCAGTTGGCACACATATATATCTTCAAAAAAATTGATGTAGCTGCTAAAGACTCTGGTCAGTACAGTAAAAACAGCCCTGCAGTTCCTGCATTGTGCTGCTGGTCCAGTTTTTTAATGGATTTAAACCCATTAGAAAAACAAATTAGGTCATTATGTTGTTAGCACTTTGTTGGTTTATGATTTAATTTTGCTCTGTTAAAGTCTCAAACTATTATCAACAGCAAATCATGTTTTTGTTCCCAGCTGGTTAATTGATCGGCCAGGTTTTGCAATGCTTCAGTCACGTTGGCCTGAGAAGGAATGTAAACATCAACCAGGACAATAAAAGTTTGCAGTCCAGGATAAATTACTCTAAATTCTGGCTGTAGTATTTACTTAATGCTGTAACATTTGTATACCACCATTCATTAAGGTTAAACAAGCAAAAGCAAATTCCACTGCAGTTTGTTCCCAATCAGCTCTTTTATGTAATCAGTGTGGTGTGGTTGGACGCCTGACAAAGGCAAGACCATAGCTGTGGATGGACTGACTGAGCCAGGTTTCAGTAAAACACAGAGCAGCAGAATATGTGCAAAAACCCTTGTTTGTTCCGTTAAGAAGCAGCAGCTCATCAATTTTGTTGGGCATGGAGCAGAGATTCGATGGAAGTGGAAGAAACCCTGCTGTCGAAGTTTCACCCTCATTCTTACCTCATCTCCGTGTTCCCCGTGGCCCACAGAGAGCCGTGGGTCCTCCAACTAAGAGTTCAGGAAAACTTTCTGGGTTTGAGCTAAGTGCTGCCTGATGTTAAGCAAGAACACACTGGATTAACAAAACAAAGGAAGCACAACAGAGCACATTAAGAAAGCATCATCTTGGATGATTTCCCTCCCTCAGTGCATTTTTGGTGCGTTTTTGTTTGTTCCCACGTTTAACCCAAGCAGGGCATCAATTACCTGCTTTTTTATCAGTGTCAAAAGATGTTAAAGATGCGCATTGTGTGTGAGGTTTAGCTATAGAAGAGATGATGCTGCAGAACAGTCCACATGGGTTGCACTTTAAGTGGAACCTTTCGAACTGGATTTGCATAAGTACTAAATGTTCTCATTCCTGCGCACAACACATACAGTACATAGAAAGTATTAAAATCTGTCACGTACTATGTCAAGGTATTGTACAAAACCAAAGCTAACAGGGTTGTCTGGGTCTTTGGGGCTTGCTATAAGTAGAGTCATAGGTTAAGCCTGTGAGGGCTTAAAGAAACCTATTTCTCTTATCTTCCCTGGTCATGAACCATGAGCAATAACATTATCAAGGGGTCTGTTGTTACAGGTTTGGGGTAGAGAGGAGGAGAATTACAGGCAGTGAGGTGATTTTAAACACTGCACGTCTCAGGGATGTGTCCAATCGTGCCTCTAATCTGGCCATTGTGTTGGGCCTTATCAGCCGTCAGCGCTTTGAATAGAACAAAGAATAGTATCGCCCAATCCATAAATCATAACAGCAAACGCTGTAGGTCACTGTTTTATGTGCACTCCTGGATACAACTTGAGCCTGCAGGGTCTTGTAGGTGTTATTGCTCTCCCATTAATCCTTTATTATTGAATAGAAAAAAAAAAAAGATAAAGTATTTGGGGTTATGTTTTTAACCAGGTGCTTTCACTAAGGATTTGCTATATTTTCTCTAGTTTGTAATTTTTTTGACCAGTGTTTTTTGTTTGTTTTCTTATTGTTTTGTCTTCACATAGCTTATAGTTTGTGTTTACATTCACTAAAAATATAATACAGACAGAATATAAAAGTCTACCTCAAGCTAAAAAAAAAAAAAAAAAAAAAAAAAAAATCCCCTGAAAATATCAGTGAAGCTCACCAGTTAACACGTTCTGTCTTGTTTTTTTAATAAGTACAAAAAAATGTTAAGAAATGAGTACATCAAAAGGCACAGCTCACAGCAAAGTTATGGAGGCAAAGTTGAGACATTTGGATATGTGCAGATTAGGGGTTGTGGATATAAGACTGTTGAAAATTGAGCTGCAGGCAGATTGGATAGACCACAGAGAAGATCCATGGATGTAGTGTAGGAGGACACGCAGAGAGCTGGTGTGAGAGAGTGGGATGCTAGGGACAGGGTGAAATGGAGGAAGATGATCTGCTGTGGCAAACCCTAAAGGGAGCAGCTGAAAGAAGAAGGCAAAAAATGTTCAGACAAGATGAGATTATAAGGAGGGTTATCTTATTGTTGCCGGTCTGTTTCTTGCCATGCAATACCACAACATGTTGTATTTAGGTAGCTGTTTTCCCCTTTTTCCAATCTTTACACTAAGTTGATAATTGGGAGTTTGCAACAAGTATGTTAAAAACCCTACAGAGAAAACCCCAACAATCAGACACTGCCCTGTGAGCAGCACCTGCCAGTGGTGGGAAGGAAGAACTGCCTTTCAAGGGGCTCCTCATCACGGTGGAGGCCGGGGCAGCGTCCAGAGTTGGAATAGTATTTTTTATATTTAAAGGTAGAAAATCATCTAAGCATTTGTCTTCAAGACAAGTGAAGTTTACATAATAAATTTGAGTGATCTGCTGTCAAAAATAAATATAACTAGATATCATCTGCATAGCAGAGTAATTACAGCGTTTTCTAATAATATTGCCCAAGGGAAGCATGCATATATGAAAGTGTTTGTCCCAGCACAGAACCTGTTTTACATTTACATGAACAAATTGCAATCTGTCAGATAAATATGATTCAAACCAGTGCAGTGCATTTCCATTAATGTCAAGTTCTGCCTTAATTTGTGCAGCTTCTCCTTTATCTCCCATTTATTTATCAGTGTATCAGGAAATTTGTTTACTTTACAGTTGGTCCAGAAGCAGGTAAAATCCTTTAAACAACCCATAAAGAAAAGAAAGAAAAAAAAATAAATGCATACATAAACATTACAAATGTACTTGTATTATTTAAGTTTTAAATAAATTATTTTCACTCAACCTGCAATGAAAATAACACTAAGCAAACTACTGTGAATATTAACCCACAAAAATCAAATGAACAAAATAACCAAACCTTAAGTTCCTTAACTTTTAAAGTGCAATATTCCAAATTAATATTTACATTTCAAATGTTTACTTATCGATATGCACCATAAATTATGTTTACTTTATTTTACAAATATACAAACATTTTGTAAAGTATTTAATGTTTAACCTATATGTCAATGCTTTAACTATTAACTTAACCAAACCCATCAGTTAAAATTCACGATGCGGAAATTGTTCCAACCATCAAACTAACACAGTGACATGCTAAACATTGACACGAATACATGACAACAATACAATATATTTTTTCCGGGGTAGCCAACAACAAACAGGTGTTAATGAGCCGCACCAGGATACAGCTGACCCGGCGGCTAAGCTAAGGCTAATACCGAAGCCAAACAATCCAGCAGTAAAGTCTCATTATAATATCTCTGCCTTACCGGCTGCCTCTCTGCTTGCTTGTAGATGTATCCAGCTCTGCACAGGCTTGCCAACCGAGTGGATCACTGCTTAAAAGTGACACCGAACTCTACTTGCGTTGCGTTTACCTTACTGACACTGCCGTCATTGTCCGTCCCTCTTTATGGTCCGTGTAGCACAAACACTCCACAATTCCGCCATGTTTTCTTCTGATCATCCATCATTTACAGCAAGTGTCTTTTCTGTGCTTCTTTCAACATTATGTCTTTTCTCTTTTTTCTTCTCCTGATTCGACTTCACAATTAATACTACAGCTTGTTGTAAAATGTTGTGAACTGCCCGTTACAAATCAGACATCTGGAGCATGATGCCGCAGGCATTAAACTGGTTCAGTTTTTGGTTCAGCCTATTTTCTTTCTGCAGACATGGCCTTATTGGACAGGGATCCTACATCTCCCACCATCAACACCTTTGTTTTTGACCTGCAGATGGTCTGGTCACTGTCCTTAACTCTTTCATACTTTGATACAGCATCCTGCCTGAATCATCCAACAACTGAATCACCAGAGAACTTATGTAGGTCCACATATTCTACCTGAAGCCCAAAGTGTACGGGGCAAAGAAAAAATGGGACAGGACACTTCCCTGTGGTGCTCTAGTACTGCTCACCACTGTACCTGACACATTTGTGAAAGCACACGTGACCACGTTAAAATGTGTGTGTCTGATCCAGGACACCAGGAGCAACAACCTGGATGACAATTATTGTCTTCTTCAGCAGGGCAGACTGAATTTTGTTAAAGGTACCAGAGAAAAAAGAGAACTTGATATAACTGAAGTATATAAAGTAAAAGCTTTAATTATGTAGACTAACCCTTTTCAGAATTACAGTACCAGTACAAAGTGTATCCAAACTTTTGACTGGCATTGTATAACTGAAAACCTTCAGTGTTCACAGTGAAAAACATAACACTATACTCACAGAAGTCCCCTGGATTTCTCACTAGGGCCATTAGCTCATCCATGTTATTGCCCAGAGATCTAATGAAGTTTCCTCCTCTCCGCAGGTCTCTGCTGTCTAGACCTAGCTCTTTTCCCTGGTCTCTTCATTCTTCCTCCACATCCCCTGTGTGTCCTTCTCCTGATTTCTGCAGGGATATCTGTTGGTCTAATTACCATGTCTGCCTGTTTCAGCATGATCAGGTGGTCCCTGGTGTAAACAATGCAGGCATGTGGCAGGGTGTCATCGAGTGAACGAGGAAGTAACACAGTGAAACAAGACTCCCAACCATCATGTCCGGAGATCACACAATTTATAAAGACCATCAGTGAAAATGCAAACAGGCATGGAAAAAATGAAAACACCAATCCAGCAGGAGCAACAGCAAGAGGCTGCAGGCAAACTTGGCGACCGTCCATGCATTCTCATGTTGCACATCTTCCATTTTCTCCTCTATTAAACTCTTGGTGAGAAAGTGAATATTCCAAGTTTTCTGTCAAACTATTACTTTAACAACATACTACAAAGTTGTTTGAAGATCATTTGCACATGAGCATAAACTTGGAAAGGGTTATTATTCTTCCTGTGGATTCAATATATTGCTTTGAGGCTTTGGCTTACATTAAATTTTGCATTTCATCGTAAAACATCCAAAATATATTGGAACCCTTTGTCCAGAACATTTACAAAGTTCACCATAAATTTACTCATCATCTTTTTCAAGTCATATAATATTCCTTTAGCTGTACAATACAGTATGACAGGGTTATTTTACGTGTATACGAAGTCCGTTCAGTCAGAGAGGGTTTTGTTTTACTGTGTTTGCACAGAAAGGTTCAGTTTGCTCAGCTTTGCACCATTTTGAACCAAGTCAAAGCCAAAGATAGATGAATACGTTTGCATACTTCATATAGAAAGGGTAAACTGTGTAATCACTCCACAGCACTCTCCATTTCATCAACTGATATATTAGTCACGGTTTACACTTTTGCATGGCTGTCACTTCATTTCAAGATTGCAGTTTGCCTTCCTCTGAAGCCTTTTTATCCCCATCTTAACACTCCATACAGCATGTATTTATAAATCAAAAAGCTTGTTGATGGGACTTTTAAATATAAATCATCCAGTTGCAGGAATCATAACAATCATTATTTCCCGTATGCAAAATAAAGTTAAAGAAAGTAGGGCTGCCTGATGGCTGACATTGTCATTTAACATTAAACCCAATCAATCAGCTGGAACAATGAGGAGTTCACAAGCTTTGGGGTTATTGTAGTCTTTCCTTGAGGCAACCCTGTGCAGTTTTTTGATGCCTGTGTTGCCACAATGCAAATATTTGGGTGGGATTACTAAAGGCAGCAAACATGGCTGCTACGACTCAAGGTTAAGTCATTGTTTTCAATTCTTCCACAGAAAATGATCCCTGTGAGTGCATCTACTCCAGAGATGTCATCAAATGGTGATTAAAAATCTATAAAGGACATAATAAATATACCAGTAAAATGCAACACCGTTGTAAAAAAGGAAGAGATCAATGTTGCAGCAAATCATTGTTCTGGTTATTCAGTACAGAGTGGTAAAATAAACGTTTTAATCCCAGTTAAATATTTAATTTCTGAGTGCACTCTCTGTACTGCTGTTTATTTCTAAGGTCTACTGTCCTTAACTCTTTCATACTTTGATACAGCATCCTGCCTGAATCATCCATTAAACTTCACAATTAATACTACAGCCTCTGTTGTAAAATGCTGTGAACTGCCCATTACAAATCAGACATCTGGAGCATGATGCCGCAGGCATTAAACTGGTTCAGTTTTTGGTTCAGCCTATTTTCTTTCTGCAGACATGGCCTTATTGGACAGGGATCCTACATCTCCCACCATCAATACCTTTGTTTTTGACCTGCAGATGGTCCAGTTCACTGTCCTTAACTCTTTCATACTTTGATACAGCATCCTGCCTGAATCATCCAACAACTGAATGACCAGAGAACTTATATAGGTCCACATATTCTACCCGAAGCCCAAAGTGTACGGGGCAAAGAAAAAAAATGGGACAGGACACTTCCCTGTGGTTGCACCTAATGATACTGTACTTATAAAAGTATCCCCCCAATAGAGAATCTATATTGCACTTGAAATGTACTGCTCATAAAAGAATCAGTGAAAACATGGGGCTTCCAGCATTTTTAAACCAAAACTTGGACCATAACCTGTTTCTGACATTTTTAGCTTTTGTTCCCTCAGCTGCAGACTCGATGCTGTTCGAGGGTTTCAGAGAAAAGAGCAGAATTCAAAGGGTAGTACAGTGTAGGTGTCCTGTTTTAAGCTCTTACTTTTATACTTATAGAACAATAAAATTGTTGTAAAGTTGTTTGCTGCCAACAGGAAAAAAAACAAACAAACAAACAAGGAATAAAGCTGTTTCTACAAATCTACATCACTGATGCTGTTCAGGGAAATAAAGATTTTAGACACTGAAAAACCTCAGACCCTCCTACTCTCCCAACAGAGGTCAGAGGTCAGAGTAACTGAGTGAGCAGTGATTTCATTCCTGTTGATCTCTAATCTGGAACCTAAAATGCACCGGAGGTTAAGTTTGCAGCATAAGTTACTATGGAAATTTACCCAGGTAAGACGTGACCCACCTTCATAGTACAGAGAACCCAGGGTCAACCCTAATATTACCTGGATAAGCCAAAATCCTGCACTGTAGTACAGGGCCCAGGTCCTGTGGTTGCAACCATAGGCGTAGGAACTGGGGGGGGGGGGGGGGGGGGGGGGGGGGGGGGGGGTGTCGTCATGTTCCTATGCCCTTGGTTGCAACACAAACTCAAATCATCATCCCTGCTTGACAGTTAATATAAAAGTTATGTGTCAAATATTGTGTCATTTGTTGAAATGCAGCTTTGCAAACCTAAAATTGTACTGCCATCATCTTTTTACAGAGAAGAGGTTTTCTCCTGGCAACCCTTCCAAACAAGCTACAGTTATCCTGTCATTTTGTACTGTTGTGAGATTTCACATTTAACATGCTAACTGAGGCCTGCAGTCTGAGATGTAGCTCTTGGGTTTTTGCAGTTTCTCTGAGCGTTGTACTGTCTGACCTTGGGGTGAATTTGCTGGGAAGTCCACGCTTGGAAAGACTGTGGCATTGTGTTAACCCACAATTCAATTCAGGTCAATTTTATTTAGCGCCAAATCACAGTAACAGTTGCCTCGAGATGCTTTATATTGTAAGGTAAAGACTCTACAATAATTACAGAGAAAACCCACAGTCTGAATGCTCCACACCAGCAAACACGACTGTAGGTTTGCTCTAAAGTCCTCAACACTCTCATTTTATCATCAGCTGAGTTACATCAGGATGGAGAGGATAAGATCTTTACTCTCAATTTACAATTTACATTCTATTTCTTTACTGACAACTGCTCTGTTATCTGAACCCGCGGGATATCCAACAAATAAATGATATTATTTATTAACTCATCTGCTGCCCATGATTCAAACAGTTGAAAGATTGTGTATATAACAGCCATTTTTATTTTGTCTGTCGCTGAGGATTCTGGAGACAGGACTTAAACTCAAAAAGCAGCTTTAACACTGAAGTTTCTTCCAGAACAAAATACAAAAACAAGGCAGGACTGGAGTCAGGAATGCAAAACTCTGAGTTAAAGAGAAGACACAGAAACAGGGAGCACACAGCATGAAGGATGAGGGACGAAGCGACAACGAACAGCTGGAGACAGAAACAATATAAACACTCACAGGACAACAAGAGGAGAGAGAACAGGGGGGGGGGGGGGGGGGGGGGGTCTCTAAACACAACAAGGCAAAGGATGTAAAACACAACACAGGACACAGAATGCAACACTTACCACAATAAAACAGGAAGACACAAATGAAACAAGGGTTAAATTGACACAGGTGAGTCCAGAAGAACTAGACAGGACACCAAGGAACACAAAAATGAACTAGCAACAATCTGCTTGGCAACAGTAACTAAAACCAACAACTGAAACTGAGAGGAATAAAAAAATAATCTACCAAGAGCCACAGACAAGATTTCTAAACTTCACAGGGAATCAACTAAATGCTAACTAGAATAAGGACAAATGACAAACTAAACATACACAAGTCCACAAGGGAGGTAATAAAGAATAAGTAATACAAACAAAAAAAATGCACAACTCATTCACAAAATGCAAAGGAAACATTAACTTCACAAACTCTAAAACCCAGGGACCAGACAAATTTCAGTGTGAATGTTTTTCAAAAGACAAAAAGTAACCAAATCTATTCATATTTTCCTGATTGTATCCTTGTTGCGTCATTTTCATAATCTGACTGTACTTTTAATACTGCAGTATAATCTGGACAGCAGCATTTCCCACATCTCTTCACAGAATCTCTGTTTCCCCTCAACAACCTCAACTTCTTCTGAGGTCACATGTTTCCTACGCTGTACAATTTAAACACGGAACTGCATTAAATCGTTACAGGTGGCAACGTTTCTATGGAGTCACTCCAGCCAGTATTTTATAGTTTCAGGACTTTTTTCTGACACCAAGAAATTCTGTTTACCTAAAGGTTATTCGATAACTGCTGTTGAAACAGATGAACAGGCTCCCCAGTAGGCTTCATTGCATATTCCTGCCTTACTGGGTGCTAAAAGATGAAATGAGGACTGACCAAGAACACAGATCTAATCTGTAAGTAGGAGAAACTGGGAGAGATATAAAATGAAGGGAAAATATATTCCTTATAAAAATCAAATTATTTCCAGAGGGAAATTTACACAGGAAAACACAAAGGCACGTCCTTTTCATCCCTGCTTATTCGGTCATCGCAGAACACACCGCTGAGTGTGATGAACTGTGTGTGTGCTTTTGTGTGTGATCTCCCCAACTTCTTGACTGACATGTGAATGTCCAGTGAGAAATCATATTTCTGTGTTACTGAGAATAGACAAGGTGATAAAAATCGCTATTCCTGTCAGGTATGCACCAGTGAATTGTTCATCAGTTCACCACCTATTTTCCTACGAGGTTTCTTTTCCCCCCATTTTCCTTCTTTACTCAAAGCCTGGTTTGAAAAGAGAAGCTTTGGTGTAAGCAGAGAGGCCACGGGGGAGCAAATCCCAGCGGACACTCAGAAAAAGAACAGCTTCAAAAGGGTCTGCAATACCACGGTGGATTGTATAAGGGAGAAAGATGCAATGATTAAAAGTGAAATGTTTGTTTGAAGATAATGTTATTTTGGAAAATCTCTCTTAAGAGGATTTCTAACTTGAAAAAGAGACAAGAGGAAGAAATAGAGCAAATGTGGGAGCAAGACTTGATACTATTTCCCACAGTTACACGTGTTATAAATTGTTAACTTAGTATACAAGCAGCATTTGTATTCATCCAAATGTTAGCCGTGATCTCCGGCTCTGAGCTTGTGGATCAGTACATTGAAAGTGAATACATGATTGAAATTAAGGTACACCTGTTCCCTGATATTATGTCCAAAGATTAAATATGGATTAAAGAGAGTAGATTTAAGAGACCACAGGCTCTGACTCTGAATGGATAAGAGACATCTATTTAGACTGCACCACCATAGCAGGTGTACATTAGTATTCAGCTGTGGGGCTGTGATGAGGCTGACTGCATGGGTCAACTCGGCACCACATCTGGCCCGGGTCAGCTGCATTTCAACACAATGATCTTTAGGTAAAATTACGAGACTGAGACAGTGCATAAGCTTCCACATGACGGGACAGATGCTCATGGACATGGGTCCATTTGAAATATTCCCAAGTTCAATTCATGAAAAAAAAAAAGGAAATCTGGCTTTTGACACACTAATATTCTCGTTATAAACCTTCCACATATTATCTGCCTGATAAACTGACACGAGTGAGTTATATTTGATCTAAGATTCTGCCCCTGCTCCACTTTACTTTTTAAAACAAATCATTTAATACATTGATGCAAAGTATCAGGTTTTCTGCTTATTATGAATTCTTTTGAACTATGAGATGCAATCATAAAGTTCACTGACTCTGCTAATGAAAATAATTTAGATTCGCACAGTTTTCGGGATATCCTGTCAGGGGTGCTGAGGGAGTGTGGGGTGTCTGTCCTGTGTCAAGCCATTCAGTCCCTGTACAACTGCAGTGAGAGCTTAGTCTGCATTACCAGCAATAACTTGGACTCATTTCTGGTGGGTGTTGGACTCTGCCAGGGCTGCCTTTTGTCACCAATTCCATTTATAATTTTCATGGGCAAAATTTATAGGCGTGGCCAAGTGGTGGAAGGTTTCCACTTTGGTGGCCCCAGAATCTCTGCTCTGCTCTTTGCAGATGATGCGGTCCTGTTGGCTTCATCGGGTGGTGGCCTCCAGCTCGCACTGGAAAGGTTTTCAATCAACTGTGAAGAATTAGCTCCTCTAAGTCTGAGGAAATGGATGAAGTCAGGGATGAGTTGCTGCCTCAAGTTGAGGAGTTTAAGTATCTTGGGGTCTTGTTCACATGTGAGGGAAGAGTGGAGCAGGAGATTGACAGACAGTTTGTGGCCACAGCTGCAGTCATGCGGACGCTAAGCTGGAGGAAGTTGCTGGAAAGATCGATGTCTGGGTTTCTCTGCTTAGGCTGCTGCCCCCCCCAAACCCAGCCCCAGATAAGCAGAAGAAAATGCATGAATGGATGGATGGATGGATGGATGGATGGATGGATGGACATTTTTTACTTCAAGGTCATCTCCTTGTGCACTTCTGGTCTGCTTCCAGTGTGGGTGTCTCTTACTGACCACTTACAATTGTGCATCTGTGATTTCACCATGAAATTCACACTTGAGCCAGCATCAACTCCTGTATCAAACTGACCTGGATGACGATCGTTGGAGAAGAATACCCAACAGCAGTTTACAATAGGAGAGTCCTATCTGAACACAATGAATCAGTTCAGGAGTGTTTCCAGGAGCATGCTTAGCATTATTTTTAAAATTCACAGATTTACACACCATGAATTTATTCCCCAGGATCAGACTGTCACAACAAACAATTCTGACGCCCCCAGGGGAGAACATTCAGAACAAGCCTCTTAAACACTGGTTTAAGAGGCTTGTTCTTGGATTGGTTGCACTCAAAATGAAAGTTCTTGCTCCCATCAACACAATCTTTGCTCTCCACTTGCCCCACTCACCAAATTTGATTCCCTGCAGTTTTGCCCTCTTTCCCAAAATGAAATTTAAGTGGAAAGGTGGAGACACAGTGGAGGAGATCCAGCATGTACTTCAGCCACAAAAGAACCATGTGAATAGGTGAATAGGCTGCAAAAGAAAACTTTTGTACTTGGAAGAGTCTGTTTACCACTTAATAATATAGTTAGTTTTACATATCCTACAACCACACAAGTAGAAAAGAATATGTAGTACTTGCTTATTTGATTTCCATAGTGAAGTAAATTTAAATAGATTTTTTCCTAATTTTTCTTTACTGGATGCATCAGGAAAGAGCACTGAACTTTGCTACGTTATGGTGATTTTTCATGACAATATCAGAAAGAAAGAAAAATATTAACCAACAGTTTTGCTAGATCGTTGCACTTTTAGGTTACGGCATTAATGATCTGTTTCCAGTATAGAAAACATAAGTATCCTGAGAGGCAAAACTCTAGAAAAAAAAAAGCTAAAAAAAACTCACTTGCTGCTCATTATTCCTGAGGCTGTGGGCGGATGCAAAAACATTGATGAATATATTAACATTTTTTCCTACATGGATCTTGTCTTCACTGCAGTGGTTTGATCAACTTCTTGATCACCAATTGATGCTCTAGTAATCAGCTGCCATCTGAGTACTAAACAATATAACTGCAATTTTGAACAGCAAGGATCCCGAGGATGCAGAAGATGAAGAAAAGGAGAAGAACTGGACTCCAGGTGAGACCGAGGCTGCTCTGGAAATGAGGACTCGTTGGGAAACCTGCCATTCCTATTCGACCAGCTTGGTTTTTCCTTAACCAATCAGCTTACAGCATGTTATCCTTCCTGGATCCTTTTGGCAGGACCTGCTGTCTCCATCAGGTATTTACTGATTCCAGAAGATATACTCCGCAGATCCTACACACCTTATCCTGGTTATTCTCTACAAAGAGCCCAGCCTTGGCTCCTCTTAGGATGGCACTGATAAATGTGTGTTCCATCTCAAATAAGATTTAACTCTGAATGACCTAAAAATGGTCTAAAAAAGACTTGGATTGCTTTTTTTCTGACTGAAACTTGGCAGCAGGAATCCTCTTGTAAAGATTATATATTTTGGTGTGGTGGGGGCTTACCACAGTTTCAAGGAGAAGCTTAATGTGCCATCAGGTAAGCACAAAAACACTCTCTTCATTTGAACTCCAGGTAAGTTGGAAGAACAAATCCATTCTCTTGCATTTTAATATACTCTCCACCTGCTCCATGCCCCTTTTTTTAAGAGTTCAGTGATTTTATGTTTATTTATTTTTACTTCAACGATCAAACTGTGAAAACTTCTCATTTTGGATGATTTTAATTTCCACATAGACGATGCTGGAAATAAACCTGCAGCAAAATTCATCAGTATGATGGAATCTTTTAATTTTTATTTTTATCCAATCACAACGAGGGACATGTTTTAGATTTAGTTTTTGCTTTGGGCCTGAACATTGACTGCTGAGCATGTGTTTTATTTCTGACCACATGTGTATTCTTTTTATCTTCTGATTTGAATTGTCTTACTGGACATCTGTAATTACCTCTCACATTTTTAATAATCTTCCTCCAGATAATTTTTCTGCTATTTTAACCTTGATTATGTTTTTTCCCCCAAAACAATAACTTTGTTTTCATGGTGCAATTTTTTAATGATGACTCTTTATGCATTTTAGACAAAGTGGCTCCTTTTAAAGCCAGAAATGTCCCGTCTACTATATCCTTATCCTGGATGAATGACCGCATTCATGGTTTCAAGCAGTGCTGTCAGAGAACAGAGCTCCAGGTTCATCTTAGTCATTTATTTATTAATTTTTAAAACTTAATACACAGCAGCAGGAATCATAAGTTTTATTTGGCAGTATCAGAAACATTGTTACTTATACATTTCCTGCTCTAACTCTTCACTCAAAGAGTGTGAAAACTTTCTTTGTTAATAAAATCCATACTATCAGAGCAAATATTACCCCTTCGCTGCGGCTTCTTACTGTAACCAGGGGTCAGTCTTAGAATCCTTTGCATTGATATCTATGAATGCTCTCATCATTTTGGCTGATGGTCATTCATACCATTGGACCATGTGTTCTCATGATAATCTTTAACTTCTGGCTGTGTTTTCTCAACTTGTTATTCACCACCACCACCACCCCCACCCCTTTTTTTTAAAGGCCAATGTTGATCCTTCACTGTCTCAAAATTTTAGGCCAATTTCAAAATGGACTTTTATCTCCAAAATTTTAGAAAAGCTGATGGCCAACCAGCTCACAGCAGTTCTAGCTGCTCATAACATTTGAGATAAGTTTCAGTCTGGTTACTGGCAGATGTACTCTACTGAAACATGGATATAGATGCAGGCGAACATTCAGTTCTTCCACTGTTGGATCTTCTGCCTTTGACATGGTTTTATCATTGTCACCAAGTCCTCAGAGACTCTGGCATCTCTGAGCATCTCTGCATTACTTCTCATCTCTCACAGGAGCTTTTGATTTGCTGCTCCTAATTTTGTCTTCTTCTGCCACTTTACCTTGTGGTATGCCCCAAGGGTCACTCCTGGGGCCCACCTTGCTTGCCTTTGATATGCTTCCACTTGGAAGCATAATCCCGAATGATTTTGAAGACATCTCTTACCAGTGTTACACAGATGATATCCAGTTATACAGATTGTAGGCAAATTATTTGTCCTTCAGGACTGCATTCATGTTATAAAAAACTGGATGGCAGCCAATCATCTATCTTTAAATATACAATAAAAAAGAAGTTCTTTGATCAACTTCATCTTCAGTTCTTCCAACTGTGAGATATCTGGGTGTCCTGTACAAACCTCTGTAATCTGTGGAGCATTGCCTACATTAAATATATTGTGTTTCAGTGTGAAATGGAAATGATTATACCTGCTTTTATTTTGTCATGCCTCAATTGTTAAAGGGTCTAGAGTGCTACAGCAAGGATTCTCAGGTCCTCTAAAAGGTCCAGTGTGACATCCATTCTGTCCTCTTTACACTGGCTCCCCATAAAGTTTAGGGTTCAGTTCATGTCACAGATCAATAAGCAGGTTGGACTCAAAAGAAAAAAGTTTACAGGTTTAAGCGTGAGGCAAAATGTTTCCAGTTAGGGGAATGCAGAGTCCAACACAAAAGGTCCATAAACTCCTTTCTCCACTGAATTCTCTCTCCTTTCTCAGAACTCGCTCAGGTATGTTTTTAGATTTCTGCACAGAGGAGAAAAGGTAAGCCACAGAGCCAACAAACAAACATTAAGGAGCTGGATTCACTAAAAGCGTTAGCTCAACAATCAAGCGTTAAATAGAGGCGGGACCGTCAGTCAAGTAACAGCAGTCAAACGAGGTGATGGCACACAGGTGCGCTCATCACCTCCAGGTGTGAGAGAACGGTGGGTGGGAATCCTGGCCCCATAAACACAGAATTAAATGACACACACACACACACACACACACAGACAGATAGTCAGTCAGTGAGAGACAACAAGAGAGCCATGAGGAGAAGAAACAGAAAAAATAAGCCCAGGAGGACCGAAAGATGCTGACAGTTTAAGATTTTGGTCATCACTTTCACAGCTCTTCATGCCCAGATGCCTCTCTACAGTATATTAGTGAACTATACATACATACATACATACATACATAACTACTACGTCTCTGAGGTCATCTCTGATCAAAGCTTGTTGGTGGTACTTACTGTAGGTCCAGGTTAAAGACAAAAGGAGACTTTTGAGTATTTTGAGGTTGTAGCTCCCATGTTGTGGAATTCAGTTCCATTGGACGATCAGTGGATACTTCTGATACCTTTACAGAAAAGACCCACCTGTGCAGGCTTGCTTTTATTTCATTTTATCTGTTTATACTGTTTATATTTTTGTATTTTATTTTATATTGTAACACCCTTTGTGAGTTTTGTTTTTGAAAAGATATAAACATATAAAACTTTATTCACTTACCTGTGAAGCTCGTTGTTGTTCTTACAGGCTACACGGCCTGTGATCACTGTGCAAAAGAAATTCATAGCACAAAATCAAATTACAAACTCTTGCTCCTAAATTGATTGGCAATACATTATTGAAGGAAATTCTAATTGTAAATATTTATTTTTCTCCTTTGGTGTCACAAAAAATAAGTGATCATAAAGATAATTACTCAAGACGCCAGTTTGGCATAATAAGGAAGAACAAGATGTTTTTAAAACTTTGGTTACAGTGTGATTGCTGCCTCTTACTAACTAACTAATTTGACAAAAAATAATCACAATTCACTGGGTTTCACATTCTCTTGAATCAAGGACGATCCCATCTCTTACATGTAAACACACTTACGTGCTAATGCGGTGATCTGGGATCATCTGAATTGCTGAACATGCATCAAGACAGAACATGTAAACATGTAACTGAGAAAAATCACAGGAAGAGTGAGAAGCTGGCGTGAAAGAGACGGAGGGTGAAAGAGCGTTCACCTACTACAGGCCAACTCCACCACCGAGGGGTTGATGTGAATTTGCACTATTTAATTAAAATTGAACTGAATTGAACTCGAGGCATTGATTTACTACATTGCAGTGTCCTGTTTCACAATAACCAAGACCCATTAATTCTAAGTTTGTTATGAATATTGATTGTACTCATATTTTGTATTTTTTTTTTTATGGCCATGGAGAGTAAACAAGTGCACAATCCTAAACAGAAGTACTGAGATTATACATGTCTACACTTTGCAGAAATGTAAATGTAAATGCTGACCGCACAAACTCAAAAAGGATCATGACTGAGATGATTTTAGACTCAACTTTTCGTCGAGTTGTTATTTTATTATTATTATTATCTAATGGTACTCGGCACAGTGGTGCAGCGATTAGCACTGTCACCTCACAGCAGGAAGGTTTGAGTTCGCCGGCTGTGTGGAGTTTGCATGTTCTCCCTGTGTGGGTTCTCTGCAGGTACTCCAGCTTCTGCCCAAAGACGTGCATCTTAGGTTAATTGGTGATTCCAGATTGGCAGCAGGTGTGACAATGAGTATGAAGGACTTCCTGTCTGTCCTTCAGTTTTAGCCTATTGGTAGACCGGTGACCTGATCTACCTGACCTCTTGGACTACGATGGCTGGGATAGGCTCTGGCTTTGCTGCAACCCTGAATTGAACAAGCAGGTAAGAAAATAGTTGAATGGAGGAATGGATGGATGGCATGATATTCCTCATTATTATTGCTCATGCTTTGTGTATCAAGGGTCAGACACCACAACAGTAAAATCCATGCAATATTTCTATGTAAAAAATGTGCATTAAATAAGAAGAAAAAAGACATATTGGAATATAAACTCAAGTCACTAAGGACGACATGAAGATCTGTTAGCAATGTGGTAACAGAGTTAAAAATATGGCTTCCAGTCACTTCACACACAACCAGGAGCTGCAGATTGTTCTGCATGGCAGTTTTTCTTCTCCTCTCAGAGTGGTCCGCTTGCCATTCCTTTGAATTCCTTCAACTGCATGACTTTGCATAAGCGACATCTAATTGAATATTAATGGCTTCTGATGGTATTTGATTATCTGTTTTTCATTTGAAAAGATTATACAAATGAGCCTCATTTGCATGTCAGCATCCAGGAAATGAAATGAAGTGTGTCTGCCAGATTATTATTTCTTCTAACGCTACTGAGCACAACTTCTTTAATCTCATGAATTCAGGATTAGTTTCACATTTTGGTGTTATGCTCCAATTTAGTTTGTGCAAGAAGGTCATTCACGCCAGGGGAGAGCTTTTGTTTTGCTCTAGTAGGTGAAGACAATAGACATAATAAAGTTTCAATCAGCTTTGTTATTATTCCTCAAAGCTTCACCGAGCTTTGGTATTTGTCGCATGGCATCCGTTCTCACGCGGGGCAGGTATGCAGACAGATGGTAGTAGAAGAAGGATGATGAAGAGTATAGTCCCATTCAGTCAGTATGAAGTAAATGGAAGAAATGAAAAGCCCATAATAGGAGTGGAGTGGAGAATTACTGTCCTGTCTAGCTCCCAGGCAACAGCTTTATCTTCACAGCAATTTACAGTAATCCGGAGTGGCTGTGAGGGCCTGCCTTAGGCCGCTGCTAGTTGCTCCACAATGACATGTGAGTATACCGAGCTACAAAAGAAAAAAGAAATCTGGAACAAGGCCTAATCATCACTTTAAGTCACATATTATACATTTAGATGGCAACTATAACTCAATTGAAGGGCACTGTGCACTCTTTTGCTGCTGGGCCACTGTACATATGTCAAAGATAATAGTCTGCCTGCAACACAGAGTGGAAAGACAGACTGGGAAGGACATTTTATTGAGAATGAAATTATTTAAGTTTTACCCTTCAAAAGTCTTGCAGAGCTCTACAGAACTTCTTATTTCGCAGTGGAGCTAACTGAAACGGGCCCCTAAACACCAACTGGTAATTATGTTATCTTACAAATTGATGTTTATTCCCCTCATAGACCCAAGGTGGAACTGCTCGTCAATGCTACTGACCACACCTCATATTGACAGATCAATCCTAAGTGAGACACTGCTGAAGTAGCTCTTGATTTTGATTGAATTTTGAGCATAAAGTCTTCCTTTCGATTCTTATCCCAATCAATTCTGCCCGGTGTGCCACTGATCTGATAAACATGAGCACAGTGGCGGTGCAGAGTTTTGCCAACTTCATATTGAATCAGAGGGGACTTAAGAATATCCGTGAGTATTGAGTGTCCAGTGAATCAAGTCAGTAAATAATCCTCAGATATAATTTATACACTGCTCAGAAAAATTAAAGGAACACTTTTTAATCGGTTTAACATCAACTCAGTTAAACTTCTGGGATATTGATGTGGTCAGTAAGTATCAGAGGGGGTTGTTAATCAGTTTCAGCTGCTTTGCTGTTAATGAAATTAACAACAGGTGCACTAGAGGGACAACAATGAATGAGGTTTGCTGTGTCTCCCAGCACAGTCTCCAGATTCCAGGAGACGATAGTTACTGTAGGAGAGCTGGACAGGGCAGGACTGGTATCTGCTTCTTTGTGCAAGGAGGAACAGGATGAGCACTGCCAGAGCTACAAAATGAATGTCTCTGACCAAACAATCAGAAACAGGCTTCATGAGGGTGACCTGATGTCCTCTAGTGGGCACTGTGCTCACTGCCCGGCACCATGGAGCCTGATTGGCATTTGCCATGAAATATCAGAATCAGCAGGTCCACCACTGGTGTCCTGTGCTTTTCACAGATGAGAGCAGGTTCACCCTGAGCACATGTGACAGATGTGAAAGCGTCTGGAGAAGCTGTAGAGAACGTTATGCTGCCTGTAACATCATTCAGTGTGACCGGTTTGGTGGTGAGTCAGTGATTGTCTGGGGAGGCAGATCCATGGAGGGACACACAGACCTCTACAGGCTAGGCAACGGCACCCTGACTGCCATCAGGTATTGGGTTGAAATCTTTGGACCCTACCCTGTCAGACCCTACGCTGGTGCAGTGGGTCCTGGGTTCCTCCTCGTGTTTAACAATGTCTGGCCTCATGTGGCAAGAGTATGCAGGCAGTTCCTGGAGGATGAAGGAATTGATGCCACTGACTGACCCCCACGCTCGCCTCCAATAGAGCACGTTTGGGACATTATGTTTCTGTCCATCCGAGGACACCAGGCTACACCTCAGACTCTCAGTGATCCCCTGGTCCAGATCAGCACAGATATCCAGCATGATTTTTTTCCCATTGAGATCTGATGTGTTTTCAAAGTGTTTTTTTTTTTTTTTTAACAGTATATGTCAAGATAAGAAGACACCAATCAAGAGACTCCCCCACCAGAATATATTCTACTATTTGCATATTTTTTTTCTTGTACGAGCTTTTGCATTTTAATGGATGGTCAAATATTCAGGATTTCCACAAAATTTCTCAGCAAACCACAGAAGCGATGCAGAAATGCAGCATTTACATGCAGAGGAGCAACACAACGGGCTCGGCACAGATAATACCACCAGTGAACTCGCACTCTTTACTGAAGTCACTTCCTTTTTTTCCTCTGTCTTCCTCTCTTTCTCCTACTCAGCAGCATTCTGAGGATGTATTTCTTGTTAGAGTTCAACCCAGAAATCATGTTGGGCCAGTGTGCTCCTGCAGGTCCAGATGCCATTAAATGCCTCATTCAGTTTTATAATATAGTTTTTTATTTGACATTAAAGACTTGATAAAAAAGCTGTGGAGTTATTAGTTAAAAAAAAAAGTGAGTGTGTAAAAGTGAGAGAACTCCTCCTGAGATGCTTTTATACATCCTGATTTATGGTCTTTCCTCTCCTGCAAATTTTCAGTGCATTTTTTCCAGACCTCACCGTGCATAAATTGGCTTCAGGAGTTTTTCCCTGTGTATTTTTTTTTTTTTTATAATCCTTGTGCAAATCTACTACAGCTGTGAAGATGGCTGATCAAGCATGAAAGCCTTAAATACACGGTCTGTGATCACTGTGCAAAATAAATATATAGCACCAAAATCAAATTACAAACTCTTGCTCCTGAATTGATTGGCAATACATTATTAAAGGAAATTCTAATTGTATATATTTATTTTTCTCCTTTGGTGTCACAAAAAGTGATCATAAGGATTATCACTCAAGACTGCAAATAGGTATAACAAGGGAGAGCCAGATATTTGTAAAACTGTGGTTACAGTGTGATTGCTGCCTCTTACTATCAATTTAATTTGGAAAAAAACAAAACAATCACAATACACTGGGTTTCACTTTCTCTTAAAAGGAAGGAAGATCCCAGCTCTTACATGAAAACACACATATGTGCTAATGTGATCAAATTATTCTGCATAATTGCTTTTACACTGTCGATTGCTTAAAAATCTCTTCCTAACTGCTCCCTTGATTGCTAAGCCTTTGAATTAATGCTAATAGCACATATCTAATATCATTAAAATGTTGCGGTTGGTCTACTTTGCATTTGCACCACACATCAGACCAAGGATCAAAACCGAGAGGGAAAACTCTGTCCTTTGGTTCTTGTGTTCTCACTGATTGGTTACAAATGAACCAAATAAACATGGATTCATATTCATATCTGGTTACTCACCGATTGGGCAGCTTTGTTGATATCATAGCAGCATCATCAGTGGGAAAATGAAATTCTGAAAAGTGGCAAAAAAGTGTTTGTTTTTAATCTTCACTGGTGCCACAACAAACCAGGGGACAGGAGACATTTTGCACAGTGATTTTATAGAAAGATGGTTATTGTAAATATAAATGGAGTGGCTCACAAACTCAAAACACCCCTCTTGTTACACTGTTTATCATTATGTGGTAATGTGGTTGCTTCTTACAGTCATTTATATTGTTTATGAGGTCAGTTTCCTCAAAGTTTATCATCTGCAGAGGGATTTAATATTTAAATTTATGATATATATAATCCCAGCTCAGGAAGACGAAGATCAGGAAGGCAGCGGGTCCAGATGGAATCAGCTCCAGACTGCTCAGGGACTGTGCAGACCAGCTCTGTCAGGTGGTCCTGCACATCTTCAACCTGAGCCTGAATCTGGAGAGGGTTCCTGAACTGTGGAAGACTTCCTGCATAGTTCCAGTGCCAAAGATCGCACATCCCAGGGAGTCCAACCACTACAGACCTGTGGCCCTGACTTCTCACCTGATGAAGACCATGGAGAGGCTCATCCTGCACCACCTCCGCCCACTGGTGAGCTCAGCGCTGGACCCCCTGCAGTTCGCCTACCAGCCCGGCATCGGGGTGGACGATGCCGTCATCTACCTGCTGCACAGATCCCTCTCTCGCCTAGAGCAGGCAGGAAACACTGTGAGGGTCATGTTCTTTGACTTCTCCAGTGCTTTCAACACCATCCAGCCTGCACTGTTGAGAGGGAAGATGGAGGGAGCCGGAGTGGACAGTCAGCTGACGGCATGGACCATCGACTACCTCACCAACAGACCACAGTATGTGAGGTGCCATGACTGTGTGTCTGATGTGGTAGTCTGCAGCACGGGGGCGCCACAGGGCACGGTCCTCTCACCCTTCCTGTTCAGTCTGTACACCTCAGATTTCAGGTACAATTCAGACCATTGCCACCTACAGAAGTTCTCAGATGATACGGCCATCATTGGATGCGTATCAGATGGGAACGACCAGGAATACAGGGGGGTCATCAGTGACTTTGTCGGCTGGTGTGAGAACAACGCACTGCAAATCAACGCCAGCAAGACGAAGGAGATGGTTATAGACTTAAGGAGGAAGCCACCCCCTACAGCACTGGTGAACATCCAGGGAAAGGACATTGAGACAGTGGTCTCCTACAAGTACCTGGGTGTTCATCTCAATAACAAGCTGGACTGGAGTACAAACACAGACGTCCTGTATAAGAAGGGCCAGAGTCGACTCAACCTGCTGAGGAGACTGAGGTCCTTTGGTGTCTGCAGGACTCTGTTAAAGACCTTTTATGACTCAGTGGTAGCATCTGCCCTTTTCTATGCAGTGGCCTGCTGGGGGGGTGGATGCACCGAAAGGGACAGGAGCAGGATCGACAAACTGATGCGAAGGTCTAGCTCTGTGTTGGGATGTCCTCTAGAGTCTGTGATGGTGATGGGTGAGAGGAGGATGTTAGCAAAGCTGACATCCATCATGAACAACCCCCATCACCCTCTGCATGAGACCGTGGGTGAGCTGAGCAGCTCCTTCAGTCAGAGACTGAAACATCCTCGCTGCAGGAAGGAGCGCTTTCGCAGGTCATTCATCCCAACAGCAGTTAGACTGTGTAACACATCATAATGTCTTGAGTCACTTGAACACTTTACCTCCTCTGCCATCACTTTATCCATACAGTCAGATACATTTTATTTATTACACTCACCCATATAATGCATACCATGTATGCTGTGTACCTTACCGGCTACAAATGTATATAATATTTTGATATCTGTATATAGTGTTTTTGATGTGTGTGTATATGTGTGTATATGTAAATGTGTGTATTGACATTGATATATATATTTATGTATATAGTGCTTATGTATATGTGTATATTTTATTTTATTTTATTCTATTTTAGTTTTAGTTTAGTTATTTGTTCTTACTCAGCCTTTTCATTTTTTCTCTGTACTGCTGTAATGCGCAAATTTCCCCATCATGGGATCATTAAAGTTTTATCTTATCTTATCTTATATAAACTGCATCACCTCACATGACTGAATTAGTCTATGACTGAAAGGTAGAATGAGAAGTTTGTCTGATCAGCATGAAATCAAACAAATTTAATTTTAATATTTAGGTTATTTTTTTAGTAATACCTGTATCACATACATGCAGAAACTTTCAGGACCTCCAGCATTTAGAACTTGTAGCATCCTTTTTATTTTATCCAACAGTCCAGAAAAAATTTTTAGCTTCCCAACTACCGTGTTTGGCCTTCAAGAAGTGTTTCTAACAGGGTTGATACTTTTTAAGTAACTTCATGAGATTGACTGATCAGTCCTGTCTTCTCATCTCTGTTTGCACAGTTCATGAGTCCATGGCAATGGACTGACACTCCCTCACAGAAAAATGAGCATTTTCTAGAAGTGTGCCTTGCTCTGCTACATCTCAGTTGCTGGAACATGACCCTCAAAGGCCCAAACATGAGCCTGTAGTGACTGCTAAAGCTCAGCTGTACTCCAGCAGAGACACAAAAAGTCAGCAAACCAGCCCCTCATGGCTGGTTTACTCTGACACCCCCCCAATGTCCCTTGAGCCTTCACATCACACATTATGCAGCCACAAGTCCACACATCCTCCAGTCACTACCGCACTACTTTGTTGAATTTTTAAAATAAAAATAAACAGAAATGCTTTGAGAAATATTTGAAAATGTTTGCTGATAAAGGTCAATAAGTTATATAAGTGCAGCATCCACACTTTTTGCCTACTGCTTATTTTATATAGCAACATAATTGACTGATGTATGAACTGCATTTTCTGACAGTGATGATTTCATAAAGCAAAAAGGTTTTTTTTTTTTTACTATGGAAATACTAATGTATATCAAAGCGCTCTAAAAACATTCAGTGGAAGTGAGCATCAGTGCGCGAGTCTACAGCACTGACAGGAAGTAACCCTGGAGGAATCTCTCTCTGAGCTCAGCCCCCAGCCGCAATATAATTAAAACAAATCTAAACAGCCAGCTACAGAGGTTCATTGTGGAGCTTTAACAGGCGTTCATTCTTCATCTGTTCTTGCAGCACCAAGAGTTTACAGCACAAAAGAAACAACAAGGTGGCATGCAGCGTGATGTCCCTTGTTGTCTTGTGTGCAAAGCCTGGAGACAGCTTGAAGCTTTTCTTCATCTTCTGTCTGTAATCTCTGTCAGTGGGGACTCTCATCTGGTGCAGGGCGGTGAGCAAGAGGGTGCAACCCAAACAGTCTCCGAGAACGGCATCCTCTTTATTCATTTGTTGCTGGGTAAAAGAAGGAATGTTGCTGTGACTGTCTAAAAACTTCCATGGCTTCATTACGTTTCTATTTTTTTTTTCTTTGCAGATATTTATCATTATCCAACACACTGCTTCCTGGAGAAACATAAGCAAAAAGAAAGCATGTATTAATTGGACAGCTCAAAAAAACCCAAAAAATCCTCTACATGTATTTTAATACAGATATATGTATATATATGTATATAGTATATAGATATAGATATATAGTAAATATTCATGTTTAGTTTTAACCAACAATAAACAATAAATCTCACATTTGAGGAAAGGGGCCAGTTTAAGTGATACGTGTTCTTGCCATTAGTGCACCTCCAGCATACAGACTCAGGAATGCTATTGTTAAACTAGCGACCAGCCAGCTAGCTGGACTGAGGAATACAATTAGCTGTCAGGAAAAACAAACATTAACTAAGTAATAAAAAAACTAGCAAGAATTGCTGATATTTTTGTATTTCTAATTAATACAGATAAAATTAAAGAAGCAAACAAAGGACTAAGTGCATGTTACACGACTGCATCACCTGAAAATATGAAAGCAGCATATTTTAGTCTCTCTGGTCTTCCTTGGGCAGATGAAAAAAGTTGTTGGTGCCTCTGTAAAAGACAAACGTTTGTTTGTTTTTGGTTCAGATTTATTTTCTCTTATTTTCAGGTTTTAAGTGGCTTCACTGCTTTGTCCCTTTTGTGGCCTTTTGAAAACATTATTCTTTTTATTTTTTTTCCTGAGCAGTGAGCTGACATTTTTATGCTGTATTTTTGTTTGTTTCAGAACCGAACCAAAGGCAGCTTCGTACATGTACAGGGATACTTGCTGGCTTAGTCCTAATGATTGGGTGAGCTAGTAAGTGTCCCTGAATATTTCAGGTGACTAATTTCGGTGGGGGGGGTGTAGTTAGTTCCATGTTATTTTTGAAAGCTGCAGGAAGTTAATGTCAGTTACCCTCATTCTGCTTTCTGCCACGATCTTTGTATTTGGTGCTTCAAAAAAGCAAAAGAAACTGATTGTTCAAAAAATAGACAAATATCAGTATCACTGCACTAAGGTCAGTATTTTCCTGCTTTGTCCTTTGATCAGTTTTTGAGTAATTATGTGATTTTATTTGTTTTCCCTCAATCACATGTTTGTGTTTTTATGGCTTTCCATTTGCAGCAAGAACCAAAGAACTGCAGCATCTGAGAGAACTTCATCACTGACCTCAGAAAGTGAAACAGACCTGAAGCGTTAATGGCACCTGTCGCGGTTCCAGCTGACCTTCAGTAATAAAACTAAATATACTGAATTGAAGCAATTAATGAGAAGCAGCTCATTTTAATTGTTGGATTTCTAGCTGCCAGTTTGTACTCAAACAAAGACACTAATTGGTTCCATCATACATTTTCATTATTATTATAATTACTATTATTGCAAATATTTGGGGACAAATTACAAAATGGGAGAGAAGTTACTCCGTTATGATGTAATTTCTTCAACATCAGCTGATATTTTGATTTTATTATTTTTTCCCATGCTTTTAATAACTTTCCCCTCGTGTGTTTTTCTTCCTGCTTAATCTTGATTTTCAGCACTTTCAAGGCACATGAAAGGCTAGCTTAATGAAAACACACAATTAGTGATATTTCAAAAATGTTTGTGCATTAGGATGCTGTTTTATTTCCCTGAGTGGTTTTTTTCCCCCTTATTCTCTTTCCATTCTGACTTTATGACTTACACCAAATGTTTTCTTACTGGCAAACATTCCCTAATAGGGAGAGAGGAGTCTGGCTTCCAAGATTGAAGATGAGGGGGGATTATACCAACATATCCAAAAGTCCATGTCTTCTCTATGAAGGCTTAATGGTTTAATGAAAAAATAAAACTGCAGATCACTCGTCCCAAGTGACTTCGTTAATGTATCACAGTGGTAAACAACAGTTTGTAGGTTCCAGCGTGGAGCAGCATTCCAGGCTTTCCTGGCTGTCAGGCTGACAGTGGACACTGCAACATTTACCAGAGTGTGAAGTAAAGAAATGTAAATGAATTTGGCATAATTATTTTCATCTATATTTCTGCTGTGCGCCTCCCTGGACTGCCATGTGAGTAGATGAGTGACAGCAGGTGTCAGACCATTCAATCAGAAGAGCAACAACAACATGAGGTGCTGGAGAACTGCCGTCACTGTTGACCTGTTAAACAGCTGCCGAGTCCTCGCGATCACACATTTCTTCCACATAATGTAAATCACAAAGTGTTCTTCCCATTAAATGTCAGCTTTCAAAATAATTCATGTCAGCGGTAGCGTCATTATGCCCACTACACACTGATGCTGTCCATCTTTAGAACATTTTACAGCTTTTCGGTGGTAATTAGGCATCAAGAATTATTAGAATATATACCCACAAGACAGAATGAAAATGTCGAGAATGCTGCAACTCATTAACAGTATTCTTCAGGGGGAACAAGCTTTGATTAGATTGTTCATTCCTTCAAGCCAAATCCAGCGGAACAAAGGCTTTCTGGTACGTCTATGAAGCTGCGGATTTCACAGTCTTATATTTTCTGCATTAAAACATATGAATATAGCTTTCTACTCTTTTGATGCAGAATTACAGTGAACGTTTCAGATTTAATAAAATCCCTCTGTTGGAATACTAGCTGCAAGAAAAAAAAAAAGAATCATTCTGGCTAAAAGTAACTCTCTGATGCACACACTGAAGGTCTTTTTTTAAGAATGCCAGCACACTCAGATTATATGATTTGGCAAACTAAATGTGAATCTGGTGCGATTGGACAAAGAATAATGTTCCTTCCTGTTTACAGTGCAAAACTGGGATGAGCAGATGACCAAACAATGAGCCAATTATAAAAGACTGGTGTTTAGACTGTGTAAATTAACAAATGGAACTCCATAATTAAGAATTTGATGGAAGCATAGCTAGTCAAAGATTAATAGCTCTGGGAGTTTTTTTGGCTGTATAGGATTCAGAACTATCCTGTGCAATTATGTTTAGAGTCACTGTTAATTGATGTCATGTAGAGAAAGAAATATTACTGCAGTTTGGTAGTAAATGCCTTCCTCTCACTGGTGTGGTGGAACCTTTATGTGACCCAGTTCAAACTTTACTGAGATGCCGTATCGAGTCAGCTTCATTGTCATTTATCAGCGGGACATCGCCTTGCCTCATCTGTCCAGGCAAATCTTTCATTTTCCTCACTTCCATTTCTTTCTGTGAAGGTAATTCCATTTGGAAACTGCAGATTGTTGCAAAAAAACTTCATTCGTCATTGAGTGAGGAACGAGCAAAGGGGTAATGAATACTTGGGCCATGAATACTAAATGCTAGGTAATTAAAGGATACCTGTGGAATATTACTTTGACTCGTTCAGCACAGGAGAGATTCAGGCTCATGTCCATTAGACTGAAGAGAGAAAAGGTAGAAAAAGAGGGTCAGATCTGAGTGATGGCTGCTCTCCGAATCACTCATTTGGGTTGAGAATCTGACATTTGATTAAGTCTGACCCAGATGTCACAGACAAGAAGTCATGTCCTCTTACATGCACTTCAGTGGAGAGTCAGAGTTATGGAGTTTGAAGAGTCTGAAGAGACTTCTGACTGAATAAGGTTGTTGTCTAGGTGATAGTGGTAGGAAAAAAGAAGTCCAAAGAGCAGCCAAAAGTGTTGAGATATTTAATCTTTCAAGGTATGTTCAGTATTTTTAATATTTATTTTTCAGTAACAGGAATGTAACAAGTTACAATGACAATTACTTGAGTTGCAAAGGTTCTTCAGTTATCTCAGTGGACAGAAAGAAACCAAAAACATGAAACGTGTTGTTTTCTTCCTGCAATCAGCTTATTTCAGTTCATGTGCAAAGAGGAGGACAATGGCTGAGGCGTTTTGAGGCGCACAGACACGGACGTCTACTTTTGTTTTTATTGCACAACTGCATTACACTGCTAACACAACATCAGCTCTTTGCAAGCAACTGCACAGACAGCATGTTAACACAAAGCTAGCAATGAAACCAGAGTGATGTTAAAGCTGAGCATTTGCTGACCCCAGCCCAGCAGCCAAAGCCTGATCTGCAACAGGTAACAAAAGGAGTGATGAGCAGTCAGGCTTATAATACTGTAACTTCCATGTCTACCTGTACATGTTCCCACAGTAGAATCACTGTAACGATTGCTTTGAAGTCTCTTTCAGCTGGTTTTCAACTTTGCTTTGTGTTAGACCAACTCAGCCTTTTGCCCATCATTGAGTTTAATGAATGCTGAGGTTGGCTTCTGATTAAATGTTGCCTTGAATTTTGAATAAATTACCAGCAGTGTCCAGTGTCACCTGCCCCCCCATACACACCCCATTACACCATCTTCTCTATTCTTTCATTTTTTGGTTGCAGAGAATATCCATTCAAAGAAAGAAAGAAAATACAAAGTGTGTGTTTTTACCTGGTGTTTTTTCTTAGAAATAATCTTTTGTACTCAAAAAAAGAAAAAAAAAAGTTGGATTTGGAGAATAAAGAGGCTAACGCTGAGGTAGGTGGGTTCCTTTACAATGCTGAGGGTGCACCATGCTTCATACGTACATTGAATGGATAGAGAGAGGTATATCATTTATTACTGTTTTACTTCCTTTTGTCTTACAGCCAGAGACATGACAGTTCCCATACCAAATGGCAACAAAGGTGATCCAGATACTCTCACCGCTGTCTGTAGAATGTCTTAAAGGAAAGAGTTGTTCACCTTCATCAGCTGACACAGGATCAGTACTCCAAGAGAGGTTCTCTGGGATCTGACTCTCTTCCTTCTTTAAGTACCTTGAGGTGACTGTTTGTTGGTATTTGGCACAGTATAAAAAAAACTGAAATGAATTCCTAGCAGTGACATTTTTAAAGTTGATGATAACCTTAATTTCCCCAGTGCTGAATGTTGTGGTGCTAAGGTGTAGCTGCAGACATGTACTGAATATGGTCTACCAGTGAAAAAGTCCAAGAGCCATTGCAGTGTACATGCTGACTTTATTAATAACTAAAATACCAGAAGCCAATATGTTTGGTATTTCATGACATTTGTGTACAGCATTTGTGTACTATTACTTGCTTGTGTAAGCATATGGTCTATGACCATGAGACCAACGTTTTGTGAGCTCACCACTAATGTCAGTGCACTGGCTGTGTCAGAAAGTCTGTTGTAGTGCCTTCAGTCCAATTATTAAATCCGATCTTCCCCTGAGTATACAGTACATTTTCCTGCAAAATGGAAGAAAGTGCTGGTTTTGTGGATTACTCTTTAGTGTCGTTTGCATCCTCCCTTAAGATTTGTGGTGTTGGTTGTGCTGCGGTACTGGTGCCTGTGTAGCATAACAGGCCATGTCCCCACACTTAAATGTTTCAGATCATAAAACACATTTTTGAGATGACCCGAGTAAATACAAAATACAGTTTTTAAATGAATGATTTCATTTATTAAGGTAAAAAAGTTATCCAAACCTACCTGGCCCTATGTAAAAAAAAGTAATTTTCCCCCTTGTTAAATCATGAATTAACTGTGATTATACAGTAAAGGCCATATGTCTTTAGGTCTTTAAGATATTCCTGCAATTTAACTACACTGCTCAAAAAAATAAAGGGAACAACACAATATAACTCCAAGTAGATCAAACTTCTGTGAAATCAAACTGTCCACTTAGGAAGCAACACTGATTGACAATCAATTTCACATGCTGTTGTACAAATGGAATAGACAACAGGTGGAAATTATTGGCAATTAGCAAGACCCACTCAATGGAGTGGTTCTGCAGGTAGGAACCACAGACCACTTCTCAGTACCTATGCTTTCTGGCTGATGTTTTGGTCACTTTTGAATGTTGGTGGTGCTTTCACACTCGTGGTAGCATGAGACGGACTCTACAACCCACACAAGTGGCTCGGGTAGTGCAGCTCATCCAGGATGGCACATCAATGTGAGCTGTGGCACGAAGGTTTGCTGTGTCTGTCAGCGTAGTGTTCAGAGGCTGGAGGCGCTACCAGGAGACAGGCCAGTACACCAGGAGATGTGGAGGAGGCCGTAGGAGGGCAACAACCCAGCAGCAGGACCGCTACCTCCACCTTTGTGCAAGGAGGAAGAGGAGGAGCACTGCCAGAGCCCTGCAAAATGACCTCCAGCAGGCCACAAATGTGCATGTGTCTACACAAACGATTAGAAACCGACTCCATGAGGATGGTATGAGGGCCCGACGTCCACAGATGGGGGTTGTGCTCACAGTCCAACACCGTGCAGGATGCTTGGCATTTGCCAGAGAACACCAGGATTAGCAAATTCGCCACTGGCACCCTGTGCTCTTCACAGATGAAAGCAGGTTCACACTGAGCACATGTGACAGACGTGACAGAGTCTGGAGACGCCGTGGAGAGCGATCTGCTGCCTGCAACATCCTTCAGCATGACCGGTTTGGCAGTGGGTCAGTAATGGTGTGGGGTGGCATTTCTTTGGAGGGCCGCACAGCCCTCCATGTGCTCGCCAGAGGTAGCATGACTGCCATTAAGTACCGAGATGAGATCCTCAGACCCCTTGTGAGACCATATGCTGTTGCGGTTGGCCCTGGGTTCCTCCTAATGCAGGACAATGCTAGACCTCATGTGGCTGGAGTGTGTCAGCAGTTCCTGCAAGATGAAGGCATTGACGCTATGGACTGGCCTGCCCGTCCCCCAGACCTGAATCCGACTGAGCACATCTGGGACATCATGTCTCGCTCCATCCACCAACGTCACGTTGCACCACAGACTGTCCAGGAGTTGGCGGATGCTTTAGTCCAGGTCTGGAAGGAGATCCCTCAGGAGACCACCCGCCACCTCATCAGGAGCATGCCCGGGCGTTGTAGGGAGGTCATACAGGCACGTGGAGGCCACACACAATACTGAGCCTCATTTTGACTTGTTTTAAGGACATTACATCGAAGTTGGATCAGCCTGTAGTGTGTTTTTCCACTTTAATTTTGTGTGTGACTTTAAATCCAGGCCTCCATTGGTTAATAAATTTGATTTCCATTGATGATTTTTGTGTGATTTTGTTGTCAGCACATTCAACTTTGTACAGAACAAAGTATTCAATGAGAATATTTCATTTATTCAGATCTAGGATGTGTTATTTGAGTGTTCCCTTTATTTTTTTGAGCAGTGTACTTGGTTTGTCTGGCTTCATGGATAGAAAAAACTGTATCATCTACATAGCAATGAAAATGAATGATATACCTTCAAACACTGCCTAAAGGAAGCATGTACAGTGTAAATAGAATTGGTCCTAGCACAGAACCCTGTGGAACTTGTTACGATGCAGCATTCAATAAACACAGACACTCAACGTGAGTTTCCAGTTTTAAACGTGTATTCAGCAAAACGATCCGACAGGTCCTACTTCCGGGGTTTTGAGCCTAACAAAATAAAAGCAGTTGACTGCAATAACCCCGTAACATCCTCCTTTACAAAATTGGAAAGACAGTAAATCATTAAAAGAAGAAAGCCTTACTGTGACCCCATAGTGCTTGAACTAAGTGAAATCTTTAGGCAGTAATAACCAAACCTGGTTAACAACTGAAACATTTCCTGAACAGAATATAGTACATTACTCTCACCCCTTTTGTCCTATCGTTTTGACTGGTTGTCTGAAATAACATACATGTACATATACTGTAAATAACCCAACAGTACAACCATGACACATTACAGTTTATAGATTGAGTCTCTCAGGCGGTTTAGATAGTCGCCCTGCTTTGGTGTAAGTGCCGCTGTGGTGAGGTGCTTGCTTCCCAGTGTCTGAGGAAGCCTCAGGCATGGGCCTCACAGGGCTTAGCACCACTTTTGGTGCTGGGCTGTCAGTGACATTCCCCTCTGGTGTAGGCGTGTGGAGGGGTTCAGGCCCATCCCTATCCGCCGACACTGTGGGCTCTGCTACCTTGAGGTCTATTCTGTTGCGGCGGTAGAGGGTGCCATCAACATCCACCAGGTAGGAGCGGGGTGCAACCTGGCGAAGACAGGTGCCGATTTTCCAGCGGCCAGAAGTGTCTCCTGGCACAGGTTTCATCCTGATTGTCTCTCCTATCTCCAATTCTGGCAAGTCCCTAGCTGTTCGGTCATAAAAGGACTTTGCGAGCTGACGCCGATGGCGCAATTTCTCCGTGACACCCACCACCACGGATGGCTCTAGTAGCTTGTTTGTAACAGGTATAGAGGTCTTGAGCCTCCTTGACATAAGTCGTTGTGTTGGGCTGCTGTCCATGTTCTCTGTGGGTGTATTCCTCCAGTGTAAAATAGCCTTCCATGGATCAGCTCCATCTCGTGCTGCCCTACGCAGAATGTTTTTTGCTATTTTAACAGCTGACTCTGCCTTGCCATTTGCTTTTGGGTGCCTTGGTGAGGAGGTCACATGGTCAAATTCCCAGTCAGAGGCGAATCGCTTGAATTGAGAACCAAACTGTGGGCCATTATCAGATATAACTCTGTCTGGCTGCCCGTGTCGAGCAAATTGGGACTTGCAGCGTTTAATGATGGTGTCTGCTGACAAGTCTGGGAGTAGCTCAATCTCCCAGAAGTCGGAATAGTGGTCCACAATAAGCAGATAGTCCTTCTGTCTGTGAGTAAACAGGTCCATGCTAACAATCTGCCATGGTCGTGTGGGCAGTTCATGTGACAGCATGGACTCCTTTTGCTGTTTGTGTGCATATTCATTGCAGGTGGAGCATGCACTCACAAAATCTTTGATTTCTGCTTGCATGCTGGGCCAATATAGAGTCTCTCTGGCCTGCCGGTAGCAGGCATCCCCACCTATGTGGCTTGAGTGGATACGGGCAAGCATTTCTGGGCGCATCGCTCTGGGTATGATGACCTTCTGTCCCCTGAACAGAATGCCGTTCTGCACACTGATTTCATCGCGAAAGGGCCAGTATTCTCGTATATTGAATGGCGTGCATTCCTTTGACTCTGGCCAGCCTGTGATAACTGTGGTTTTAAGAGACTGTAGGCATTCATCCCTGTCAGTGTGCTGCCTGATCTGCTCAAGTCGTCGCTCGCTCACATTCAAGTAGTCCGCCTGGTTGATGTATTGCACGTCGGATTTTGCCTGTTGCAGTGAGCAGATGGCCTGACGTTCGTAGACGGTGCCGCGGCCCGAGCAGGTAGCTGTGGCTCTGCTCAGAGTGTCACTTATGAACATCTCTGATCCTGGCTTGTATACAACTTTCAGGTTGTAGTTTTGTAACGTCAAAAGCATGCTCTGAAGCCTCTTGGGTGCATTGAGAAGTGGTTTACTGAATATGGAAATCAGTGGCTTATGATCCGTCTCGACTGAAACAACATCACGTCCGTACAGGTAGTGATGAAATCTCTGGCAGGCAAAAACAATGCTGAGGCACTCTTTTTCAATTTGTGCATAATTTCTCTCTGTAGGAGTGAGGGCTCTTGACGCGAAAGCAACTGGCCCTCTTGCATGAGGCAGCACCCGAGTCCACTCTGGCTGGAGTCACTTTGTACTGTGACAGATCGGGTCACATCGTAATAACGCAACACTGGCATAGATGTAGCCAGTGATTTCAGCTCAGACACTGCCATGTCATGCTTGGGAAGCCAGTGCCATGTGGTGTCTTTGTCTAGAAGGCGCCGTAGTGGCTCACAGACATCTGATAGGTGTGGCATGAACTTTGCTAAGTAGTTAGCAAAGCCTACCAGACGCTGTACACCTTTCACATCCGAAGGGTTTGGCATGTCTATGATGGCCTTCACCTTCTCAGGGTCGGGCTTTAAGCCAGCGGCTGACAGGATGTGCCCGTGGAAGCGGACCTCTGCCACTTTGAACTGTAGCTTTTTTAAGCTCAGCCGCAATTTCACCTTTCTGCAGCGCTCCATCAGTGCCCGCAGGTTGTTGTCATGGTCTCTTTCTGCCACGTCTTCAGTGTCCCCGCACCCCACGACCAAAATGTCGTCTGCAATCGGCTCCACCCCCTTCAGTCCAGTCAGGAGCTCATGCTGCTTGCGTTGATAGACCTCTGGGGCCACAGACACTCCAAAAGGCAGCTTAAGCCAGCGTTTCCTGCCCCAGGGGGTCCAGAAAGTGGTCATGAGGCTGCTCTCCTCATCCAGTTTGCACTGCAAAAAGGCATGCTTGGCATCCACCAGTGTAAAAACTTTAGCCTTTGGCAGTTTATACAAAACATCCTCAAGTGTGGGCATAATGTAATGCGAACGTTTCAGAGCCTTGTTCAAAAACTTTGGATCCAGACATATTCGTAGTTTGTCGAGCCTTTTTACTACAACCATGTTGCTAATCCACTCTGTTGGCTCTATGACATCTGTGATGTGTCCATCTGCCTGGTATTCATCCAGCTGCGCTTTGACGACTGCCTTCATTGCAATGGGGACATTGCGAGGGGCACACTGCACAGGGGGAACGGTTGGGTCTAGTTCAAAGTGAACCACCCCTGGCACAGATTCCACAGGTGAGTTAAAAACATCCCCATATTCTTTAATCAGCTGCTCTCTGGTCAACACTCTGAAGCTATTGTGTTCTACTGCATGTACCTCTGCTGGACTCCTGAACTGAATAAGACCGAGGCGTTCACAAGTGGAGCCCGACAGTAAAGGTTTCTGCTCCGTCTTAACCACCTCAAACTCTAGCCTGTGCTTTCGGCCATTAATCACACAGGCAGTTTCAAAGATGCCCATGGAGTGCAACATGTCACCGGAATACAGCTTTAATTTGGTGTTACTGGCCTTCAGTGGCGTATTGGGTGCCAATTTCATTTTGTCTTTGTGGCTCATCACATCACAGGTGGCACCTGAGTCAAGCTGACAACGTTGAGACTTCTTGTTGATTTTGATGCTTACAAACCACTTCTTCCCCTTTGTTTGCACTGCTCCTATAGACTCATGCATGTATATGTCACCATCATTCATTTCTGAACCCTCTGATGAATTATCTACACAGTTTAGCTTCCTTTCAGTCTTCCTGCTTTTCATGCACATCTTTGCAAAATGATTCATTGTGCCACATAATCTGCAGGATTTGCCGAATGCGGGGCAATGTTCTTTACCCCTGGAGTGTGCATTGCCACAGTATTTGCATGCAATACCAGCCACGGTGGCTGGGGTTGGAGCGCTCTGTTTCGAGGTGCTTGGTCTGAATCGTTGCCGGGCAACCACGTGTACGGCTTCGGATCGAGGCGCGCACTCCATCATCTTCATGCGCATGTCAGTCTGCTCCGCTGCATGGCACATTTCAATTGTGCTAGCAAGTGTTAATGTCTTCTCTCTTAATAGCCTGCGTCTAGTGCTCTCATCTGTAATTCCCAGTACAATTTTATCGCGGATCATTTCATCCCTCAACTGACCATAATCACATGTGGCCGCTTTTTCTCTTAGTCTGGTGACAAAACTGTCAATCGACTCTCCGTCTTCTTGAGTGCATCGTCCGAACACATACCTCTCATAGATCACGTTCTTGGCAGGCTTGAAGTACTGCTCCAGTGCATCCAGTATAGCTTTAGGGTCATTTCGCTGCTCGGCCGTGAGGTTCAGATTGTGACGATAAACATGCCTGCACTCACTTCCCATCGCAGTTCGCAGCATTGCAGCTTGAACATCACCTGTCCTGTCAACAAGACCGGTGACCAAGGCGTAGTCCTCAAATTCAGCCCTGAAGATTTCCCAGTTTACACTCCAGTCGCCCGCAAAGCTCATGGGAGATGGTGGTGGAATGTTGGCAGCCATGCCTGGCCGCGCGATCGGCGGGCGCTGGGTCACTCGTACAGTATCGCTGCTACCGTCCACTGACATTGCCCACGATAATCAGGCTATGGCAAAAGCGCAAGTTCACCGACTTCTGACACCATGTTACGATGCAGCATTCAATAAACACAGACACTCAACGTGAGTTTCCAGTTTTAAACGTGTATTCAGCAAAACGATCCGACAGGTCCTACTTCCGGGGTTTTGAGCCTAACAAAATAAAAGCAGTTGACTGCCATAACCCCGTAACAGAACTCTATAATTAGCTAGCACTTAGCTAATGGCTATAGAATTGGTCCAGTGTCCACGCAAACAGTGATAAGTGGTTCAACTTCTACTTGCCACTGTTCATGTCTGCTAGTTGGAATTTAAAATATTTTTACATCAAATAAAAATTTATGAAATTCTCAACCCATACATACCAATGATTCCAAAATCTTAATGTTCATAAATCTACTTGGAAAATTGCCAGATTTAGTCAGCACATGCCCAGCTGCTACATTTCAGAATATTCCTCACGCGGAGTTGCAATTGGAGCTAAAAATAAACCATCTCTACCTTATTCCCAAGCATTCTACAAGCTTTTGTCAATGTCAAATTCATTAATTAAAAGATTTTTTGTTTTTGTACCCAAAATTCCAGTTATAGGTTCTCTCCACACCACCCCTGACCATTGAAACTCACCCCAGCTAAGATCCTTCCTGGCGACTTCGTTTGGCCCCATTTTGTGAGTTGCTGTCAGTCATGTGACCATGATGTGGCCTTCTGGTTGGTTACAGGTGTAAACAAAGCCATTTGCTGTATTCAGGTTTTTCTTTAGGAAACAGATATTTTCAGGCTATCATTTTCTGTGGTCAAAAAATGACTTGAAATAATTTTTGGACCTTTATATCTTAAATTCTGAACTTCCTATGGTCCTGAAAGGGTAGCTATGACAATATTTTAGATTAGAACTTTCAAATATGCGATCTGTTGGGTAGCAATTATGAGAAAATGGCAATAAATCTGTTTAAATATACTTAATCTTTATTTTCTATGACTTCAAATACGCTATTAAGAATTTTGCATAGGGTGAAATCAGGGCAGCACCCCAGGTGCCAAGTCTAAAAAACCATTAGTGATTGACCTGAAATTTCTGTGTCCTTCTTTTTTGACAACAAAATGAAACAGTATAACCCCTGAAGTTGACTTTACAATGATTTTGAAAATTTGGCTGCCAGTCTTAGTGTGTGAAGAAGATTCCCGATATACATGAAGAAATTGGAGTCTCTTGTATAAATATGTTATCAAACCAATGCTGAGCAGTACCTTTAATACCTAATAATAAATAAAAATAATGGCATGCTCTAATCTCTGTAAAAAAACAAATATTATGGTCAATGGTATCAATTTCTTTTTCACATAGATAAGTTTGGGTAGCTTTATTCCATTAATAAATGAAATCATTGTTTGATGATCTGAAATTTTAAGTGTGACAAATATGCAAAAAACTAAGAAATCGGGAAGGGGACAGATACTTTTTCACAACACTGCAGATGAGTTTTTATATCTGGGGTCAACAATCCAAAGCAGCGAACTTGAGAGAGGGGAAGAAGAGTGCAGGGAGGGTGGAGTGGGTGGAGGTGAGTGTCATGATGATTTGTAACAGAAGGATAGCAGTAAGAGTGAAAGGGAAAGTTTGCGAGATGGTAGCGAGACCAGCTATGACGTATAGTTTGGAGACGAGACGGTGACACTAACAAAAAGTCAGGAGGCTGAGGTGGAGGTGGCAGAGCTGAAGATGTTAACATTTTCTTGTGAGTGACCAGGATTAGAAATGAGTATATCAGAGGGACAGCTCAGGTTTAGCAGGTTGGAGACAAAGTTAGGCGAGGCTGAGCTGGTTTGGACATCCCAGCCTTGGACATGGTGGATATATTGAACCAAGGATGTTGAATATGGAGCTACCATGAAGGAGGTAAAGAGGAAGACCACAGAGAAGACTCATGGATGAAGTGAAGAAGAACATGCAGAGGTGTTGGTGTGAGACAGGAAGGTGCTAGAGACAGGGTGAGATGGAGACAGATGAGTCGCTGTGGCAAGCCCTAAAGGAAGCAGCTGAAAGAAGAGGAAGACTGTGATAGAGTGATGCATTATATTCAGATTAAACCCTTGTCATCTGATTATCAAGGATCATTGCAGATATAGTGATATTTTTCTATCCACCCAATCTGAGAAGATAATATCTAATTTAATGGAAAATCTTTGCATGATATACTTCATTTGGTTGTGCTGTCAGAACCTGGTGATTTGCAAGCACAGCACATAATTTACACCAGATATGTTTTATATGCCTTAAAACATGGTGCTAAAACCTGACTTGCCTCTTTATCTCCACCAAATTCATCCATGTCTGTGAGGTAGTGCTGTTGAAAAGATCCAGGTAACAAATCACAACAGGAATCTTGGGAGTACACCCATTGACTTTTTGAGGTGTCTCACTGATATAACCTTGGCATTAATGGGAGGTTTTCACATTCTCAGTTCTTCTGGGGCTCACCATCATCTATTACAGAGGTGGCTGCCTCTGAAGTTTGAACCCTAGAAATAACCTTGTCTGGATGGGTTAGATGATACAGTTGTCCATCCATCTCACTATCCTGTTGATGTTTACCAAACCCTCTCCACCCTTCACGGAACCTACATTTCCAAGCCCTCCAGAGATAAACACCAATTACTCCATGTGTATCTTGACTGAACAATAGGACTTTTAATTTTCTTGTCTTTCACAATTATGTCAAAGCCATAACCTTTAATTAAGTGTCTGCCAATTATATTATTCCTTTTTTTTTTTGTCTGAGTGGATGAAAGTAATTACTGTCACCTTGCAAAGTATGAGAAGTAATTAATCCTTTTTGATTTGACCAAATCCCTTTTTTTTTTGGTCATTACTTGGCCTTTTAATCCTCCGAAGATTATGAAGCGAGTTAATTATAGTGAATGGAAGCAGCTACTTGTTGTTTGTACATAGTTGCATTTTTTTCTCATAAAAAATCTGCCACTTACAACAGAATATAGTCTACACTACAAAACGGAGCTGTAAGATAGCAGGCCTAATGAAAGACTCTGAAAGGCATGGTCCAATTCAGTGTTTTTGGAGTTTGACCCATATAAAGATCAACTATTCTCAGGGTTCAAATGCTGCCATTTTGTCAAAGCCGGTGGAGTCTCACAGTATCCTTTGGCATCAGTGACCGTGGCGGTATCGGACACCTACCCAAACGGCCCCGTCTGAAACAAAGCAGGAGGCTGATCGTGGACGATCAACCAGAAGACCGACAAATGTTCCATCTGTTTTGCGTGGTTTCTACACACTGTTTACTTTTGCTTACATTCCCTTTTTGGTTAGGCTTCTGCACCAAAACTATTTAGTTTGGTTTAAAACAAAAACATTGGTAATGGAAAATTCACACATTCACATATGGATGCTTGGTCTATATATATGTGATACTAGAGAAAGGCCAGAAAAAAATTATCTCCAAAGAAACTGAATAATGACAGGGATGTGTGTTTGGGCACATGGATTGCATACTGGATGGGATACAGTGTGCGCCCTCTTTCAAAACCATTTATCAGACAAGGCCAGGTGGGTTGTGGACCCAGAATGTGGGCCATTGTTGTAGGCCACAGAAAACCTTGGATGTCTGGGGGATCCCACCTCCCAACCCAGGAGCTCTGTGTGGCTGCTAGGTAAAGGCTCCAGCCCAGACCCAAACATGCATATTGTGCAGGTCTGAAAGGACACTATAATCCATCCCCATATGTGCCAACAGCCCCCCGCCCCACAACCTCTATTCATACATCACTGTGACTACATGTCTCAAGAGCGCCTTTAACACTGCACAATGCCACGCTGCTTTACATGAGTTAAAACATGATGGAGAGCTGAAATGGTCCTCCACTGTGGTCAAAACGTGTGCTTCTCAACACGCGGCAGGTTTGTTATCTTATCCGGAGAGGATACAGACATTTCAAGATTAGTGTCTCTCTCATTTGATATGGAGAATGTTTCTTTTTTTTATCATTTTACATGTGTGCTGCTGGCAAAAATAGAATGTAAGCACAAAGGCGCCTATAAGTTTGCAGTCTTGGCCTAAATAAACAAATACAGTCACATTGAGATTCAGGTCCGGCATCTCAGCCAACAGTTGGTTGCCCCCCCCATAAAACAAAAGTAGTATTTATGCTGTGTTTTTTTTGTTCCCCTGTTTTATATTTTTCTGCTCCCCTTTCTGTCACTTCAGCCGCCTGGCTTTCTCTGTGATGAATCTCAATTATGCCAAGGTCACCTTTCATTGCGATGATCCCACTCCCACTTTATTGGAACTGGCAGTATTTCCACACTACCATGGCCATGCTTATTGACGGCCACTTCCTTCTCCAAAACAAAACTGGCAAAGTAAATAAATAAATAAGTAAATAAAAAATAAAAAAAATAAAAAAAAAACAGTGGAAAAGTTGCATTGCCTCTAATTTTGGCCAACAGAATTGGCATGTCTACTTCAGGCTGTGCCTAATGATTTGTAATCATTCTCTCTTTGTGCTGTCCAGAAAGTGGGTGGAGGTGGTTTGGGGCAGCTTATTCATATGTTGGTTTTGCTACTGTAATTACTAAATAATTCTGCTGAAAGCCTGCTGTGAAAAGAACCTTTGGAATCAATTCTGAAAATACCCAGCGCCTATTTAATATTTACGATACTCTCAGTAGTGTATCGGATTTTGAATAATAGATACACTGTATTCAGTGGCCATCTTTTCATCTGCCTTTTTTTTGAACCAGTGAACTGTTTTTAAAAACATGGGGATTTATTGTTTTCTGTTGTAACCATGACTACTGTATGATGACACTTGTGAGGTCACACTTTCCTATCCTGAATAGGGGAAGTGAATGACACACAGAGTCACAGGCTAATTTGTTTGAGCATAAACAAGATTTGGAGTGTGCGTGTGGGTAGACGGCACCCGGATGACATCCACTATTCACATTTGATGAGGATGCTAGCACATGTAATTGTTGTTTCAGTGCAGCATCTGTTGTTAAGAGGAAGCAGAATGGGTGGGGTAAGAGCTCGCAGAGAGATAGTTAGCCTCACAATTGACAGTGACACGTTGGTAAGCACGAGTGCAGAGCATGTTAGCTGAACCAATAGGCCTTTGATGGTTCTCTGATACAACTCGTTAAACAAGCACTGGACCGTTTACCTCTGTGATGTATCTTAGTTGTCCGTATTCTGCTGCCCACACATCCTCACAAAAGCTGCCTTCCTTCAAAAGGTGTCAGATCATAATGGAGTACAAAGCTGTATAGTGTAATTCCCTTTATAACTTGAATATTCTTGGCATACTTGGATCTCTTGAGAAACTCTTAAAATATCAACATGCATGTGCTAGCATCCTCTTTATATCAACTGATTTATTAAAGTATATGAAACAGCTCTAATAGCGAACGTAGTTTGCTTAGAGAATCAGTAATCAAACATTTCTTGTAGTAAAATAGTCTGAACATCTTCTAAAAATTTAATCAGATGAATTCTTCGGCTCATTACCTGTTCTTCGCTCACGCAGGCTCAATCGGAAATTACCCAGACTTTGTGTTAGGGAGCTGGTAGTGTAAACTGATCCAGCTGGTTCTGACATTTGCATTCTCACATACAGCTTCACCGGGTAATGTCTTGAAACGTACGCTGCAGTGCATGTGTGAAAAATGCTTTACAGCCTCACTGATCTAATGAAGGCTGAGAAGTATTAACTTTTTCTGTTGGCCCAATATACTGGTCTGCTAGTACTGAAGATGTGGTGGTGTTAGTTTATTCATCCATCCAAATAGTTTTCAATTTTGAAAAGTGCTTGATTGATTGGTATAAGCACTGTGATAAAGACACATTGATAACTGAAAAGGTGACTCCACTGTAACCGTTATCTTTACTTTGCCATCCTGTTTTAATTGAAATGCATCTTTTTTTCATATTTAAACATTTGTACTTACTTACTTACTTACTTACTTACTTCAGGACAAACAGCAGTTTGCAGGCATATAGTTGGAAAAAAAGACGCCAGAATAAAAAGATGGAAGTGCCATTTATTTTCAAACAATTGATTTCAGGTTTCATTATATAGTGCAAACCCTTGCAGGGAAAAGAGAATGAATGGACTCACTTTCAAACATGCCAGTGACTCTCTAAATACCAAATTCACCCAAACCTCTTATGTCTAGATGAATGGCAAGCTGTAGGCAGTGTGAGTTTGTGTCTCCTGTCTTTCACCCATAAAAAAGTCAGATACCCCATGAGACACGGAGTCTGCCAGACTGATCACAGAGCCGTTGCTTTATCCAGAGAAAAACTGGACTTTAAAAAGATTGTGACAGAGTAGTTTTGGCATTTTATGATGTGGGTTTAACCTGACACTGTGTGAGGAGGTGCTTTCTTCCCTGAGGATTACCTACCCTTAAGAACAGCGTATAGTTCATATGCCAAATCTTCTTGTGTGAGACTTTGTTTTATCTTAACTGGTTTTAAAGCGACAGAGTAGTTTGAGTGTCCTGTCATCACTGTGTTATTTTCTTGTTCTTATTTTGTTTGTTTTGTTTTTGTCTTTCATTTTCTTGTATTTTATTTTTTTTTTTTGAATCCTCAAACCCACATTCACAGTAATTACAGTGTGGATTTTGTTAGGTTTCACATTGTGGTAGAAGCATTCACAGAGCCAACTTGACAGGGTACAGTTTGTGCCATCTTAACAGGCAACTGTAATCAAATGGCAGGTGATCCTAACCCAAGGACGATGTGTGTATGGCAGCGTGCCACCTATGTTGGTGGTAAACACACATGGCATCCCGAGAACAGGAAAAAGCAGGACACGGCTTGCTGGCAAACACTTTGATCGCCTTTCATTCACTCCCGCCTCTCATCTCTTTGGGCTTTTGGGGAAATGCACTGTTTAATCCACCGTATGTCGCAGAAGTTTATACAAGGTACTCCGCAGAGTTTGGGGCTCACACTACGCGGAGGAGGCAGGGAAAAAAAGCATACATTTACACGGTTGAGTGGTGTAATCTTCATGAAATACCGGTAAATAGGGAGAGGAAGCCTAGTGGAGCCGTAGATTAATGCTGCTATCAAATGGCCTGGGACAAAGAAGAGGATGGCTAATGAGCTGGAAAAGGCAGGGCTGTTCAGTGCGTTAAATGATACCGTAGCACCATCTCCCCACTGGCCGCTGCACTGCCATGTTCACACATTCTGATGTTGCTAACAGCAATGTAGGACAAATACTGGAAAATGCCATTTAAGCGAGTACCACGAAGATGTGTTTGATATTTTAAAGATGGCTTCATCAAAGGCATATTTCTGCGACGCAAATGCTCTGTAATTCAACGCTCCGTCACATATGCCTCATATTCCTCCTCAGCCACTTTCTGAAAGGTCATTTACTGACAACTTTATTTTCATCCCCAAAAATTGCTTTCAGATGGTCTGTTCTCTCTCCCCATATCTCTCCCTCTATTTTTTCCTTTACCTTCATGCCATTCAGCTTCCTTTACCCATGATATAGTGAAAAGCAGCCCCCCCCCCCTCGTCTCTCTCTTTCCCGTGGTATCATCTCAGGCTTGCTTGTAACCTCCCATGACTGTCGCCTAGGTGACAGGAAGAGTGAGATGAACTCTTGGGCTTAGATAAATTTCTTGGTCTGGCCTGTGGAGGCTGTATTAATTTTTGATGTTCTACTGCCTCACAGACACTTTTGCAGGCATTGTTTCATGTTTTATTTAGGCGCGTGTTAGAGCTAGGTTAAAGTTTCAGCAGGCTGCCACCCTGAAAGAGTCTGGTGGCATAGAGGAAATATCACGTTGATGGCAATCGAGGCCTTTTACCACGGGTCAGACACAGACAGCTTGAAGCTTGCATGCTTCAAAATATAGCCATAACATTGCTGGCTGAAGTATCACACGCATATCTGACATGACACCATTACCTCAACTGCAATTAGATAAATTGTAAAAAGGCAATAAAAGAAAGGGGAAAAAATGTATCAGTTTTCTGTAAAAGAATGCTGGAAAAAATATCTCTTTATTGTAAGTGCAGTGAGACACGCGAGCGTGCTCTAACAGCTTCAGGCATCGACATATTTATCTTACTTGAGCCAAGTGACAGTTGTCTCTGCAGCCATTTCATTTTACACGGCACAACGAAAAAGAGGGAAAAAATTAAATTAATCAAATGTGGAGGGGTAGGCGAAGGAACGGGGTTGGAGCTGTGTGGTGGAATGGATGGTGGGGGTGCAATATACCCCCCAGTTGTGCTGTGAATCAGAAGGGATGGCTAAATGAATAAATGTGTTATGTATGACCAAGCACACAGACACGGCTCTGGGGCTACTTGCTGGTCCAGCCGTGATGCACTCAGACAAGTGAATAAATCAGCACACAATTAGGGCTTGTGATTTCATTTATGGTACCTACGAGCGCTCCAGTGGCAGATTCTGGCAGATGTCATTTCTAGCCAATTGATTTTGCTGCTGTCCCGAGGCCCAAGCAGTCATAGCCCCTCTATCCGAATTACAAATGAACGGCAAACACAAGCCAAATGGCTGTCCAGGCAATTTCTGCATGATAGGAGTAGAATAATGTAAGAGACCACACTGGCATCAAGGAACAAAGACATAAACTGACACACACATCACTGGAGGCTCTGCTGTAAACATACTGTAAACACATGCATGTAACAGAGTTTGTTGCACCCCCAGGAAAATGCATTTTCAGTCATACATGAGTCGAGACTTCTTTGAAGGCGCGTTCTGCGTGTCTTTGTTACGGTGAATCAGATTCTGTTCAGCAGCAAGTCTTTAGTGGTGAATTCACTTTAAAATATCCTTCAGCAAAAAGAGCGAAATTGTTTCTAAGCTACCGTGAAATCTCTAAATGTCTTGGGTTTATGCATCTGTGATGTTTTCACTTACGGCCATGCAAGAGAAGAAAGCTCCAATGCAATCACCGCACACTGAACACTGTCATCTCAATCATGCACTGAGAGCACTTGACCACATGCAATGCAAATTAGCAATGCAATTTCAAAGCTGGAGTGAGTGAAGACCTTAGACTCTGATCTGAAGGAGTTCATAAATCTGCCAATGTCATTCTTTCCCTACCTGCTGGCTCTATTTTGTGTTTTGCCTTTAAATTTCAATTTACCACTTCCTTTACACGGAATAAACTCTGTGTACACCATATAAACAGTGACAACAAAATTCACTTATACCAACAGGAAGGTGGATATTTTGTCTGTTGATGGAATTGGCCGATACTTTTTACTAAATTACTTTGCTAATTGTGCAATAAAATAAAAATGTGTAAGCTTAAATTGAGGACCTCCAGTAATAACAAATTTACATTTCATAGTAATATATAATCTTGAATTTGAAGTGAAAAAATGTAGGTAACCCCTGTAGTAAACAGATGTTAAAATAAGCCTTTCTACTCTGATATCCATGAACTGAAATAAATAGATAACAGTATTTGTTGCAAAAGTTTGGACATCCTTCATGTTAAATCTCAGAACCACATCAACCTGTTGGGCTTTTATTGACTCTTTTGGACAACAAGGCAGGTGAAGAAGTGTCATCAGTAATAGGCCTTAATAGGATCTTGAAATCTTCAAATTTTGTCAGAAAACTCACCAAAAGTCAATCCAGCTTCCTTCCAAACGCCCTTTATATCATGAAGTGGCAGTTAGTGGTAGCTGAGGAAGCTAGGAAAAGATCTGGAAGACCAAGAAAATGTACTGAAAAAACTGTACATCTGCTGGGCACAAAGCCAAAGTGAATCTGCAGAACTGATGTACATAAATGAATTATTCCAGAGTGGATTTTAAATCAAACAATCATGATATGATTAAAGTGCCAACATTTGGCATTAATTCATGGCATTTAACAGAAGTATTTCAATCATTGTTTAGAAATTGCAGGCATACACAGTCCTCCATTTACAAAGGCTCAAAAATTATTGTCAAACTAACTATTTTTTTTTTTTAATATACTGATTATCTTCAGTATTTGGATGAACTTTGCAGTCTCAAAACCATGGACAGTGCTGCATCTCCACCCTTGAGATGCTCTGCTTGGCCTTTATTGCAGCTATACCTTCAGCTGGTGCTTGTTTGTGGGGATCTGTGTTCATTTCTGTCTTTAGTAACTTTAAAACATGCTCTGTTGAGCTGAGATCAGGTGACTTGGCCAGTGAAGAATGACCCATTACGTTGCCTTGGGTTGCTTTGCAGTATCTGGGTCATTTTCCATTTACACTCTGACGTGTCATCCAATCAGTTTTGCAGCACTTAGCTGAATCTGAGCAGAGATGGTCACCTCAAGGCACTTTATATCACAAGTTAAAGACCCTACAATTAGAGAGAAATCAATCCCCTTGTGAGCAGCCACTTGGTGACAGTGGGAAGGAAAAACTCGCTTTTAACAGGAAGAAACCTCCAACAGAACCAGGCTCAGGGAGGGGCAGCCATCTGCTGAGACCGGTTGGAAGGAGGGGAGAGAGCCAGAGATTAATAATAACTAATGATTAAATGCAGAGTGGGGTATAAACAGAGTAAATAAGGTGAATGAAAAAGAAACACTCAGTGTATCATAGGAACCCCCAACAGCCTATAGCAGCATAACTAAGGGAGGGTTCAGGGTCACCTAACTATAAGCTTGATCATAAAGGAAAGTTTTAAGCCTAATCTTAAAAATAGAGAGGGTGTCTGTCTCCTGAATCCAAGCTGGAAGCTGGTTCCACAGAAGAGGGGCCTGAAAGCTGAAGGCTCTGCCTCCCATTCTACTCTTAAGTATCCTAGGAACCACAAGTAAGCCAGCAGTCTTAGAGCGAAGTGCTCTGTTGGGGTGATACGTGACTATGAGGTCTTTGAGATAAGATGGGGCCTGATTATTCAAGACCTTGTATGTGAGGAGAAGGATTTTAAATCCTATTCTGCAATTAACAGGGAGCCAATGAAGAGAAGCCAATATGGCCAAAAAAATGTGTCATTGCCAAAAAAAAAAAAAAAGAAAACTTATGGGCCCAACTGTAATGTCCCCAAACCTTTCTGTATAACAGCATTAGCATAGGTAAAAGAAGAAATGGCATGCTGTTTTATTTTGTAATAACAGCTCTCTGTCCTCTCCTCTCAATATCCACTTAGAAACTGCTAAAGTCTTCCCAAGATTATTTCCTTGCATGAATGATGTTTGACATAAAAGAGAAACTGGAGATAGAGAGGCAATGGTAAGAGAGCTTTTCTCTTATACGCTCCAATTTACTTTAGCTTTAATGGTCAAATAGACAACCGTCCTGTTCAGGCAATGCAGACATCAGGCCAGAGATGGAAAATATATCAAGGCAGCTTCTGATGGTGTCATCTGGGAGTCAAAGGTAAAACTCTGACTCCCAACACCTGGGAGTAGGAGTTTTACCTTACAGTGCAGCTCATGTCAAATAGGTTAGCAGTTAGCTGAACATCCAGTAAGAAAACATATCAACTTTAGCAGTGGAGAGAGACAGGAAATGGGGGAAAGATACAGGGGAAGACACGCGGGCAAATTGGCGACAGGCCAGGACGCGAACCCGCACCATATGTATGTGGTCGCCGGCTTCACCACTAAGCCACCCAGGCGCCAACATATCAACTTTAGCCCACTGGAACACATCAGTGGTCACTGGAAAAGGTTATGCCGTGCAGATGGAAAGCTGTCACTGCTTCCTAAGTGTCCTAACTAAGTGAAAGTCTCATGTGCCAGGAGTTGGCCTTGGACGGGAAAGCAAAACCAAACTGCAAAGTTGCTACCCCAAACCAACATGCAGAAGAGGGTAGCAGATGGCCTCGTCAGTGATCACCTATTTTTTTCAGGTGTATGGTTTCATGGTTGCTGTGGCAGGCAGGCAAAGGTGGACCCAAAATGCAGGACTCAAACGCAAGCTGAACTTAAATGAGGTTTATTGAAAAGGAGAACAACTGGTACAAAAACTAGGCAGGACAGAAGCCAGAACTGAAACTAAAGAACCACAGAATGGGAAGACACACAACCAGGAACATTGACAACAACACAACAAGGAACAGAAGAAAACTGAGGACTTAAATACACATCAGGTAATTAGGGCAAGTGGAAACAGCAGGGCACAACAGGTGGAATAAATGAAACTAATAACACAGGGGAAGCAAAACTAAACACAAGTACAGGGAACACAAGACTGTCAAAATAAAACAGGAAGTAACCAAACAAGGTATACACAGACATAACAACACGGAGGACTGACACTCAGAGGAAACCTACAAATGACAAAAACACCTGAACACAGACCACAGGAAAGGCAACATGAGGAAACAGGAACTAACACAGATAACTAAACAGAAAACAATTGTAGCCCGGATGGAAAAATGGGGATTAAATAAGCTTAATTCCTTTGGTCATAAAAGCAAAGTTAACAGGAGTGTAATGTACTTTGCATATAATGTGTATTGTGTAATGGAAGAGGAATAATGCTATGTAAATATAATGTTTTCTTACAAAGTTGCTGAATGTAACAGAGCTAACACTCTTAGTTCGTATTTTCTGAGTGGTCAGTGAAGGTGGTCTGTGCAGGTCTACCTGTTGTATTTGGCTGGGTGTGATGAGAGAGAAAGGAGAGGAGAAGAGAGAAAAACGGAGAACGGACGCAGCAGTGTTGGCTCGGAGCGCGCTAGCACACGATAAACTAACAGAAGAGAACTGACTAGTAAATACTATCCAGTGACTGTTAGTAGGAGGCGTTGGGAAACCACCTGCCCGACAGCTGTGCAGCCGCAGACGACGGTGATTCAGAGCGAGGCATCAGCATCGGCGGTTAGCAGCTAACGGCTAGCAGGAGCTCGTCGTGGTGACGAGCGCCATCTTCTTTGCCCTGTCGGTGGCGAGTGGTGAGCGGAAACAGACTGCAGACGAGAACTGGTTGACTGTCGTCCGGAGGGGACGAGAGGGTGAGCTGGTTCGCAACGCGGAACTGTAAGTCAGACGTTTCTGGTGCAGCTATCGGTGAGTGAAGAGGAGTTTCGCCACTGTGCTGCAGCACACAACAATCAGGCCTGCAACGTTTGTGTGAATGCGAGCGTGTGTGTGGGGCCCATGTATGAGTACTGTTAAGTGACTGTGTATATTTGAATGACGGAGTAGTTAGAATTAACCCTTATAAGCCTAATCCATTCGGACTGATTGGGAAAAGCAAAGGTTGAGTTCAATATTTTTACTGGTATTATAAGAATACAAGTGTTTTAGTGTTTCATTTGTGTCTTACATTTTGCATTTAAAAGTGTGGTTTTCTATCTTGCGTTCACGTTAAGTAAATGTTCAGTTTTGGAGTTAAAGAGTCATCTGAGTCAGTGTTATTTTAAATAGTGTGTGATTTAAGTTTCTTAATAGTCATCACATCATTGTCCACAAGTGAACCTTCGTGGTATCCACTTTGCATCGGACCCACACCCCACCTAGTTTGGTCAATCCTGGGGTTCCCGGTCAGAACACAATATAAAGCGGTGGGGTGCTACACAATGAAAAACCAAGATCCTAATTCATAACTAAACAAAACTCAAAGAACATAAAGCACACTGGGCCAGCGGCCCAAGATCATGGCAATTTGAACTACAGGGGTGATTTGTAAATTGTCAAAATGTGTCCCTCATTAACGCCAAATGCTCTTATAATTATTAATGATTTAAAATTATAATTTGGAGTCTGAAAGTGCTTCAGGCAAACTTGTTGAAACAGCATTTCCTAACGTTCCTGCAACATTTTGAATTAAAGAAGCTACAATCTCCACATACGCAGCTAAAAATACAGAAGCATTCCTGTCGTTCAAATTATTTCTTTTAGATTTGAGAGGTATTATATGTTCCTAAAATTTATTTCTTTTAACATTCTTTGACACTCTGCATTAAATGACATTGGGCTCTTTCACTGTGTCACATCAACATGTATTTTCTATTTGTATAGCAATAGGCTTTTAATTTAATTTTTCCATATGCAAGAGTCAACCTTGGGGTGTTATGAAAGCATATCTGACCAAGTTTTGGAAATATACTGTTAAAAAAACATATCAGATCTCAATGGAAAAAAAAATCATGCTGAATATCTATACTGATATGGACTGGGTAATGTGTAAGAAACAAATGGATGCCACATCATTTGATGGAAATGAAAATTATCAATCTGCAGAGGTTAAATTCAAAGACACCTTTGAATCAAAGTGAGAAAAATTATGCAGCAGGCTAGTCCATTTTGCCCAAATTTCATTGCAGCAACTCAAAATGGTAGTCAGTACTGTAGGTTGTATGGCCCCCACATGCTTTTGGACATCGACAGCATCACGGACTGCATCACTGATTACATCAATTTCTGCGTGGAAAACACTGTGCCCACCAGGAGGGTACGGTGTTTTTCAAACAACAAACCCTGGATCAACTCTGAAATAAAGGCTCTCCTGAAGGAGAAGAAGAGAGCCTTTAGATCAGGAAATAAGGAGGAGCTGAGAGCCGTGCAGAAGGATCTGAGAAGGAAAATCAGGGATGGAAAAAACATCTACAGGAAGAAGATGGAGGACCAGCTACAGCAGAGCAACATCAGTGGGGTTTGGAGGAGTTTGAACTCAATTTCAGGCCACAAACCAAGCCCTAGGGTTGTGGGAGACTTAGAGTGGGTTAACAACCTGAACCAGTTCTTTAACAGGTTTGACCAGCCACCCACCCCTCCCCCAGCCCAGTCCCCCCTGCTGTCAGCCCCACCATCTTTAATGACTGCCAACCTTTCTTCTTCTTGGGACCTCACACCTCTCAGCTCTCAGCCATCACCCACCCCCTTCACTTCTGAGGACTCCATCTCACAACCCCCACCCCCCACCTCCATCTTGTCCTTCTCAACTCATCATGTGAGGAAGGAGCTACGTAAGATCAAGGTGCGAAAGGCTGCTGGTCCAGACGGCATCAGCTCCAGGCTCCTGAGGTGCTGCGCAGATCAGCTGTGTGGCATCATGGGATACATGTTCAACCTGAGCTTGAAGCTGGGGAAAGTACCACAACTGTGGAAGACCTCCTGTGTGGTACCGGTACCAAAGACCAAACATCCAAAGGATCTCAGCAGCTACAGGCCGGTAGCCCTGACATCGCATCTAATGAAGACCCTCGAGAGGCTGGTCCTCAACCATCTACGCCTCATGGTGTCGTCTTCGTTGGACCCGCTGCAGTTCGCCTACCGGCCTGGCATCGGGGTGGATGACGCCATCATCTACCTCCTGCACCGAGCTCTGACCCACCTGGAGAAGCCTGGAAGCACTGTGAGGATCATGTTCTTTGATTTCTCCAGTGCTTTTAACACCATCCAGCCAGGACTTCTGAGAGACAAGCTGGAACTGTCAGGAGTGGACCACCACATCTCCGAGTGGATACTGGACTACCTCACTGACCGCCCACAGTACGTGAGGACACAGGGCTGTGTCTCTGACAGGCTGGTCTGCAGTACGGGGGCCCCACAGGGAACTGTGCTGGCACCGTTCCTCTTCACCCTCTACACTGCAGACTTCTCCATCAACTCCCCACGCTGCCATCTGCAGAAGTTCTCTGACGACTCTGCCATAGTTGGCCTCATCACAGGTGAGGATGACTCAGAGTACAGACAGTGGACTCAGGACTTTGTGGACTGGTGCCAGCGGAACCACCTCCTGATCAACGCCGCTAAAACCAAGGAGCTGGTGGTGGATTTCCGCAGGCGCAGACCCACCACACGGACACCGGTGAACATCCAGGGAGTGGACATTGAGATAGTGGACTCTTATAAGTACCTGGGTGTTCACCTAAACAATAAACTGGACTGGACTCATAACACTGATGCGCTCTACAGGAAGGGTCAGAGCAGACTCTACCTGCTGAGAAGGCTGAGGTCTTTTGGAGTGCAGGGGACACTCCTGAAGACCTTCTATGACTCTGTGGTGGCATCAGCCATCTTCTATGCAGCAGTATGTTGGAGCAGCAGCTTGTCTACAGCTGAGAGGAAGAGGATAGACAAGCTCATCAGGAAAGCCAGCTCTGTCCTAGGATGTCCTCTCGACTCAGTGCAGGTGGTGGGAGACAGAAGGACTCTGACCAAAATAACATCACTGATGGACAAGGTCTCCCATCCCATGCATGAAACTGTTGCTGAGCTGGAGAGCTCCTTCAGTGACAGACTGCTGCATCCTAAATGCACAAAGGAGCGTTACCGCAGATCCTTCCTCCCAGCAGCTGTAAGACTTTATAACCATCACTGCTCCCAACAAAAACCACAATAGCCTACACAATGTAGGATAATATATAATATACTGTAAATAGTCCGGCCTGTTAAGGTTCAACACACAGGCACATCATGTACATTGTATATAGTGTTATTATTATTAGTAGTATTAAGGTTAATATTGTTTGTTGATTTTATATATATTCTTTTCTTAATAGTGTGAATTATTATATCTTTATTTATATTTATAATAACTGCGGCTGCTGTTACACCCAAATTTCCCCTCTGTGGGACAATAAAGGCTGTTTCTTCTTCTTCTTCTTCTTCTTCTTCTTCTTCTTCTTCTTTTGTGCATGCCAGGTACCATCAGGGAAAGCTCCTAATGAGACGACGGATGGTGTCCTGAGGGATCCCCAATTCTGGACCAGGACATCAGTGAGTTCTTGGACAGTCTGAGGTGCAACCTGGTGGCGTCAGATGGACCAAAACGTAATGCCCCAGAGGTGTTTTGTTGGATTTAGGTCAGGCGAGTGTGGGGGACAATCAATAGTATCAGTTCCTTCATCCTCCAGGAATTGCCAGCATACTCCTGCACATGAAGCTGGGCATTGTTGTGCATCAGGAAGAACCCGGAACCCATTGCACGAGTGTAGGATCTGACAATGGTTCCAAGGATTTCATCCCGAGACCTAATGGCAGTCAGGTTGAAGTTATCTAGCCTGTGCATCCCTCCATGGATATGCCTCTCCAGACCATCACTGACTCACCACCAAACTGGTCATGCTGAATGATGTTACAGACAGCATAACATTTTCCATGCCTTCTCCAGCCCTGGCAGTGCTCATCCTGTTCCTTCTTGCACAAAGGAGCAGATACTGGAAATGCTGATGGATAAAGGAATAAAGTGAATATTAAACAAATCCAAATGGAAAAAATCCTAAACAAAAACAAGCAGAAAAAAAAAAAAAAACACAAGTCACAGCTCTGGCTAACTCAGTCCAGTCCCAGTTGATGTTGTTATGGTGGCTCTCACTGCGGTATTGTATCACTTCTTGTTTCTGTTACTGAGCACAGTGGTGTTTTTGTGTAGCTTTATCTGCTGTATCTGTTAGCTGCTTGATTTGTGTTGCTTGATTAATCTAGATAATGACTTATTTCATAGTGTGGTTTAACGTGCTTTATCAAAAGCACACTCTCTGCTGAATCACCTGTAAATTATATTACAGAAAAAAATACTGCTGCATCTACAGCAAGACACAAAGAAACAACAAACAGCATCTGAAAGAGAAGAACACAAGAACAAGCAACACACACTCATTTTGTTGCTTGTGTGTGTGTGTGTGTGTGTGTGATTTTTTTTTTCTGCCTTACAGAAATCACTCCCCGTCACACTAACTGTCAGAATGCTGAAAGCACAGGTCGAGGAGGAGGAGTAGCAGCAATCTTCCACTCCAGCTTATTAATTAACCAAAGACCCAGGCAGAGTTTTAATTTGAAAGCCTCTTTTACATCCTCATTTCATACAACTCCGGATACTGTGGCTCCCCTAAAAAAAAAAAGTTTCAGTTCAGAAGTGTTAGAATCTGTCTTTATTGATTGCCTACATACAACAGGCTTTTAAGGTGGCAGTGATTAAACCATTTTTTAAAAACCCAGCTGTCTTAGCTAATTATAGGCCAATCTCCAACTTTCCTTTTCTCTCAAAAATTCTTGAGTTGTAGGTAGTTGTAAAACTTGTAAAACTTGTCTCTGTAATGTTTGCTGTAAGTGTTCCTCAAAAGTTTCAGTGACATTATCAAATTTTGGAGCTCCATGTTGCGTGTTGTGTGTCCAAAAGCATGTGATATTTTTCCTCCCAAGTTTCATCAGTGTGAAAGCTGGTTCTCATTTGCTCGCTGATCAGGGCTATGAAAGACTCCATCTTGTGAATATATATATATATATATATATATATATATATATATAGTTTTGGTTTCCTTTTTGTAACCCAAATGCTGGCTAGCTCAGCATTGTCACAGTCCATCACCACAACACTTCACCTATAGGAGGTATCCAGGGGACATACTGGTCAGATGCCCAAACCACATCAGCTGGTTCCTTTCAGTGTGCGGAGGAGATCAAGCCCCTCACCTCTCCTCATCTCTAAAGGAGAGGCCCTTTGAAGGACCACTTCTTACTATGATCACATTTTTTTGGTCACGACCCACAGCTCGTGGACACAAACACTTATTCATCCAACTGTACATTAAATTCAGACAACAAAATTAATGGACAACAAAAGTTTATTTCTTAAAGTTTTCTACTTAAATTACAAAAAGACAATTTCACACAGTCTGCACTAAATCGTACTGTCACCACATGAATGAAATGCAATTCATTTACAATTGTTCTGCAATTTGAGCAAAAGTCCACTGTCTTATGATCTTTTTCTTTTTTTTCTTGCTTTTCTTTAAGCAAATTTGCTTTTGTGTAGTTTGGACATGAAAAAGGGCCAACGAGGGAAAGTATCCAAAGAGTGTTGACTCTCTTGTCTGACACTACTGCTTCTCTCTTTGCAGCCAAAATCCAGGGAAAAAAAGGCAATTGAACTTGTGTTTTTTCAAACCCAGCCAGGCTTTGGTTAGCTCTGCATTGACTTCCAGCGAGACTCCTTTAAAGCCATATGTGTTTTGTTTTTTTTCCCTTTTTTTCTCTCTCTCTCCACAGAGCCCTTTTAAAATACATGCCTGTGAAGACTGATATTTAGGAAGAAAGAGCTAAATGGAAATGAAAACAACATGCCTTTGGACACCCCATGTACAAGAGCAAAATAATGGGATAAAGCAGTGAGACTGATAATGCAAAGAAATGTCCTGCTGAGTATGGATCCACTATAGATAGAAGGAGAAATGACAGAGAGAGAAATGTAGAAAGATACAGAGAGAATCTGATAGAGCACCTCGAGAGGGGGTATTAAATATGGGCTTCTGGTTTTAATAATGTGAACATTGCTGTCTAACCACCCACAGTGGTTGTTTCCACAGCAGGGAGATGAGGCTATGGTAGCTGGGTCAAGAAGACATGCTCAATTCGCCTGGAGTGGGTGGCAAGATATCCATCAGTTCAGTGATATGCATGCATCTGATATACTTCGATCTTGTACCATAAAAACTTGCAAGCCTTGGGGAGCTGGTTTCATATGCCATTTAGTCAAAAGGCTGATGCAGAGGCCCAGGTTCAAGGCCATTTACTGCGTGTCTTCCCTGTCCTGTCCTATCAAAATTAAAGACTAAAAAGCTCCAAAAAATAGATTTAAAAAAAGAAAAAAAGTCTCAAACCCAACATGTAAACTTATTGCCATTGGATGAGGCTAAACTGTACTTAAGTTGTGATATATCTTGCAAATGTTTACCAAGATTAAAAGAGCTGCTGCATATCAGTGATGTAAACTCAATATTTAAAATAAATGAATATTAGGTAAAAAGCAAGTGACATACACAAAATGGGAGTTGTGCAAGTTGATTTTTGCTGTAATTCAGTCTTCAGCTCAATGATGCTTCCTGTGGCAAAACCAACTATTATAAATGACAAGGACATGGCAGCCTCTGCAGCTGCAGCAGGAGGAGTTAAAATTGACTAATTTGTCAGCTAATCAGTTTGCAGTCATTTCCATTGTCTTGCGTTAGTGGTTGGTTTAATGTGTAGGCTGGTCTATGTGGGGGAGGATGACAAATAAATTGGGATAATCTAGTTTACAGTAATTTTAACATTTGTTTGCTAACAAATAGATATGAACGAAACATTTTTTTTTTTTTGAATGACCCCTCTGGCTTTTAAAACAAAAACAAACAAACAAACACTCACGTCAGCGTTATGTCTTATGTATTATGCCCCCACATGCGACACCTGAAAGCCCTCCTGTGTTTCCTGTTCTGAAGGTTTAAAAAGACAAACAAACTGCAGGGCATGGTTGTGCACTGTTTTAAGTTGCTGAGGCTACAAAACAGATATATTGAATATGTGACCAGAAAACAGATGGACTCAGTGACCTTCAAAGCACATCAGCTCTACAATGATGAACTCTATATCTTGTTGTGCAACACTGACCCAGAATGTTCACATTGTCCTTCCCAAAAATAGTCCCAACAGTAGGTGTGGCCAAGGGCATTTTGTTTCAGTGGTACTGCAAAGAGGCTACTCAAATGCTAATAAGAAATAGAATTGATTCTACAAGCTGTGTTGATCAAACTCCTGTCGAATCATAGCGGGAGGCTCAAAGCTTACCCATTAGACTCATGCTAGGGCGTAGACCAGCTCCTAAGCAAGCTCTGACTGTTCTGTTAAGAAGACAGAATTAGATTTCAAACAGAGTGGGAATAAATATTATTCTGTTCTCAGCAAAAAAAAAAACCCAGAGTGGTGCCTATGTGATACAGCAACCTTTCAATGGAAGCTTATCAGCCATAGCCAGTGCCCTGCAAGGATTCGTTCTAATGCTGCTGTTTGCTCACAATCAGCATTGTGTTTTATAAATGTGGCTGAATGTTAACTAATCTTTTGATCTCACTTTCATTAGGCCACCCCAAGAGAAGTGGATTCTTCACGACAAATTAAGCCCCCCCGTGTCTCCGCCCACAAGCCTACATCTTATACTCATGAGGGAAATGAGCAAGGACACAAATGCTCTTATTTAAAGATAACTGGTAAACTGCTTTAATTAGGCCTTGTTTTCACCGCACCCGGCTTTCTTTCGGAGGGATGTTATTCTGTTTTTTTTCTCTGTACTCTTTGCCAGGCCTTCAGACAAACAGTATCAAGCACACAGTTTTTACACTGTTCCAGATTTACTCCTGTAGTATTTTAAAACATGTCATGTAGGACAGGATTGCTCCTGCCGTTGGGACTACTATTTCATTCAGTCATGACATGTGCACAATTATTAGGTCCTTCACCGAAGCTCAAATGCTTCCTGGCCCACCTATGGCTCATCATAAACAAGCTACAGGACCAGTAGTTACAGGATGATCAATGGTTTTTCCCTAAAGGCCGATAACACACCACATTGTTAGTTACATTTTGATTACTGAGACACTGTAGTGTAGTATGTGTATTACTTTAGTGTCACATATATCTTCAAACATAGAGTGTACTGTGTGCTGACTGGGACGAAATGTACTGTATGAGAATTCAGCCTGTCAACTCTATTCACATCAGCAGCACTGCACACATAAACCAGGTAGATTTAGATTGGTCAATAACGCAGCACTGCTGCAGCTATACCACATCCTGTTCTCCATCAAAGCAATATAAGGACACATTTAGGTCATAACTAATCAACTTTTATTCTCCTGCCTCATTAAAGAATACCCTTAGCTCATAAACAAAGGACTGAAAACATGCTCACCTGTTCACTCCCCCCATTAGGTCCGCATAATGCCTACTAATTATGTTTGCTCATCTATAAGCCTTAATTATGCTGGGAGCTGATAATTAGCTTGGCTAGAATAGGTGTGTGTGTTTCTTCACTATCAACCTGCCAGGAATAAAAGCGATTCTCACCTCTAAGCAGGCCCCAAGACTCTCTATATAATTTTACATTTTACTGCATTAAAGTAACATTACTATTATTGCTTTTGACCAGTGTGAATCCTGTAATGTGAGAACAGAATATAATGACATGCCAGTGCAATATGCACATGCTATACTAGAAGGCACATCACCTACACCTCCACTGATCATGTGCTGACAATGCAATATCAAAATTTCCATTTTTTCCCAGTGTAACCCACAAAGGCTTAGAAAAAAGATCCATGCATCCATCTGTTGACCAACCAGGCAAACTGCAGCTTGCTTCCACTGTTAATTATTTCTGCTGTTTTATAATGTGTCCTGAAGCACAAAAAAACTCATACATGAACACTGTGAAGTTCAATTCACATTATTTCAGGTTGAGTTTATAGTGTTCAGTGTGTTTCACTTTACTTGAGATATTCTAGCTCCGCCATATTGAACAAGTATGCTACATGGGGTGGATAATGGCGCGTGCTATTGTCCTTTAGCACACACTCCTAAAGCTCCAGTTTGGTCATGTTTGCAGTTCCTGTGAACTTGGTTAATGTCTTCTCTATTTCAAGTGTTTATGTGTATTATGTTTGGAAAATGTGCTGAGCTGATCTGAGATCATTAATAAATACTGGTTAATGCCAGTCACAAATGTTAGTGAGTACGATATATGTGGGTATACAGTGTATCCAAACGTTTGACTGGTACTGTGGGTTTCTTCCCTCATAACAAGTCATTAACATGTGGTGGATTCTTTTCATTATTTGTTTCTGGAATTAAAATATTTGTTTATTTATTTTAAACATATTGTTATTTTATGTTGGTACTGCTGATTGATGGTGAACTAATTTGATGAGAAGCCAGAATTGTGGTTTAATTAAGTAAGCAGTGAAGCAAAGGTGGTTTCTTGTGCTTATGTGAATAAATACTGGCAAGACTGACCAGGTAACATGTTTCTTCTTTATTATTTCTCATATTTTACACCCACTGTAACTGGGCCTGTTACACATGTCCCGGGTCTGCTCCAGGGCCTCATCCCAGTAGGGCATGCCCGAAACACCTCATGTAGGAGGTACTATCATAATTAGATGCATGAACTGCTTCAACTGGCTCCTGTTGATATGGAAAGGACAGAATGGCCTGCTCTCTATCTCTAAGACCAAGCCCAGAAACTCATTTCTGTCTTGTGTATCCATTATTTCATTCTCTTGGTCACTACCCTGATTATAGAATGACCGGTGAATCGATAGCTCCACTTTCACACTGAGCTCTTTCTTCACTATAACAGACCAGTGCAGCATCTGCATCACAAGAAACACTGCACTAATCCATCTGTCAATCTCCTGCTCCACTCTCCTATCAAAACTCCTCCACTTGTGGCAGCAACCCAGGGCACTCCACTCTTTTCTGGTTGAGAACCATCCACTACAGAAGGTGTGTCAGTGGGGGTAAAAGAAGATCCTCAACATATTCCTTTGATTGCCCAACTATATCCTCAGCTGAAGTCTGCAACTCCATCCCCATTGTCGACAACATTAGCCGAAAGCCGTTTCAGCTTCCTGAGTTGCCTGACAGGTTGCCAGAATCGCATCAAGGCCAACCGAAAGTCTTGCTCCATGACCTCACAGAACTGTTCTCACACCTGAGTTTTTGTTTCAGCTTCTGTCAGAGCTGTCAGCTGTCTCAGGAAAAAGAATAGTGAATTCACACAGAAATAACAAAACATAAAGTTATAATAAAAGATGCTCTCATCTAGGCGTAGAGTTACTGAATAAGGGGAGGGAGCATTATGTTGTAACTGAGTCACAGAGATTTTGAGGTGTCTACCTGAATTGCAGTCATAGGTGATCCACAAAGTTACTTTTCACAAGCGTGTGTGATAAATAAAACAAGACGTTTGTATTTATTTCATCTGCTAATTTGTGTCCTGTAAATGTGCCCTGTCCTAGAAGAAAAGCCAAAATAAGACAAATAAAAGAGCTCATATCTACAAAGCTGATTTTACATGGAATAAAGTGGGGAACATAGCATGGGAACTAAGTGAGTATCAGAGGTCAGAGGAGTGACTGGCTTTCTCTGTGTCAAATCATGGCCAGACTGAAGGTTTCTGAGCGGGCACTGCGTGGCAATCTAAACCTTATCAGTCGTATTCAAACCACGAACAGGCAGAACAAAAGTGAGCTCATCATCAGAAGATCAATATATCAAGCTTTGTTCACAGAGGACAGAAAACCAACTTCATTTCAGATCCAGAAATTTGCTAAATGAAGAATGCAAGACTCCATTCTGCAAAAGTCGCGGCAAAATAAACTTTCTAGCGGTGGTCTCAGAAGACGCGTCGCAGTTTCTGAACGGCTTGTCAGGCGGAGAAGCAAGGAGAAAATGCTTTGGTAGGCTGAAACATCAGTATTTCACAGCTGATGATGAAAAAAAATATGTAAGGAGACAAACAGGAGAAGCTCACACTGATATATAATAGGCTGTGTTATTTTGCTATAAGTTTGTCTAAAAGTGGTTTCTTGGTTGCTGTGGCTGAGGAAAGCTAATGAGTCTTCAGTGCTGCTGACAGTTAACTTTACTTTGTCCATTTTATTTTCTGCTACTCTGATGCTCCTGAAATCAGAAAAGGGCATCAGAGTACTTTATTGTACTGTACTTTACAGTGTAAAGCTTGTTTGAAAACCTATATAAATTATGTCAACATGAAAATGATTCATGTTAAACTTTGTAAACTGTAGAAACTGTGAGGACTGTTTTTGTTTATTCTTCATTTTAAACTTTAATTAGCAAAGTAACCAAATGTAATCAGTTATTCACTTTGATAAAGTAAATAAACTAACATCATGTATTCTCAATGTGCACATGTCACAGTGCAGAAAATGATCTAAATTCTTTTTAAATCATTTGGTCTTCAGTGTACAGCTCACAAAAAAAATTATTTAATTTTTCACATCGTGGGCAATCACCCCAAGCAGCTTTATATACTAAAATCATCATCATCACACATTAGGGAAACATGTGATGAAGTAAATCGGGATGTAGTTCAATAAATATTTTGCAGGCTCGGAGCTTTATGGTAAGCAACAGAGATCTGAGTTCATAGTTTGAGACAAATCTCTGTGGGCATAGCCAAAACAAACAAAACAACAAGGATTTTTTTTTTCCTGCTTAAATGACTTTGGCTTAAGCACTGAATAAAATAAGAGAGACGGAGGAGGCTAGTAGGGAAAGCCTTGCGCTGAAAATCAAATATCCTCCTGAGAACTGAGGAAAAAAGTTTATTTTAATTGAACTTTTTTGTGACCACTACAGAGGACATAAGGTCTCAGGAGGATATAACGTCTCACTGAGTTATTAGAATTCTTAAATTAGGTTAAGTGATCTTTATATGTTTGTAGTGACTCTCCTTCGGGATACTCTTCAGTATGATCAGTATCAGTAGTTAGCAGAGATGGGTCAGATTACTTTGAAATATATTCAGTTACTTAACACACACATTAATTTATTTGAAAATTTATAGAATCACAAAACAAAAATTGTATCTATGTCATCGACACTTTCTTCATCATTTTAAATCACTACCAGTCCATCCCAGGGACTGTGGCCAGTTTAGAATCACCAGTGAACCTTATGGTTATGTAAGTCAGATCAAATGTAATTTGTTGATACCCAACCTTGGTTGCTACAGTGAGATGGCGCATAAACAGGAAAGAGAAACTCACCGAGCTGCTGCTGGATGACATTTGTTTTCATTTTGTTTGCCAGCGTTGTCTGCTGGCATTTCTGCTGTGTACACGTTTCCTTTAAGCATGTCTGTCCAGCCCCCTCCCCAACACACACACACACACACACACTACACCCGCCAGCCTCAACCCTATCCCTCCATTATGACCTCGATCTAAGCTGTGGAGCTTTGGCCAGCAACGTTGCCTGTCCCTAAGGTGCTGACCCTGGAGGAGCCTCCTCTTTGCCAGGAAGCCCTTAGCAGCAGGGGACCAGGGGGAAATGCCACTCTGTAGGCTGTGTTCTGCATATATGATGGTGTCAATGTTTGTCCAGTTGAGGGAGAGACATTTGATTGTGTGTGTGTGTGTGTGTGTGTGTGTGTGTGTGTGTGTGTGTGTGTGTGTGTGTGTGTGTGTGTGTGTGTGAGCAAAAACTATAATATAATTATAATGTAATTTATCATATATAATTATAATATAATTTAACAGTCAACACTGTTTGTACCAGGTTCAGTTTAACATAGGAGCCATTCAGCATTTCACTTTTGGCGACATTTTTCAGGGCGTCCATCCATCCATTTTCTTCTGCTTATCCAGGGCCGGGTTGGGGGGGCAGCAGCCTAAGCAGAGAAGCCCAGACCTCCCTCTCCCCAGCCACCTCCTCCAGCTTGTCCGGGGGGAACCTCATGGCCTTCCCAGGCCAGCCGAGAGATATCATCTCTCCAGCATGTCCTGCACCTGCCCCGGGGCCTCCTCCCTCAGGACATGTTTTTGTTTTATTCATAAATTCTGGTTTTATTTACCTTTCCAGTAGTTTAATTCTGATCCTTGCATTGTAGCTCTAATTTTGTAGCCAGAAATTCTTCCCGTTGATATCTGCTAATACAGCCGGATTAATCGTAAAAATGAAAGCTTCAATATCAAAAGAGAAGTCAGTTTAGACAAAATGTTGATGAATAAGATGAAAACTTTAATAAGATATGTTGATAAGATAGATTTTTCTACTGACAAAAATCTAAACCAAAACGCAAAAGGAGCCAGTTGGGGTGGTTCAGTCACCCAATTAGGATGCTTTCTGTATGGAAGCTTGTTTCCCCCACTGGAAGAAAGAAATGCACACTCAAAATCAGTGAGCTACATCTAAATGTGAGCACAATAGAATCATGTCGAGCTGTTTTCTTCTGCTTCCAGTTGACAACGAAATAACGTACCTTCACGGAGCTTCCTGATTGGCTGAGCTAACTTGAAATTTTGAACATGAAATGAAAGATAATGGATAAATGGATTGAGAATAAAATGATGCCTGTGAGTTTTGACTGCTTAACTGAGATTTTAAGCATCAAACTTACCTCTGAAGAGGAAAGTGACCTTTCTGAACTGCACCACCCACACAACCACATACAGGCCCTCCACACATTCAGTCATCCAAAGATCCCCCTTTAAGCCACTCTGCACCACCAAGCATTATAACCCTTCCCTGCGCCAAGCAGCAGCCAATAAACCAACTTTACCATTCTCCTGCATTTTCCAGCACGTTTCTTGTGTGCCACACCAAAACCTTCATATTTGTTGACATGTTAACTTCAAGTCAGAGCATTTTTGATCAGCGGGATCAGATCTCAGAGGGGGAATGTCATTAAAAATGACATTCTGAATGCCGAAAAACCCTGGCAGCAGGGCGGATTTTCCACGCAGTGTGAAGTTGTAAGCTCATAAAAGACATACACCAGCGATTCAAACGTGCAGCCCAAACTATTATAATACTGAACTCTTTTCCTTTCCCTTTTTCTTTTCCCCGCTCTCACTCCTTTTCTCCCTTACACATGATTGCCTTTTTTTTTTTTTTACTGCTGGTTGAATATGCGCTTTGCTGGATGACTTTCAAAGCTACTTGTTCCACTTTCTTACATTTATGCTAATTGGAATGCAAATATTGAGGTTCCATTTTAAGCCGCTGGTTTAAGGAGAGTGTGGGGATGAACGACAGTGTATTGACAACCATGGCTCACCAGTCAAAAACTGTCAGACTTGGGAGAGATTTCCCGGGATATGGAGTTGACAATGGTAGCAAAAGGACGACCAACATGTTCCCTCTCATCTCGACTGGAAAACATTACACACTGTGCTATTTTTGCACACTGTAAGCTCAAGCAGGGAGCCTTTGAAAGGCCTATATGTACTGAACTTGAACAGTGGGCTCTTTTGCAGTAGGTGTAGTGTTCTGCTTGTGCACACCAGTCTAATCTCTTGAGTCACAATGGAGCACAGAGCAGGGGTTGCAATGAACTGAATAAGCCTTAGAGCCTCCATTGATCAAATGACTCTCCTAGCTAAGACCTTTTAACACACACTTACCTGAGAGATGAGACTACTTCTTTAAAGTTACAGTATGTGTAATGAATACAAGGCAAATTCTGTTCGATTTCAGCAAAAGTAAGGCCATGCTACATTGGAGCACTGAAGAAACTGACATCCACAGTGCTCTCATGGCCAGAGGAGGCAACGTGTGATGTACCTGCTGTGAAATATATTGTCTCTTTTAGAGTAAAAGTCCATGTAAAAAAAAAGAAGGGGGGTGAATTACAAGCACAGGTCAGTCTGCCATTATGTTGGGGTATCGAGCACATCTTTGCCCATGCTACAGCATTTTATGATGAAATTTGATTGGCTGTCAGGAATGGATCACATATAAAAATGCTGTTTTTTGACAGTAGAAAAGACATTTTCATTCACAAGAAATGATTAGATTAGAGTTCAGTAACAAGATGTAACTAGGCATTTGTTAGTTTTTTAATGAACTGGTTAAAATTAATGTTGCAATGTTTGGGTTACATAACAGTTAGTAAATGATGAGTTTAAAAAAAGACATTTAACTGAAAAACAAAATGCCCTTTTTTTCATATATCCCATTATATTAAAAGTATTTAGTAGCATTTTAAAATACCACACTAACAAACTGATGGAAAAGTTGGTTATTTGTTTGATTAAATTGGTGTGTTCTCTCATTTTGTCATGGGTTATCAAAAAATGCAAAGCTCTTCTAATGGACATTTTAAAGGTAGGAGAGCACTTAGTGCTCCTTTTTTAACACAATTGTCAAACTGCAACGTTTTGTGTGGTGCAGACATGATTAAGTGAACTGCAAAGCATAAAGTATAAAGCAAACCCAATTAAAAGAGTCAATACCTTTGATTTTCACTCACTATTTTTTTCTGGTTCTTATCAGTTGGTCTTGGAAGTAACAGTACAGCAACTTTGTGGCTGAGTTTGTATGTTTTGCAAGCTTTGTGCTTCTTTTAAGCAACAAATATACAAGAAATTAATGTATCATATATTTTACTGTTTCCACTCCACCATTGATTTGTTTAGCTTAGAATTTTGCATTTGCCTTGAACAGCGTTCTGCTGTCCAGGTTCATTACACATGTGTGTATCTCAGTTGTGATACACAATTTTGTGATTTACACAAAACTGAACATCGAGTTTTACCTTTACCACCTTCCCACCCAGCTAAATCATATAAATGAAGCTAATACGTAAGTTCAATAAGGAAATCTGTAATCACTCATCTGCCTGCTTTCCTGGGTGTCCGGCTGCTGGGCTGTTCTCACCATAACTTTCCCAGGCTGTCAAACTCAATACTGACAGCATTGCACCAGTCCAATCATATTCTTGCCTGCCTTCTTTGAGCCAATCAGCCTCTACTCTGCATGCTTTAAATCTCTGTGTCCTTCCTCATTTTCAGACTCTCATTCATGCAACCCACCTCCTCCACATCTCCACCTGACCCGAGTCACTCAGAGCTCCAGTCAAGCCTCCATCTTCAGCTTCATCACCACCAGCATCTAGACTCCAGGAGGGTCCTGCCCTAAATCCTGTCACCGCTGGTATTCCATTCTACTACGATGGGTCATTGGAGTCTAATTGCCAAATAGATTAATTAATTTTTCTATCTTTCTAAATCATGTTCTTCCAAATGATCTCTTCTTGTTGAAATGCCCACCCAAAGACTAGCTGGCTAATGAGCACAGGATCGAGCAGCTAAAGAATATTGTCAACAAAAATGAAAAGAAACCAAAAACCTTAAACATTCTTTGACATCACAAAAACATAAAAGAATGAATGTTGCTTTTCTGCTAAATAAAAGGAAAAAAAGACCAAGTCAGCTTAAAAGGTGACGGAATAATTTTAAAGATGAAATTAGGATAAATAAATAAATAAACACATAAATAAATATAATAATACAAACAAACAATAATACATTTAATGAATTACTAATATTTTGAAATTTTTCTACATTTTTATTAAGGCTATCACTGCATTCGTACAATAATTTGGGTATTTCAAGAAGTATACATTATATCAATGTTTAAATTCAGTGTTTAAATTTAAAGTCTTTAATTTAACAATTTTCTGATTGTTATTTCAGTTTTGTGTTTTGACTTTTTTGAATATTGAGAGTGTAAAGTATTGAGAGTGTAAAGGTTTAATAAAGTATCTCAGAAAATGCCTCCGTGTTTTGGGCAGAACATATTTAGGTAATTTAGCTCTTAAAATTAAGACTTCTAGCAGCTGGATTGAATTTGTCTACACTGACATACATTATTTGCCCACATGTTTTTGGCAGTGCGTTGGCAGACTGTAGGGAGCTACGGACAGCCCGTCTACCTGCCGACAGCCTCTGCTGCCAGATGGAGGAAGCGGTTCAAGCAGTCTGTGGGATATTGTTGCTTGTGCTGTTGTTGACCCGTCATCCAATTCCAGAGAGGAGAAAAGTTATAAGTTATAAAGACATAAAATGAGGCTGAGTGTTGGAAACAGCTAAAATTCAATTCAGTTTTATTCACGTAGCACCAAGTTTTTTTATCTTCCTTTTGTATTGTAAGGTAAAGACCCCACAATATTAAAAAGAAACCCCAACAATCACTTGTTGCAAGCACTTGGTAACAGTCAGGAGGAAAAACTCCCCTTTAACAGGAGGAAACCTCCAGCAGAACCAGGCTCAGGGAGGGGCTGGGACAGGCTGGGGGTGGGGGGAAAGAAGAGTGTCCACAGCTGTTTGTGCTTTTCATGCTGTGGTTTTGATCTTTGAAGGGGCTTTTTGTGCTTTTTCTTCTGGTGACCTCTGCTGTGGCTGCCTTCCATGTTTGGCTCACTTATTAACCAATCAGCATTTGACCTAAATATGCAGTGTTGGATTTTTGGAGGACCATGGGAGCAGGGTTACACAGACTGAAAACCCCTCTCTGTAGGTAAATATCTACACAAACAGACACAGCCACAGTACCATAAAACAAACTTTAACCTTCCTAGACCTACATCTACATTGATAATGAGAAGTATACACAGTACTGGTACAGTATACTGCACTCACAATATACAATCTTTTCACACAACCTGACAGTTAAAATTTTTACTGGGTTCTCTTTTTTTTTTTTTTTATAAAATTAATATGTTTCCAGGCACAAAAACCATTTGAGATACAGAGAATAAGAGCATGCAGAGAGAATTGTATGTAGAGAAAATGATTTCCAGACACTCTTAAAAATGACTCATTCAACTTACAGTCTGTAATCACATAACACATTAAGAATAAAGTCTGAATTGCTCCAGGTAACTGCCAATGCCTTCTTCTTTCAGCTTCTCCCTTTAGGGGTTGTCACAGTGGATCATTGTAACCCATCTCACCCTATCCCAGCATCCTCCTCTGCCACTTTCACCCTCTGCTTGTGAGGCCATGCAGAGGGTTGGTATGGTGTCTAAGGGTTGGGGCCCAGGGGTCAAAATTTTTTGATATTTTTTAATAACTATTTTTATTCAAAAATAATTTTTCATGTTTAATCATGTTTATTCTAGTTTGTTAAAGTAACAACAGATGCTCATGTTAACCTAAATTTCTTGAAAAATGTTCACAATACTGAATAAAAAAATCCCAGCTTGCCCCTATGGGTGGTCTATTTTGCCCTCCAAGCTTGGGTCCTCTACCAGAGGCCTGGGAGCTTGAGGGTCCTGCGCAGTATCTTAGCTGTTCCCAGTATTGCGCTCTTCTGGACAGAGATCTTGGATGCAGTTCCAGGAATCTGCTGGATCCACTCTCCCATTTTGGGGGTCACTGCCCCGAGTGTTCTGATTACCACGGGGACCACTGTTACCTTCATCTTCCACATCCTTTCCAGCTCCTCTCTGAGCCCTTGGTATTTATTGAGCTTCTTGTGTTCCTTCTTCTTGATGTTCCTGTCACTTGGTATTGCAAGTCTATCAGTACGACCTTCTTCCTTTGTTTGGCCACCACCACGATGTCCGGCTGGTTAGCCTTAACAAGTTTGTCTGTCTGTATCTGGAAGTCCGACAGGATCCTACCACTGTTGTTTTCAACCAGCCTTGGGGGCGTATCCCATTTTGATTTCTGGACTTCCAGGTCACACTCGGCACAGATGTTCCTGTATACTATGCCGGCCACTTGGTTATGGCATTCCATGTATGCCCTGCCTGCTAGCATTTTGCACCCTGCTGTTATGTGCTGGATTGTCTCAGGGGCATCTCTGCACAGCCTGCACCTGGGGTCTTGCCTGGTGTGGTAGACCCCAGCCACTATTGATCTTGTGCTCAGAGCTTGTTCCTGCGCTGCCATGATTAGTGCCTCTGTGCTGTCTGTCAGTCCAGCTTTGTCCAGCCATTGGTAAGATTTTTCTATATTATTATTGAAATTGTTTTCTGGCTTGAACCCTGTTCTGTACCAGTCAAAATTTGGACACACCCAATTCAGTGGTTTTTCATTATTTAAAAATTGTCTGCATTGTAGATTAATACTAAAGTCATTCAAACTATGAAGAAATACAGATGGAATTATTCAGTAAACAAAAAAGTGTTAAATAAACCAGAATATGTTTTATATTTTAGATTCTTCAGAGTAGGCGTCTCCTGCTCAGATGACAACTTTGCACATCTTGGCATTTTCTCAGTCAGCTTTATGAGGCAGGCACCTGGAATGGCTTTCAGGTAACAGCTGTGCTTTATCAAGAGTTAACTTCTCGAGTTTCTTGCCCGCTTAATGTGTTTGAGACCATCAGTTGTGTTGTGAAGAGGTAGCATTGGTATACAGTGAATAACCCTATTGGAGTAATGTTCTAATCCATATTATGGCAGGAACAACTCAACTAAGTAAAGAAAAACAACAGTCCATCATTACTTTAAGAAATGAAGGTCAGCCAGTATAACTCACTTAAATCTGCTAAATACAACAATCCTGGATAACAGATGAATGAGAAAATCTGTATAAAACTTGTGTTATTATTGTGACCATGTGAGAGATTTGGTTCAGCCCTGTAGAAAGTTGTGGTTCGGTTTTTGTATGTCCTTTAATGGTTGGAATGTAATCATTTAATCTTTAATATTATCCAGCATAATGAATAATGAACGGCTGTGAGACTGTGAACAAAAAATAAATAAAAACACGCATAAAATAAAATAAATATAAATTAACCCTTTGATTGCAGAGAAAATCGTCATCTCAGCACAGAATCTCTAAATGACCCATGGATGGCTTTGGATAACACAAAACTCAATAAATACAAATAAAGAAAAATAATATGGGAGGTTGCGTGGTGATGTTACAGCATGAGATCAATACACTGTAATTACACCTTTGTTAATTATGGTTCGATACTGTGTTTGCACTTGAGCCACATAAACTCTCCCATCATTTCTTATTCATGTGTTTCCTTTATTTTTCATACTCTGTTTAACTCTGTTTACCTGCAGATTTTTAACAATTCCTACATATGAACACACAGACCTTCCACCTAATCACTGCCCCACAGGCCACTGCAAAAAGTGACATCATCATCGGGTATAGAATCAGTGTTGTTGTTTCTAACATCAGAAAGAAAGCATACCTGTGAGGCCTCTGATGCTGACTGTGTTTAGACTGAAGGGAGAGAAATAGAAGAAAACAGAAGCAGAATGTTGTAGAGGGGAAAAGCTGCTCAAAAATAAAGTAAAAACCTTTCCATTAAATCACAAAATTGATAATGATGAAAAACAAATTATAGATTAAAAATAAAAAATAGTTATATACCTAATATTTAGACATATATTTACAAACTGAAATTACTTGACACTGAGAAGGCTATAAAACACATGCATAATATGTGAAATGAAACCATGTCTTGGCTTTAAACAGCTCTGAATATGCTTTCTGCTGAGATGGCCTCATGCCCAGTTTATACAATTGTATGTCACATTAGACAGTTTAACGGATAGGCCTGTACTCAACTGTATTCCTTGGCCTGGCAAATGTATTTTTGATAGTCTCTTCTGCTTCCTATATTGGATTGTGCATGCTCTTACATCTTTATTCACACAGCGTACAGTACCAAACAGGAGAACAGCCACAAAGGACTGAAGGAATTCCTCTTCGTGTCAAAGTGCTTTAGCTTTCCTGAAATTATCCGACAGGAAACCAAACATGTAAGGAACACACAGAATGATCCTTTTTACATATGAAGACACAGTATTCAGCCTTTTTTGCAGTGTAAAACTAACCACACCAGTTGTAGATCAACACACCCTTTTATGAGGCTTTTATTGTAGCAAAACGTTTGTTTATTGCGATCTGTGTTGTGATCTGCGTGTGCGTGTTTGAAAAGTCTTGAAGTTTTTGACCACGCTTTGCTCGAACTCTGTTAAAGAAGAGAAACTATTTCTCTGTTTTTAAATCGCAAAAAGGACTTGTAATTTTAAACCACACCACACAATGACACATACCTCATTAAAGGCATTCAGATAAATATTACTGGCCATCAATCCAGGTGTCAGTTTTATCTATAGGCTAAAGATTAATGCACCAAAGGAGGCCCATGGTTTTGCAACCATGGAAGAGATTTACGTTTATTTTTGCATTTTTAATGAGTTGAATTAAAAGTGCCCTGAATTAGTTGTCACAGGGAAACAAACGTAAACTAATAACTAATAATTCAAGCATTATTAACATGAACATTTTTAAATTAAATTTTTTTATTCAATATAATTGAGCAGGATGGCTAACTGAAGATACGAATAGTATAATTAGCTTATGTAAAAAAAAAGAAAAAAAAATATTAAGAAAAAAATCAAAGAAAAAAAAAAAAAAAAAAAAAATATATATATATATATATATATATATATATATATAAACTGTATATATATATATATATACAGTTTATATATATATATATAAACTGTATATATATATATATATATATATATATATATATATATATATATATATATATATATATATATATATATATATATATATATATATATATATATATAAACTGTATATATATATATATATATATATATATAGTTTGGGATTTTACATATAGCTTAGTTTTTATCAGTTTTAGTTTTAGTTGTAGTTTTAGTTTTAGTTTTTCATGCTTTGTCAGGTGCAAGAGTGACTATAGTGTAATAGAAACTTGACAAAAGATATTGTTTTAAAAATTACATTCAACAACCAACTGTTCACAAAATAGCAGCATTACGTACTTAATGTGTGTAATATTAAAGACACACATGAACATCAACAGGGAGAAACATAAAGAAAACATGAACTCCAAAACTCAAACTCTACAATAAAATTCAGCGTCAGAGCGGTACACGTGGTGTGTAACATCACAACACAGCGAATGCTGGACAAAAACAAACTGAACTCTTAGAAGGAGTCAAAGCTCAAATCCAGCTGCATCCTGATGTTCTCACCACATGAATCTGCTTCTGTTTTGGAGCTGCTCAGAGAGCTAGCTTTGAGGCCTCTGTACACAACCTAAGGAAGTGTCCAACCTCGTTACCGCATTTATGCTTGTGTAGCTGGATTATGTGTGTTAATTACCTTGTGGTTGTGTGCTGGTGGTTTTTGGTCCTCACTCTTTATGCTCAGTTTTTTGGCTGCAAACATATTTCTCCCTGTTTTTTCACTTTTTTCGTTCCCTCACATCTATAGTTTCAACAGTCTCCCTGCAGGAATTTGCTGACATCTGTGAGTCTTTTTATTGATACTTTGATTATTATTCCTGATTGTTATTCTCTCTCTGATAAATTCAAACACTGCGGCGAAAAGTAGCCGGAAATGTACAAGGACTGAATAGGTTAATCACATCGTTGCGGGGTGCGTGGACCTGACAAAAAACCCCTTTATATGACTGTCGCTTTCTCGGCAGACCGCTGCCAATACTTTGCGGACCGGCGCAGTGAGCACGCACACGCGCGCACACACACAGCAGTTAAAGCTGGGAGTGCCATTGGGCAGCTGTGTGTGCGCACACGCGCGCACACAGCTGCCCAATGGCACTCCCAGCTTTAACTGCTAGCATCGTTTTTATCCCTGTGAGCTTTTTCTTCAGCCATATAAAAAAGACATAAACTGCTCATTCTGTGAACTCTATGAAGCAGATCGCTGTCATATATTCTGCTCCTGTTCTTTCTCAGGTTCTTTCTGGCAAGATAAATATTTAAGACTTCTCATTTGTGAGTATGTTTCAGCTGGCCTCTTAGCACCTTTCTCTGCCTCTTTGTTTCTCTCTTCCCTTTTCTCTTCCGCTTCCTTCTCTCTCCCTCTGTGTGTGTGTGTGTGTGTGTGTGTGTGTGTGTGTGTGTGTGTGTGTGTGTGTGTGTGTGTGTGTGTGTGCGTGTATTCTAGTCTTAAGTATATCTGGTATTATTGTAGGGTCTTTACCTACAATACAAAGCGCCTTGAGGCGACTGTTGTGATTTGGCACTACACAAATAAATTTGAATTGAATTAATTCTGTTACTGTCTATGTTTTGGTTTGTCTGTGATTTGTGTAACCAATATGTCTAATAATTTATCCATCCAGCCATCTATTCTCTTCCGCTTATCCGGGGCCGGGTCGCAGGTACAGCATCCTAAGAAGAAGAAGAAGAAGAAGAAGAAACAGCCTTTATTGTCCCACAGAGGGGAAATTTGGGTGTAACAGCAGCCGCAGTTATTATAAATATAAATAAAAATATAATAATTCACACTATTAAGAAAAGAATATATATATATATAAAATCAACAAACAAGATTAACCTTAATACTACTAATAATAACACTATATACAATGTACATGATGTGCCTGTGTGTTGAACCTTAACAGGCCGGACTATTTACAGTATATTATATATTATCCTACATTGTGTAGGCTATTGTGGTTTTTGTTGGGAGCAGTGATGGTTATAAAGTCTTACAGCTGCTGGGAGGAAGGATCTGCGGTAACGCTCCTTTGTGCATTTAGGATGCAGCAGTCTGTCACTGAAGGAGCTCTCCAGCTCAGCAACAGTTTCATGCATGGGATGGGAGACCTTGTCCATCAGTGATGTTATTTTGGTCAGAGTCCTTCTGTCTCCCACCACCTGCACTGACTCGAGAGGACATCCTAGGACAGAGCTGGCTTTCCTGATGAGCTTGTCTATCCTCTTCCTCTCAGCTGTAGACAAGCTGCTGCTCCAACATACTGCTGCATAGAAGATGGCTGATGCCACTACAGAGTCATAGAAGGTCTTCAGGAGTGTCCCCTGCACTCCAAAAGACCTGAGCCTTCTCAGCAGGTAGAGTCTGCTCTGACCCTTCCTGTAGAGCGCGTCAGTGTTATGAGTCCAGTCCAGTTTATTGTTTAGGTGAACACCCAGGTACTTATAAGAGTCCACTATCTCAATGTCCACTCCCTGGATGTTCATCGGTGTCCGTGTGGTGGGTCTGCGCCTGCGGAAATCCACCACCAGCTCCTTGGTTTTAGCGGCGTTGATCAGGAGGTGGTTCCGCTGGCACCAGTCCACAAAGTCCTGAGTCCACTGTCTGTACTCTGAGTCATCCTCACCTGTGATGAGGCCAACTATGGCAGAGTCGTCAGAGAACTTCTGCAGATGGCAGCGTGGGGAGTTGATGGAGAAGTCTGCAGTGTAGAGGGTGAAGAGAAACGGTGCCAGCACAGTTCCCTGTGGGGCCCCCGTACTGCAGACCAGCCTGTCAGAGACACAGCCCTGTGTCCTCACGTACTGTGGGCGGTCAGTGAGGTAGTCCAGTATCCACTCGGAGATGTGGTGGTCCACTCCTGACAGTTCCAGCTTGTCTCTCAGAAGTCCTGGCTGGATGGTGTTAAAAGCACTGGAGAAATCAAAGAACATGATCCTCACAGTGCTTCCAGGCTTCTCCAGGTGGGTCAGAGCTCGGTGCAGGAGGTAGATGATGGCGTCATCCACCCCGATGCCAGGCCGGTAGGCGAACTGCAGCGGGTCCAACGAAGACGACACCATGAGGCGTAGATGGTTGAGGACCAGCCTCTCGAGGGTCTTCATTAGATGCGATGTCAGGGCTACCGGCCTGTAGCTGCTAAGATCCTTTGGATGTTTGGTCGTTGGTACCGGTACCACACAGGAGGTCTTCCACAGTTGTGGTACTTTCCCCAGCTTCAAGCTCAGGTTGAACATGTATCCCATGATGCCACACAGCTGATCTGCGCAGCACCTCAGGAGCCTGGAGCTGATGCCGTCTGGACCAGCAGCCTTTCGCACCTTGATTTTACGTAGCTCCTTCCTCACATGATGAGTTGAGAGGGACAAGATGGAGGTGGGGGATGGGGGTTGTAAGATGGAGTCCACAGAAGTGAAGGGGGTGGGTGATGGCTGAGAGCTGAGAGGTGTGAGGTCCCAAGAAGAAGAAAGGTTGGCAGTCATTAAAGATGGTGGGGCTAACAGCAGGGGGGACTGGGCTGGGGGAGGGGTGGGTGGCTGGTCAAACCTGTTAAAGAACTGGTTCAGGTTGTTCACCCACTCTAAGTCTCCCACAACCCTAGGGCTTGGTTTGTGGCCTGAAATTGAGTTCAAACTCCTCCAAACCCCACTGATGTTGTTCTGCTGTAGCTGGTCCTCCATCTTCTTCCTGTAGATGTTTTTTCCATCCCTGATTTTCTAAGCAGAGAAGCCCAGGCTTCCCTCTCCCCAGCCACCTCCACCAGCCCATCCTGGGGGTCCCCAAGGTGTTCCCAGGTCAGCCGAGAGATATAATCTCTCCAGCGTGTCCTGTGTCTACCCTGGGGCCTCCTCCCAGTGGGACATGCCCAGAACACCTCACCCAAGAGGCGCCCAGGAGGCATCCTAATCACATGCCCGAGCCACGTCAACTGGCTCCTTTCAATGTGGAGGCGAAGCGGCTCTACTCTGAGCCCCTCCAGAATGGCTGCATTCCTCACCCTATCTCTACAAGAGAGGCCAGCCACCCTTCGAAGGAAACTCACTTCTGCCGCTTGTATTTGGGATCTTATTCTTTCGGTCACTACTCAAAGCTCATGACCATAGGTGAGGGTAGGAACCGGTAAATCGACAGCTTCGCTTTTACACTCAGCTCCCTCTTCACCACAACAGATCAGTGCAGCATCCGCATCACTGCAGACGCAGCCCCAATCCATCTGTTGATCTCCCGCTCCCTTCTCCCATCACTCGTGAACAAGACCCCGAGATACTTGAACTCCTCCATTTGGGGCAAGAACTCGTCCCTGAGCCAGAGAGGGCACTCCACCATTATCCGGCTATGGACCATGGCCTCAGACTTAGAGGTGCTGATTCTCACTCCAGCCGCTTCACACTCGGCTGCGAACCGTTCCACTGTGAGCTGGAGGCCACAACTTGATGAAGCCAACAGGACCGCATCATCCACAAAGAGCAGAGAAGAGATTCTGAGGCAACCTAGGAAGAAGCTGTTGGAATTATAGTATAAAATCCGTTCTGTTTATTATGAATTATCATATCTTCTGTTTGTATGCTTTCATAAGTTGTTTTATGTACACATTATACTGTTGTTTTTTATGTTTGAAATGGAAACACGTGGTGGCATTTCTTAAAGAGGAAGGTGTAGTTACCCGCAGGCTGTTTCAAGCCTACAGAACACACATACTATACATAAGATACGTTATCTCAAATATGCCATGTTACGTATGTACATTCCACGGTACACTTATTACCATATATGGTAAGGAAGGAGCCGAGAATGTTGTTTATTACATGTTGTAAACTGAGTTCTGTGTAACCCAAATGATTTTACTGTGAAAGTCCGCAATAAAAGCGCTGCGCAGGAAGCCGTCACAGATCACTTCCGCTCAGTCCGAGAGCTGAGTTTAAGGAACGGATCTCTCCTCCTTGCCGCTAGTAAAAAAGAGTTGTGTGTTTGTTCCTTGAGTTTATTAAAATGATCTGAACCTATCAAAGCCTTCCGCCACCTGGCTACTCCTAGATCTATGTTCCAATCTGTGATAAAGGGCAGCGCTGGTGGAGTCCAACACCCACAGGAAATGAGTCCAACTTATTGCCAGCTATACGGACCAAGCTCTCACTGTGGTTGTACAGGGACTGAATGGCCTGCAACAATGAGCCAGACACCCCACTCACGTGACCTCAATAGCAGGTCTGTTCGTGTCCTCATGACGCCGCATTGAGCGGGTGAGCCTGTTGCTGTGATATGTAAGCGCATATGTCTATGGATTTACTGAGCTAGCTGAAGGAACAAGTGAAACACTGAAACAAACGGAACATCAGCCGTTAGAGATCATCTGAGTGAGTTAAATATCAGCTCGTTTTATCAAGATATTGCTTAATTGCAAAAAGTGTTTTTGGAGCTGTCTGTTGCCGCTGTTCTACCAGCAGCTCATATATGATGGAGGACACGCAGTACGATTGTCTCTTATGTGTTGTTATTCCTCCGTTTAGGTTCAGATCGTTTGGTGTTTGACGGCGCACTGACCGGAAATAAAAACTTCTCTCTGACTTGTTAAAAAGTAACGAGTCTATTTGAAAATGTAAGAAGTAGAAAGTACCGATACTTGTGTAAAAATGTAGAGAGTAAAGTAAAAAGTACTCAGAAAAATAAATACTCAAGTAAAGTACAGATACCTAAAAAATCTACTTAAGTACAGTAACAAAGTATTTGTACTTCGTTACTTCCCACCTCTGAGGACACCCAAGTCAACAAGCTTATTTAAATGAAAGCTTTATTAGCAATGCTGAACACAGTGAGGGCTGGTCAGGAGCCAGCAGCACAAACTTAGTGTCACTAAACAACAAAATGAAATCTAACATGAACGAAAACGGACTAGAACCCAAGGAATGAGGCGCACAGCAGGAACAAAGACCAGACCAGACCATAGATTCAAGTGAGGGGGCGGAGTTTTATCTGTGGGGCTGCGCCGGTCAGGAGTAGCAGACTCAAACCAGAGCGGAGGATAAAAAAAGTTTGAAATGTGACTGTTCCTGTGACATAAAATAAACTTTTAAGATATTTTCAGGCGAGAATGTAAATGTGTGAACCACAAATATCAGCTCGTTTTATCAAGATATCGCTTAATTGCAAAAAGTGTTTTTGGAGCTGTCTGTTGCCCCTGCTCTACCAGCAGCTCGCCTCCCTAGCTGTCAGCTGACCGGGCTATGGAGGCCTGCTTTAGCCGGAGAGAACGTCCGACTGCCGGCACATCCTTTTCAAACCCTGCATCATGAGGACACGAACGGAGCCGCTATTAAGGTCACGTGACTTACGGTACATACCAACAGCCAGGTACTCTTGGGGGTCTGGGCGATGCCAAAGCGTCTGAACCTCTGAACAATGCAGTACGAAGGCTGTATGTATGTTAGATTTGTCGCTAGTCGATTTAAAAAAAAAAGAAAGTCACTGGGATCTGAAAAGCTGCTAAATCTAGAGACAAACACTGTGAAGGAGTCACTGAGAAACCCTAGTAAACCCTAGTTGCCATGTAGCTCCAGGGGCGAGCCTTCACTCCCCACGTTCATCAATGAGCCTTGGTCGTCCATGACCCTGTCGCTGGTTCACCAATGTTCCTCCCATTGGTTCCTCCCATTGGTTCTTGTCAAATTCACTCAAATCCTTACACTTCCCCATTTTTCCTGCTTCTGGTGCCTCAACTTTGAGGACAGTGTTCATTTGCTCCATAATTTATCCCACCCACTTACAGGTGCCATGATGAAGAGAAAATCAGTGTTAACCATTTCACCTGTCACTGGTCATAATGGTATGCCTGATCAGAGTATGTAGCCATATTATGCAAATTCCATCCATTGTTTTTATGCACAACATTTACTGTAAAATGTTCAGGGTCATGTAGTGCCTCAACTCACATAATGTAAGCAGATCAACCACAACATTAATACCATTTTCCTGGTATTATGTAGAGTAGCTTGGTACTTTAATCTGCACAGGGGACAAAATTCAAATAAATGAATGAATTCACACAGTGAATGTCTTGATTACTGTTAAAAATAATGGGCTGATCTTAGTCTTTTCTCTTTGTCATAAGGTGGCCTGGAAGAGCCGCTAAATCCACCCGCAAATCAGCTGACCAGACTGACAGAAGCAGTGACAAGGACACAACAAGCAGAGGAAACTCAGGTCTGATGACAGGAGTGGACAGCTGGGAAACACAGGTGAACAAAATAACATTAATGACACAAGGGTAGCAAAATAGAACAAAACACACAGGGAAAAGAAGACTATCAAAATAAAAGAGGAAGTGAACAAACAAGACACAAACATGAACTCGACACAAGAGGGGGCACAGACGGAATCAAAACATAACCAACCCTCATAACTACAAATGAACAAAAACTGAGAACATAGCCCAACACAGAAAAACTAGAGCAAGAAACAAAGGAAGCTCAAAAGGAAATCAAAGACCAACTGAAAACGTGACAGCTTAGTTTTAGTTTTTTCCATACTTTGTTAGGTGCAAGATTCAAGCTACAACAAATTTATCTGTGCATCCTCCCACTTGATTGTTATTCTCTCACTGATAAATTCAAAAACTGCTGGAAATGCATAAGAGGACTCGGCTGTGCTGATCAGGCCAATCACAATCCAGGCTGTGTGGACCCGAAGTGCAGAGGTGCACTTCAGGTTATTGCATTTCCAGCTACTGCCTCAAGTTTGCACAAAGAAGGGAGAAAACTAAAGGGGCAAATGTGTTTGCACCTTTAAAAACCTGACCGCAGCAAAGAGTAGGACCCAGGAGGGAAAAAAGTCCCAACATTTTATGTTTCTGTCGGTCAGCGCTGCATGTAAAACACCGGGACATGACCGAAAGGTAAATAACACACACAAAACTTCATAATGCTGCATCTCCGATAATAATCCCAGAGATATCAGTGGTTAACTGTTACAACTTTCCTAAATATGCAAAACAATTCAGGAGTGAATATCAATTTAAATATGGATTAAGTAGAGTGGAGGTATTTGCAGAGCAAGCAGTTTGAAATTGATGTCCTGAAAACTCACCTGATGTGCATTTAAAAAAAAAAAAAAAAAATTCAAAAAAACAAACAATTTCATAAAATCTGAAATTCATCTTCTGTGAATGATGAATGTTTTTATAAAGACTGAGCCAATTTATGATTTAAATTTACAGATATTTTCACATTAGAAATTAAAGGAGTTACCAAAGTCTGTAGAATTTAAAATGAGGAGAGTCTGACAGTCTGTGCAAAAATTCATGGCAGTATAAACTGTATTGCCACAAGTATTTGCTTCTTCACACACATGAATTTGAGTGTCTGGAGCTTGAAAAAGGCGACTGGACACAAGACACAAGATCAGCGATGTAGTGTATGCTGTTCAGTGCAGTGAAGAGTGCTCGGACCTCTACATTGGTGAAACCAAACAGCCTCTTCACAAACGAATGGCACAACATAGAAGAGCCACCTCGACAGGACAAGATTCAGCAGTACATCTGCATCTGAAGGAAAAAGGGCACTCTTTTGAGGATGCCAATGTTCACATTTTGGACAGGGAAAACAGATGGTTTGAAAGAGGAGTGAAAGAAGCCATCTATGTCCACTGTGAACAACCATCATTGAACAGAGGAGGTGGATTACGTCACCAACTTTCCCCCGCTTACAGTGCTGTCCTGAGCTCCCTTCCCAGACGTCTCAACCCCCATTCACACCTTTGTTCCAGTGACCTCAATAGGCCACAGGAAACAATGGAGCGGAGTCCTAAATTGGTTTCAACTGAAACCACTGATTAAATATGACCCACGCCCCCTTCACACCTGGGCACATGTGTTCACGCACATGATCAATAGAGGGTCATAACCACCTCCAGGGGACTACGCCCACAGGGGTTTAAATACCTGGGTCTCTCCACCATTTGGTTGAGAACTGAAGAAGCCTTTCGGATGAGAGGTGAAACGTCTTCAAGAAACAAAAAGAAGTCCAGTCGCCTTTTTCAAGCTCCAGAGACTACTATGACCTGGATGACTGAGAATCTACACAGACATGAATTTGAGTGATGTCCCATTCGTAGTCCATAGGGTCTAATATTATGTTAGTCCATCCTTTGTAGCTATAACAGCTTAAACTGTTCTAGGAAAGCGTTGCACAAAGTTTAGGAGTGTTTATGGGAAGTGCATTTGTGAGGCCAGACACTGATGTTGAAGGCCTCACTCACAGTCACATGAAGTTCGGAGGTCTGTAGTGACTGACTCTACGGAAAGTTGGTGACCTCTGCACACTATGCACCTCAACATTGTGGCTGAGTTTCTGTCATTCCCAATTGCTTCCACTTTGTTGTAATCCCACTAACAGCTGACTGTGGAATATTTAGCTGTGAGGAAATTTCATGACTGAACTTGTTGCACAGGTGGCATCCTATCACGGTACCACGCTGGAATTCACTGAGCTCCTGAGAGCGATGAGTGAGTGAATACTTTTGGCCATATGGTGGATCTCCTAAAGCTGATGGAGGCTGAGATATGCGTGAACAACAAGCTGCAAGCATGGCACAAAGCAAGGCAAAAGAATGCATCCAAGGAATGATAGAAATAGTAAAATATGCAGGTTGGTGCTACTATCTGTACCCAAAATACTCTTAGCAGTTGATTTTAATTGTTCCTGTAGTGTACTTTTTACCACTCACTTTTATCATAATAATTAGAAATTTACAAGCCTTGCAGCCAGTGCACATTTTAGTCATCGTTTTTGATGGCAAAATGAATGTGGTTTATTGTAGGTCATTAGAACTTGTTTGTATTGCAGAATGACATTTTTCAGTGCTGGGTAGAGAGCCATGAAGACAACGTTTCCTGTCAGCCCAGAGCACTTCTTACACTGACTCAAGGCCATGATAAAAGGTCAGTGGCGGGCTAACAAAGGCAAGGGTGAGAGGAAGAAAAACACACGAATCAAGCTTTATAGACCGTAGGCTGTGTGACCACACACAGATTTAATAACAGTCCACCAGGCACAAAGGCATGGGGGGGGGGGTTACAGAGAGAAAGAAATAGCCTCATACACTCATGGTTAGTCATGGTAGTTTTTTTTTGTACACAGAGACCCACAACATTCAAAATCATGCTATTTTGAGTTGCCAAACTGCTTACCGCTCGGTCTGCTGCTGGGCAATGATGTTGATGAGAACAAATTAAAGAGCAATCTGTGTGCTCTTTAGTTTTCTGTGTGCATGCTCATTGTTGTAATGTTTCTAAACATACTGTCAATCTGTCAAAATAATTTCATAACTTAGCAGCTCTTTTCTTTTTCTTTTGCTCCAATCAAATTAATGATTTAAAATTCTAACTTCCTGTTCAGCTGACGGTTTGTGTGTTTAAAACAACAAATAACTGGCTTTCAGGAAATGGATATGAACTATTTTGAATCACTGATGCAACGAGATTTAAAAACAATGTTGTGTATCTTCAATCTGCAACACTCTGAAACATCCATGTGCGCATAAAAATCCATCTATTTCAGTATATGAGAAAATCACACCAGTCATTGCTCTATTTACAAATATGCAGTCATTTGAGCAGCAGGGTGTGTATTAGTTATTCCAAAAAAAAAAAAATCACTTAATCACACCTTCCATGAAAAGGTATTCACATAAGATACAAACACAATGAATATTTATCAGGACTGGATTTAGCATCTTCATTTATGTTCTCCAAAAATGTGCTGAATTTTAAGTGTCTTATACACTGTTTCACAGTGATGAGTCGATACAGTTTTATTCCTTCCTGATCTCCCTTCTTTTTGTCCTCCTTGCTGTTCTCAACATGTTTTGTCAGATACTCACAGCAGTCTGTTTATGAATCCATCGGTACGAGTGCTACAAATGACTTCTCTTCCCTTCCATGAATACTGTAAATGCTATTATTTAACACGTAATGTCTGAATTGCTCCAAAATGTGGGAAACCTATCACAGATTTTGGTGAGCCATCGTGTATTAGAAACACTGCTGTTATTGAGTTTGACAGGTTCTAATAAGAATCAATCTGTTTTCAACAGAAAAGAAAGAAAAGCTTTCTGCCTGCTATTGGAACTAAAGCTTTGAGTAATGCATCTCCTCTTTCATTTGTTTTCTTCTTCAAAGCAGCTGGATGTTTATGACACACTCCAATGAGAGTTACACATCCTCAAAGAAACCCTTTACAACAGATGCTTTCATGACATTACCTAGCATTGCTGAGACATCAGGAGCAGAGCCGGGTCAATCCTGTTTTCAACAAAACTCCTTTGTCTTCCTTTCCTTGCTAACTCACCATGCCATCTCACCCCTTTTCTCTTTCATATCATAAAAAGGTTATAAGGTTGCTATTATTTTGCTGAGATGTGATGGCTTTCCACAGGTTTAGGAGGGTTTATGGGAATTTCTGACCATTCTTCCAGAAGTGCATTTATGAGGTCAGGAAATGATGTTGTACAAGAAGGCCTAGCTCACAGTCTCCACTGTAATTCATCCCAAAGGGGTTTTGTGGAGTTGAGATCAGGACTCTGTGCAGGCCAGTTAAGTTCTTCCACACCAAACTGGCTCATCCATGTCTTTATGGAGCTGCTTTTTGCACTGGTATGCAGCCATGTTGGAACAGGAAGGGGCCATCCCCAAACTGTTCCCACAAAGTTGGGAGCATGTAATTGTCTTAAGAGTTCCTTTCACTGGAACTAAGGGGCAGGGTCCAGGTTTTAGAGCAACATGCTCCCATCCAGATCACATCTTTGTTAGGGAACAAAAGATTGATGCTTAACTGCATACTGCATCCATTACATCAGCATGGCTTTGTAGTAGAAGAGTCCAGGTGCTATACTGGCCTGTGTGCAGTTGAGACATTTCACCAACTGAAAACATTTGTTGCATCATGAAACAAGAAAATACGATCCGACCTGAGCCAAAAGAATCAGCTGGCAAAAAAAGAGCCGGAATTCCCATTACTATTAGCTGGTGATGTTTCAATAGCATATCGTTAGCCCTATCATTCCTGGGGTGTTGGATATCACTGTTTGATTAACGTTGCTGGAGTACATAACTCTGTTTCCAATGCTGTGACACATCAGGATTTGCCAGTGGTGATACAGGTAAATACTAATGTTCCCAAATCATCCTATGGAACCCTTGGCATCACATTTAAATTGACTATGTACCTCTACGCATCATTTTTGATGTTCAGGGTTAACCTTTTAATACAAATCTTTGCCTAAAGCTAACCAAGGAGCTTTGGGTGTCTAAACCAAGCAGCATATAAAAGTAAATATATAAATAAATTAAAAAGTAAATAAGTGAAAAAACAAACCCAGTCAATGAGTTAAAACAAAGCTCAAAACATAAGACTCACAAGCACAAATTAGGGTGTCCCAGCTGAAAAGCCCATGACTCACCGCCACCTCTTCTAGCTGCTACTGTGGACTTTGTTGATCTTCAAAAAGGCATCATTAGTGTGTTAAATGGGCTGGGACTTTTACAGTGTTTTTATGCACTAATAGAGCACTCAAAGCTTTTTACTTTCTTACTGCAAGCTGCATTCACCCATTCATACAGCGTTTTATTCTATGGCTTTGAGCGCATTCTAATTCTATCACACTCACACTTTTATGCAATTTGGGGTTCAGTTTCTTGCCCAAAGACAACCTAGCCTAATGCTGGGCATCAGTCCGCCAACCTTCTGATTAGTAAATGACCCACTTTACGTCCTGAGCCGCAGCCGCCCCAAGGTAACAAAACCAAAGAACACCTGGAGCACATCTGTGGGGAGCCTGTGGCTTTTACAAAGCAGCAGCGTTTGAAGCTCTGAACCGAGATAAAACTGGTTTTACCTGCTTTATACCAACTGCTGGGTTTTTATTTAAGAACACATTGTATTCTGACCCATAAAAAGGTGTCTATATAAAAATGTAATCTATGAAATATATCCATATATTGGTCATAAAATGTAGTATATAATATATGCCTTTTAAATGTAGCGGGACAAACCTTGACTTAACGTCTAACTACTACTTTTTCTTCAGTTTTTCACAGTAATGTATTACTACTGTGTAGTACTACTGTAGTTCTTAAGTGAAGGATGTGAGTACACAGAAATGTCATGTCATCATGTGTGGAGGCTTCTAATCTTTAATGAACGACTCTGTCCATCAGGCTGTATATGGACATAGCTGCTTTTTAAGCCTCAGTCTCTGAAGCACTGGGCAGTTATGGACACCTGTTATTCAGTTAATTGCCCAATTAACTCATCCATCATTAAAATAAATTAGGTCACCCAAATTAGCGCGTATTTACACCGACCTATGGGACGAGAGTATAAAGTGGACAGGTGTTTTGATATTAAAGACAGATATTAGCAAAGCTTGAGTAGAGATATATTCAATCGGGTCCATCTGTTTGGATGTTTTTTTTTCTGAGAATTTAAAAGATTAATCATTTAAATCAAAATTTGATCTCTAATAGAACTGATGAGCTCTAGCTATTCAGCTTCAAACACTGTTAGCACTGTCACCAGCGTAACCTTGATGGAAAACAAAAGGATTTAAAAGTGCCAGTGTCGTTCTCATGCTCTGCCAGGCAACACAGTACTCTGTCGAGAAGTCAAAAGGAGAGGACGGAGAGGCAGACAGCGTGCCAAAGAAGAGGTGAGATTTCTTGTCCCTGATTGCCTGCAGAACTCACCCTGCCTGTTAAATTATATCTTCTCAAAAAGCACAGAATATGTAGATCTGTTGTTGAAAGAAGCCATCTACACATGTATGGATATGACTCGCTAAAGGCAGCAATTGCACTGTCAAAAAAAAAGAAAGAAAAAGGCAACATGATGCAGCCTAAATGCTGATTGCAGTGATTCACATTTCTTCTTCACCAAACTTTGTGATGTGATTAAAAAGGAGCTGCTTTTTCATTTCCCCAGTGTTCAACAAGCAGAAAATGTCTTTCCTTTATCTTACGCTAATGTGACAAACAGTGTGCTTTGTGATTTCTGCCAAAGACATCAAATGTCTCTTTTGATATAAATTGGTTGGTGTGAGACTTGCTGGGAGAACGAGAAAGCAAGGAGGGGATGTCAGGGGAAGAGAGAGACGAGCATTCAGAGAAGAGTGTTTATCAGAGCCAGTTGTTTACACTTGACAAACTCTAATCATAATAATCATAATCTGCAAAGGCCATTCCAAGCAGTTAGGGTATCAATCTGGTGTGACTGAGCCATGTTTCAGCTTGGATTCATTTATTTCTAAAAATAAAATAAAGATAATGGGAAGTTTGGGGACGGTGATGCAGGCGCCTGATGGGCAGGTGTATATACAAAGAACAAGTGAAATTCTGAGTGGGAATTATTAGTAATACACACGCTCAAACCTAAATCCCAAGTTTCAGTTTACAACCAGTGTTCATTAAGCATCACCACCCTCCATTTCACTGTGGTGCCTATCCATCCCTGGCTTTGTGCTAATAATATAACAGCTCCCCCTAGTGTTAGGAGGGAGGAACAAGCCTGCTTTTTTTTTTTTCTTTTTTTTTTTTAAATAAAAAATGAAATCAGGGACACTGAATCTGAAGCTTTCATTGCACCATAGCTAAATTTTGAAATTGGGGGAGATTTTTCAGTCATAAAATGCAAATATGGATTAACTTCTCATGCAGAAAGCACATATCCTGCAGTATACCAGAATTTCTCAGAATGTTGGTGAATGAATTATATCTTTCTTTAATAGTATGGTGAGTGAATCCTGATTTAAAATGAACAGTGTTGTAGGACGTTGTAGCATTCAATTTATTTCACATGTCCGTGGAGCAAAGTGTAGAACAGGGAGTAAAACAGCAGGAGCAGTTTGTAAATACAACAGAAGACTTAGATCTGCTCGTCTTATTTTACCCCCAGTAACGTTGGGGGAGTCTCTTTTAGTCCATCTAAAAACGAGCTCATTTTAGATGTGCTGTGTACTGTAGCAATCCCCTCCTCAATGATGTATCACAGCTTGAATTACAACCATTGTACAAATTCCCCTGTAAGACCTTATGCAGCCAAAAATGGGAATTTTTATCATGGAAAAAGACCAAGAGATTAATAGCAACCTTGATGTGAAAATAATGGAATTTTCTGTATATGTGTTGTTTGGTACCAGGGAGGGAATGTGGGGGGTTGGTTATGTTTTAAAACATTTTAAATTAGGGTCTTTGCAAGATTTTAGACTGTTTCTGCAGACTGCATTGGGAGATCATTAAAAGACATTAAAAATATGAATAAAATGGTATACATAAAATTATTAAATAAATATTATTAATATAGATGTTATAGCTATGTGAAAATGGCTTCCTTTTCTTCTCTGCCCTCAGTGTTACTTGTCTTCCTCAAAACAAAATACTCCATCACTCCTTAAAATCTAAATTTCTTTGGCTTCCCATGCCCTAACGAAAAATTAATTCACAGTTTTTACCATTTTAATCTGGCTTCATGAAGCCATAAAAGAAAAGGGAGAGGAAAAAAAAAATCTCAGGTGTAATATAAAACCAAATGCATTAGTTGACAGGGCACTGATGAATGTCACATCCATCACGCAGTGCGAAGTGGGGGAGAATTGATCTCCTTCCATTTGGAGCATTTTTTTTTTTCCCCTTCTTCTGTCGAGCTAGTCAGCATTAGGCTCCGCTGCCTGCCCCCATTACAAATGCATCAGTATGCTCTGTAATACCCATGTCCGCTATTCCCAAATGCAGCCCCCAAAGTCAACTGAAGGTTGTCGGCGGCTCATGTAAATGAAGCTTGATTGTAATAGTTCTAAGTGGATTCCGCCCACACAATCCTGTCACATTCGCTCATTGTTATCTGCGCCCACCCCCCACCTATCAGGGTTTACGGCGTAAATAATAAAAGTTGTGTCACTTCGCAAATTACCCAAACAGCTTATCACTTATTCATTGTGGTGTATCACAACAACTCCACGGTGTGTACAAAAGCCACAGCAAGTCAGACACAGGCTTTTGTTAATGAACTTGGAAGATTACCAGATCTGAAAATTAACTGACAGTGTTCTGGTTTCTTTCCCCTCGTGTGCATTTCTCTCCCTTTTTTTCCACCCCGTTTACCCACCACACACAATAAGTTACGAGAAAGTTCTTTGGCTAGTGGTGGTCTCGTCGTTTTCTGGTCGACTCGATCAAGCCGTGTTTAGCCTTCGGTTTGAGTGTTCCAGATAGATGTCCTTCACATCAAGAGTTTAGCACTGAGTAGGGTAGAAATATGCTTGAAGGACACAGTGCATACAGAAGAGAGCATGATGCATGACACATAAGCAGCTATATTCACTGACATTACATTTTTTTGGAAAATCGAGGGAAGTGGCAGAGTCACAGAGCTGTTTTCTGTGTAAGATTCATTTCTATGTTCTGCCTGGTCTCTGTGTTTGAATGAAAAGGCTCCAGGACAGTAATTGAAGATGTGTCACGTACATATGGCTCACCACGTAATTGGATGCTTGAACTCCCAAACAACATCTGAAGTGCAATTTGGAATCCATGAAAAAAGAGTGCTCATCAAATGCCGACTGGACAGCAGTGGAATGGTGACGCTGGAACTTAACCATGTAGCATTTATGTGACTGAGTTAACGGCACAGCACAGTTAATTTTTAGGGCCCCTTTGAAAATGATCTTCTGCTGTTCATTCGCCACTCCCTGCATTGCCCCTGTAGCCATTTTATGCCTGGCTGCCTTTAATTCTGATCCACAGCCACCTAGCTCGTAGACTACACAGAGGTACAGAGACAGAATATTCCCAAGGTGGTGACCAGAGAAGCCAGAAATAGAGAAGGATTGATATTACAGATATGAGAAATTGCAAAACTTTTATTTAGAATGTAGGCGAAAGGAATCCCACCCAAACTGAGTTTCAAGATTTTTTTTTTCTGCCTTACCTGGGGACATCATGATAATAGTATTTATCTGTTTTGGCTGGAAACACCACATTTTCACAAATTCTTTTATTTACAGTATCCTTTAAATGCAATATGGAGCCTCTACCTAATGGATCAAGGAGCAGAAGAAAGCTGCAGTGATAGATCTTGCAATACCAAGTGATGGCAGAAGGAACACGATAAGCTCGATAAATTCCAAGGCTTCAGAGAAGAGTTCGAGGAGATGTGGAAGACGAAGGTAACACTGGTCCTCCTGGTAATCAGAACACTCGGAGCAGTGACCCCCCAAACTGGGAGAATGGCTCCAGCAGATTCCAAGGACAACATCCGACATCTCTGTCCAGACAAGCGCAGTCCTGGGAATCCTATCATTTGCGGATGGATGGATACATACGTACGTACGTACATACATACATGTCTGTCTTCGTGTCACCACACACAGAGCCTGATGCAGGAAACAATGTTGATAACCACCATCGTTATCACTGGGGTTTAGATTTTGTTAAGCCAGCTAACACAAGAAAACCAACCTAAAAGCATGTACATTAGGGGGTATATTTGATGGTGTGATTGCCATAGCAATAACAACCAGTCACCCACAAGGCAAGCTAACTGATCTACAGTTAGCACTTAGCTGCCTGTCACTCTGCTCGTATTAACAGGATTATTACTCACCACAATGATCAATTTCTCTTTGGATGAACTGGTGATTTGATTGGCTGACGTTCAAGAAGTTAAACTTTTCTCAACTTTAAAGCACAAAATAGGAAAGCACAAGTCCGCGGTTCAGCGTGACCTCACCACAATCAGCGTGAATAAGAGGTGTTACATGTTAATGCAGTGAGTGCGGTTTTACCAGGAGCCCTTTCTGCTTTCATTAGACAGATAATGTGGGACTTGCTATCCTGGTGGAGGCTCCAGGGAACATACAACAAGTAGGTAGAACTAGTTGAGGCAGTTAGCTTCCACCTGTTAGCTCACACTGTAGAATCAGAGATGTCTGTGCAAACCTTGTAATTTCACTGGGACAACATAGGAATAGAGTTTAATGTGAAGTTCTCATCTTGAGTCTATAAACACACCAGCAAATAATTCCGCTACTAATAGTCCAGCAAAAATGCATAATTTTGTTTGTCATTTGTAGCGTACTTAACAATTTACAGTATAAACTAATTTTTCCCTTAAGGATTGCATACTGACCAAAAATGACTAAAAAATGTTCTTCCTTTGGAATTCTTCTTCCCTGCTCACAGAAGCTCAGAAGTCTCATAACCCTTGGGGAAGGCCAAGGATTTCCCATCAAGGGATTATTCAAGTTTGGGGAATAATGACCCGCTTATCTTTCTCAGTTTCTTTGCAGAAGCTCCCCTTGGACCCTGTCAGTTTCGGGCCCTACAGTTTGAATAGATACATCAAGAGAGATCCCTCCCTCACCATTACATGCTCGTCCTCATCTTACTTTCTCCGCCTTATGCCCTTTTCTAGCTGATAATACCTCATTGTGGAAGCCATAAAAAGAGGGAAAGTTATCTCTCTTTCACCTGAGGTCATTTTTTGGGGGGGATGGATTTTCTTTTTTTTTCTTGCAAATTGCTCTCAATTTCGCTTCCCTCCATCTGTGGCCTTGTTCTCTTTGTCTCTCTTCTTGCTTTCTCTGTCTTTTTTCTCAGGCACACTCTCACTATATCTTTCTCTCCCTGTCTCTCTCCATGGCGTGTTGGGATAATAGGCTTCAGCTGTGAACAGTGGTCCAATTTTAATTCCTTTTATTCCAGCTAGTCCAGCCACCGTACGTCTGTAAATGCATTCACAGATATTGTCCATTCAATGTCGATTGAAGTTAATTATCCATTGACTTCTTCACCTCCTCCATGCACTTATTATTGCCTCTATGAGAGAATTATCTAATTTTGAAGCACTATGGTAAAAATGGCCTTATGTCAATTGGACAAGTAGGTAGGACAAAAAAAGGTTTCATGTTTTGTAATTTCATTGCAATATTTAAATCTATTACCATGTTGGGTTTCCAATTAATATATTCTTGCTGGTGATACAGTCTGTAGCAAAAAAAAAATGTGCCTGTTACCATTAAATTAAGTTTGGCCATCTAATGTGTGCTTCCACTTGTTTTTGTTTTTAATTATCACATCTGCAAGAATCCCATTTGGGCCTACTGGTTAAACAGTGCTTTAAAATCAACAGTGGAAAGCTAATGCTGAAAGACTGTAATCTGTTCACAACTGCAGATGAGAGCCATGTTGGTATTATCTGAGGAACACAAGAACCTTTTAGGATCTGAGGAGCGTGTAGCTGGACAAAATATTTAGTAGTTGACTTATTGGGCAAACTGCTACTAGGAGCTAGTCTTATTACCTTCTGTAGTTAAATCAGTGGATAGAATCAGTTTCACTCCATCGTTATGATGGCTGGCACCCGGGAGTAGTGCTCTCGGAGTCCAGCTGTACAATTACAGTAAGTTCTGAGCACAACTCCATCATTACTGAGCACCACCCATGGCTTTAATTGGGGTTCTTCTATCTGTGGAAATGTTTCACACTCACTAATTTTTATGGCATCCACCTGATGACAAGATTGGCAGGTGATGTCATTTATACAACTCAGTCCAATTTCAGAACAAATGTAGAAGTTCAAACTAGCTTTAAGTTAGAACACCAATTACAATATGATGAAGAATTTGCAGATGTTATTATTATTATATTATTAACTCCTATAACAAAAGAATTTCCCCCAAAATATGTCTAAGTATGTCTTCGCATTTCTTCCCATATTATCTGTCACAGTCAATTAATGTAAGTTTTTAGCTTATCAAAAATAAAAGGTTCCTTGCCTTAAACCTCTGCGGTGACATTGTCGATTTAAAGATGACGTAGCAGCCGGATGCTGCCTCGCTGAGTCTCCGTTTCAAAAGTGCAGACTTTAGACTAGTACAGTACCAGTTTTTAAATTGTGTTGATAAGCCAAGTAAAACCAAAGTTATGATCAATAATATGCCCTAGACCCCAGAGGGTTAACTCTCCTCTTCCTCAGATCACATGTGTTACACATGCAGATATTTTGGAAAGCAATAACTCAACATTTGCCAGTTTACCAAGTGGTTAAATGTCCCTCTCAGGCTGCCACAGGTCTGGAGGTGCAGTTGCCTTTCCTACTTCCTGGTTTAGTTTTAACTGTGTTGCTAGTGTTCAGCAAACTGTCTTTCTCTGGTTTCTGGTGGGATAATTTCTCATTTTTTGCACGCTCAGATTGATGGGTATACCTGTGTTTTACCATTCCTCATTATATGTTGTAGGTCAGGAGGTAGAGCAGGTCATATACTAATTGGAAGGTTGGTGGTTCAATCTCTGCTGCAGTGCGCCAAAAGCATCTTTGGGCAAGATACTGAACCCCGAGTTGCTCCTGACGTGTTAATGAACAAATGTTAGCTAAAAAGCGCTTAGATGTAGAAGTGCTTGTCTGTGTTTGAATGTTGTCTAAAGCACATTGAGTGCTTGAGTAGAAAAGCATTATATAAGAACCAGTCCATTTACCATTTGTGCATTTTCTTTAATTTCTGCACTTAAACGTTTGAATAATGCAGTCTTTGCTCTTTTACACATATTTTGTGTGTGTGCGTGTGTGCGTGTGTGCCTGTGCTAAATTTCATGATGATTGAGATCATGAAATTTATTGTGATAATACATATGGCTTTAAAAACTCTGCACACTTTGCCTTTGTGTGTACAGCTTGTATGTAGTTTGTGCGTCTGGCCCCTGTTTTCACACTCACGTTTGCATTCCCGAAAAAAACACATTAAAAAATTGGCATTATGAGAAGAGGGAAAGAAAACTGTGGGCTCAGTTAAATATAGTGATACAAAGACTGAGTGAGGATTCATGCTTTCTCTCTGCTACAGATTTATCCATCCATCCATCTTCTTCCACTTATCCAACTCAGGGTCACGGGGTGGAGTCTATGCTACAGATTTAGCCTGAATACATTTTGCAGCCTTTTTTAATCAGCTAAATAAAAACAAAAGCCCTTTAAGCCTCCCAGAGTTTTAGATTTGTCTTTTTGCTGAAGCAGGAGTGAAATCTCAGGAATAAGTCTCAGATAGTTAGCTGTGTTTTTTTTCATAGACAGACAATAAGGAGTGAACAGGACAGCACATCAACACTAACCAGAACTGTGTGTTAACAGAACATCTTTCGTTTGTTCTGAAGGTGTTCTTCATGCAAGACGTGCCTGCCCGGTTCCTGTGATTACCTACAGGAGGAGAGACCCAGAAAATCATGTCTGAAAAACTGCAGAAAACAATGTTTGTGTAAAAGGAATTTCCACACAGCTCTCATCCATCAAGACCTCTGCGCTTGTTTTCTTTCGCCTGACTTTGTTTGACTATTGAACTAAACAGTGTTTATTTTATCATTACAAGTCCATGTTGATACTGTACTTTATCGTTCAGTCAATAATAACATGGTGATGGTCAGAATGCAAAATTAAAAATGGACAACAGCGTCGTACTCGTACGTTTCTCAAAATCGGTAAACACCCTGCTCGGTTCCACAGTCTAAGAAAATTCATAATGTTTTACTAAAGCTTCACATCATCTGTCTCCCTTAGAGAGAATCAAATGTCAAAAAAAGGAGAGGGGGGGGGCAGCGGAAAATTCCAATTGCTTTCATTGTACAAACTCGTGCACTCTTCCACAGCTGGCATCTTGAGCACTGACACCTAGCACCTAACCTAATAACATTCTGCTCCACATACATCATCCCTGATTTGATTTGGGACCTGATTTATTTATTTGTTTAGCACTGAGACCCCACTGTCATTATTTTCCCTTGTAAATAATTCAATAAAAATGTCAACCACCGCCCTGCTCTACATTAATATTACGTGTAATAAAGATAGTGGGAGGGAGCAGGTGTATACAGGTATGATGGGGGGGGGGGGTGTAAGGTAGACATGTAAAACACAGTAGCATCACAACAGGCTAAAATAGTATATCAGGATCCAGGAGAGCTATAGATATACTTTTCTATCCGATGATGATTTGTAGTTTTTATTTGATTATTCAGGCAGAGTTATTGAGATCAAAATCTAATTTACAAAATAAAGAATACAAAAACGTTCAGCTACAAATACGCACTCACAATAAGAGTTTATTTATCCTACACAGCCACCTTACATGCACACACAGAGTTAAAGCATTTAATAACAGTAGAAACTAGTAAAACTGTGTTCGAGTTCATTCTGGTAGTGACTGAAAACCAGTCGTTCCCAGTTCAATCCGGTCTCTGCTGCCGCACACACTCTCTGCTGCTTTGTGTTTGCTTGTTTAACCTCACATACAGATGTACCTGTGTGTAATGCACAGTTTATATAACAGGATTATGTCATTATTTTGTTACTTTTTTGTTTTCTCTCTTTTAGTTTAAAGTGAATTTGTCAGTTATTAGTGAAACACAGATACTTTGGTTCAGTATTGATATGTTGTTTTTACTCTTAAGCAGTGATAGCTGAGGGTGAGTAAACTGAGAAAGAGAAAACCAAAAATGCGTACTGATCATGAGCTGTGCTGTTATTCTATATCAGCATTTCATATAATTTAAGTTCCAGTTCGTGAAATATTTTCAGCACACCGTCCTTTCTCGTTGGAACGATTTGAAAAGTTCTTTCCCACAAATCCAAATGTGGACACAGTACAAGCTAGGAAAGACCCTTTATCACTTCATTGATCATGCTGTGGTAAATCAGACTCCAGGCTGTAATTAGCCATTCTGAGAGGGTTTGTTTGGAAGAAATCAAGCCTCTTATGTTACTATAAACATACCTGAATCACACTAAAATAAGGCCTGAGTCAAAATCCTGATGGATTTGTGGCATCCTGCTGTGCAGCTTCAATCATAATGTGCAGTGGGATGGAAAGAGTGCTTTAAAAATATTGAACCGACTGGGGATTTAAAAAATGTGGCACAGATCTCATAGAAATATTTTAGCTTGATTTCCCTTAAACATGAATTGCATCTTTTTTTTTTTTTTTACAATGTTTTATATCAAATAATTTAATAGTTTGCCATTCCTATCCATAATCTTCCTCTTCCCTTTTTCCCCATGTACAGTTGTACAGTATTAATTTAGCATTAAGTTAATTTCAGATGTTCAAAGAAATTTTATAATAACACAGAAAAAAACAGGTATACAGCATACAGTGGCAGTTTATTTATTAACATAAAAATAAGATATAACACCTGTTGCACCAAAAAAGTAACCAAACTAAAAGTAACCACGCTCTCTGCCAGAAAACCAATGTGTCAATCAGCGTCATCAGTTCAGGCTTTAAAGTGCAAAAGAAATGTAGCGAGGCAATAAAGTCAAGCAAAGGTTTGTAAGTCTAGTTAAAAGTTGAGTCTGATTAAAATGCTTTGGTGGGACTTTAAACAGTAGTTAATGTTCAGACTCTGTAACATGACTGAATTTAAATAGTGGGCCAAAATTCCTACATGGAGCATTCAGAGACTGTTTGTAGGTAGTAGAAGTGCTTCATGGCAGCTGCTGCTGCTAAATGTGTTTAATATATATATATATATATATATATATATATATATATATATATATATATGTATATATATATTAAAATAAATAAATACAGTAGGTCAAATGGGGTAGACAGTACTGAGGGCATTTAAGGCCATCAGTACTGCATGTTGGTACCATCACTGTGTTTTACCAGGGAGACGTCTCAGACAGTGTTTGGAGTTCTGCCATAAGTAAAGTTTTCATTCTTTGATCTGAGAGTCTTTTTCAATACGCTTCAAAGTCCTCTGAATTATGTTTTGCAAATGTCAGACAGGCTGTTGTTTGCCTTTTGCTCAGATAGATTTCTGTAGCCTCTTTTCCTTAAAGGCCTGGTTGATGGAGCACTGCTAAGATGTCGTCCTTCACTCAGGTTTTCACATCTTTTCAGAGGACTTTTGAAGCTCTGTTAGATACTTTGTAATTAAAAAAAATAAAGAAAACAACAACAAAAGTCCATCTGTTGGACTGTTGAGTCACTGCTGTTCACGTGCTACCTGTTTGGTGATGCCGTTTTTTATGTTTAATAATAAAAATTTTAAAAATTTCTTTGTTATTTGGGTTATTGCCGTGGTTCTCAAACTGTGGGGCGGGTCTCACTGGTGGGGCGTAGTGGCACTGGGGTGTGAATGATCAGGAGAAACACATAGTGATACAAAGGTGAATGAATATGACTTATGTAGGGAAAATAAACACCATGCTGATGCGGTCATGCTGACCTTTATTTAACTGAAATTCAACTTGGATCCTTTTTCATTGTTAATGATAAAACTGTGACGTGTTCAGCATGAACTGCTAACATGATGCATGCCAGAAAAAAAAACTAGGAACCACAGTGTTACTGAGTGATGATTGATAGAAAATGTGTTATTATCTATTTCCTACTAAATCAAACTCTATAACGTTTGCACAAAGAGTGGTTGACTTGAAATGATTTTACTTTTAAAACATGTTTTAAACTTATGTCCACATTAAACAAATTTAATATGATGAGTTCCATGTTAAATGTAAATATGCTTCATAATGAAGGCAAAAATAGCTGTTGTCCTTTATATGTGTGTGCGTCACTTTCTATACTTCTTCAATACCATCCTGTAATTTGACAGCATTTCCCAAACATCTGTCCTGAGGCCAGTGGGGGCCGGTATGTGTGTGAAACGAATGCAGCCCCGCTGCACATGAGACCTGAGATAATCAATACTCTGTCAGACATACTTAGAGAACCTCTGTGTTAAAGCACCTGCAGGGTGATCTTCTCTGTCTCCGAGAGAGAGAGACGAAGCCACCAACGTGGCATCCCCCAAGAGTTCCCTTCTGAAGATAAGGGTCAGCATACGCCTAATCTTCTCTGGTTTTAGAGTCACGTGCTCACAAGAAATAGAGAAATAAAAATAAAAATGTCACTCGCTCTCTGGGGAGCATCACACTTGTAGAATTGGCTGCTGCACAGTAATTACTGGTGTAGCGCCAGGTGAAGAGGAATATGACAATCTGAGATGGCAAATTGATTTTCACTCAGCATGGAGCACATGCTTCTACATTAAATATTTTAGATGGATGGGAGCTTACAGTTTCTTCTTAAAGGATGTGAATTTGCATTTATCTCCTTTGCTCCAAATCCTGCAATTTGACACTTAAATTGGCAAAGGCAGACTAATACAATATCTGGTCCAAACCATTGCCTAATCAGATTTTCCTCTTGCTGTGAATGTAAAATTGTATACTTCAGAACTGCAACTAAATCCCAAACACAGAATTCTCATTTCAATCCATAAACCAGCATCAGGATTTTTTCATCTCCTGGAATAGGGCCTGCTTCACTCAAGCCTCCCATCTCAACGTTCCTGTAAGAGCATGCGCCTTATTATTTGGTTTCATCTCCCGCCATATTTTCTCCTATGGGAAATCCATTGTTTCAGTATAAAAAGCATCTCATTTCACTCTCTGATTTGTTTACTTGGCTAATGGGACTGCAGTGTCCTTTGTTGAGCCTTTGCAGAGCGTGACAGAGCTTTGCTGTATTGTGGAGAGAGAGTTTGGCTAGAAGAGAGACAGAATTTCCCTCATTTCATATCAGGGAGGCTTTCATGTAGATTTAATGACTCTTCGCTAGCTGACATAATTGCACTTTTAGATTTTTAATAAGAATTTTAACATAATAAGGGAGTAATGTGCAGTGTCGTGAACACCACTTTTTCACAAATGCTTTCCTTTTTAACTGTGATAATAATAGTAATTACAGAGATAATATGCTCTAAATGCCAGGAGGGGATAGATTACTCCCCTCCCTCTTAATCCCATATCTGCTTGCTGCCTTCTCATACACTCATTGTTTTCCCTTGCAACAGGTTGCATCAGACATTACAGGAATATTTGAGCGTGCAAACAAGCTGTTGGTCATACACAGTAGCAAAAATGAGTCATAAAAATAGTTGGTTAAATTAAACCAATAAGAAGCTGCACTGTAAAAATGATTGTCACAGGGGCATCACTGACTGTCTTTAAGGCAGTAAATGCTACATGAGTGGTACAGTGATGTTGTATTTCTACTGTCATAATGACAGTAAATATGTCCCAAATGCAGGCCCTAACCCTAACCCGGAATCTGGATTTCTCGACAGGTGAGAGAGCAGGTAAGCCGGTTCCTTACAGGAGCTTTGCAGGGATTTCTGCTGAACAGCAGAGGACAGGTTAGAGAGTTACAGTTAGTTTGAAGCAGTCTGGAATCTTGGATTGTTTACTTACTTGTTTGTCTTTCTTTAGCAGACTGTGGGGGGAGAAGCAGGCAGGCCAGAGGTATCAGGAGAGAGCTCAGAGGTGAGCGATGGAGGGTGGGCAGGCACGTACTGTAGAAACTGGTGAGCACTTTTCCTCTAACAGGTGGTGACTGCCTTGAGAGTGCAGGTGAGCTGAGTTTTGCAAGAATGATTCAAAAACTTTCCGCAGTGAGGTTCAGGAAGGAGGTTCCAGCCATCTTCACACAGACAATTTACCAGGGAACAGACAAGGAAGCAAGGTTAGGAATTTCATTGAGCAAGGAGCTCAACAGAGCCCGATTACCACCACAGAGGAGGAACAATCTGGGGGGGGTGAAGGCTTGAGCCGGGCCTTATTCAAGGAAGCTGTTTTTTTTTTTTTTAAATCGAATTATTCAGCAGCTGGATTTTTCCCGGTGGCTCGTATAGATGACGGCTCTCTGACACAGCAGAGACATTTTACTGAGTTTGTGTTTATAGCCAGAGTTCGGTCAAAGTTTTAGATTTCAAAAAAATACAAATCTGTAATGAATGTAAAGTTTTTTTCAGTAAAAGCAAACATGTTATACAGTCATGGCCGGAAATGTTGGCGCCCCTGAAATTTTTCCAGAAAATTACTGCAATCACACGTTTTGTTATGCACACGTTCTTTTCCTTTGTGTTTATTGGAACAACACAAAAAAAAGAGAAAAAAAAGCCAAAATTTATATAATTTTATACTAACTCCAAAAATGGGCCGCAAAGAATTGTTGGCACCTTTTCAGAATTGTGGGTAAAAAAACTCTGTTTCAAGCATTTGATGCTCGTTTAAACTCACCTGTGACAGTAATAGGTGTGGGCAATATAGAAATCACACCTGAAACCAGATACAAAGGGGAGAAGTTGACTCAATCTTTGCACTGTGTGTCTGTGTGTGCCACACACAGAAGTGTCTGAGGACTCGCGAACCAAAATTGTGGAAAAAGATCAACGATCTCATGGTTGCAAGTCCATCTCCAGAGATCTTGATGTTCCTTTGTCCACGGTGCGCAACATAGTCAGGAAGTTTACAAACCGCATCCCTGTAGCTAACCTCCCTGGACGTGGACGGAAGAGAAAAATTGATGAAAGGTTGCAGCGCAGGATAGTCCGGATGTTGGATGAGCAGCTCCAATCAAGTTCTAAAGAAATCCAAGCTGTCCTGCTGTGGCAGGAGACCCAGGAGGACCCACTGCTGACAGAGACATAAAAAAAGCTAGACTACAGTTTGCCAAAATGTACGTGAGTAAGCCAAAATCCTTCTGGGAAAATGTCTCGTGAACAGATGAGACCAAGTGAGAACTTTTTCTGGAAAAATTTCAGGGTGCCAGCATTTTCGGCCATGACTGTATTAAATGTCTCAGCTTTTATAGATTTTAAATATTTCAGTACAGTTTTGGGAGGATGAGCCATTTTAAATAAAGAAAGCAGATCATGTTGGGAAAGATTAAGGAATTATGAACAGATCCATACGGGATGAGCTGGGAAATGACAGGAGCCTGAACTGGATCTGGCTCTTACCCTGTCTGGATCTGTGATCCTGATTCTTTTTGGATCCCTCTGACTGTGTAAGTGCTCTCGGACACAGTTTGGTGATCGACTACGGAGCAAATGATTCCTTCAGGCGGATCCAGTTCTGGATCGACACACTGAGACTGATTTACATGAAATTTTAGTGGAAAATATCTTGAGATTCATACTCTGAAATTCAGACACCATAACTTTGAAAATGTTGACAGAATTTAAGCCACATTAAATCCATTTAGTTCAGTTTTCAAGTCTTCAAATCATTTCAGCCTCATCTTCACTCAAACATTCACATCATCTCCAGGATCCAGACATTTTTCCATCAGTGTGACCTTTTACAACATGACCAATGACTGCTCATTGATCGGTGTGTTCTGCGTCCAAAGCTTGTGATAAGTTTGAGTTAAACAGTGATTCTACAGTGAATAATTCAGAGGAACTGACTGACAGCTGCATTACTGAGCACACAGTCACGGAGTTAGAAAGATGAAGACTGTAGATTTTATTCTGAGCTGATTATAAGTCAGTGATGTAATCTTTGCCTCCGTCCTTACAGCCTGTTGACAAGTGAACGACTGTAAAATCACTCATGTTAAGTACAAAAAAATAAACATCTATCTGGGATTTTAGTTCTTGTAAAAATTTAAACATCTGCAAATTAATTTGCTCCTCTGATCGCTCTGACAACAACTTTATGAAATGAATCGGAGTGTCAGACAGGTGGTTCAGGTGCAGCAGGAGGGGAGGAGTCAGTTTGTGGAAGAAAACCTGTCAGTTACTGCAGTAACTGACTGAGCTGAAGTCTCTCAGTTAACAGACTGTGAGCTGTTATCTAAACCCGCTTCCTGGAACAGGGACAGCTAAGCTCAAAGTGAGCCAAAAAGTTGACACAAGGTTAGCAGCTCTGTGAGGATGTGTTACTCAGGCAGAATATTCCATTACTTTGAAAAATACACAATCCACCTGCTGAGGTCATAAAGCCTCATGTTTGCCATAGAAGCAAAAGTCGATCTAATGATCATTTAAATTTCTTAAAGCTGTGGATCAGCTTTAAGACTGTGTTAATCATTATTCTCCTAAACAAAAGATTCTCAGGAAAAATCACTGGTTTATTACTGGAAGAGGAACACAAGAAGTCATAACTGCAGGTTTTTTGTTTTAAGTTTTTTTTTTTTATAATAGCTTCTATTTTTCAGCTCCTGCACCAAACTCTGTGTGCCATCTGGGAAATTCGATGCTCCAGCACTGATGTAGCACTGAAAGTCCTGTAGCAATGGTCCTTCTTGCACACTCCTCCCTCCAGCCCAGCCGTGCTGTGCGTGCAAGGTCACAAAATTGGGAGAATCACAACATCCCAAAAATAAAGTGTACCTTCACTTGTGCCTAAATTTTAGTGCCTGCCTGCATGCACGAGGATGACAACAGCAAATGTAAACTGCCTGTTAGACTGGGTGGAACAACGCGTCTTTATAATGCAATCGGTTAAATTTAATTCAGTTTTATTTGTCAATTTATAGCAACACTCATTTTATTTCTTTAAGGTGAAGACCCTACAATATTAGAAAGAAACCCCAACAATCACATGGCCTCCTATAAGCAAGTACATGGCAGCAGTGAGAAGGAAGAGCTCTGAGAGGAAGTATTCTTTTCATCATGGGAAGTGCCCGAGCAACCTGAGCCTACAGCAGCATAACTAAGGGGTGGTTTGGGATCACCTGACCAGCCGTAAGTCTTTTATTAAAAAGGAAAGCTTTTAAAAATAGAGCAGGTGTTTTTCTGCCAGGTCCAAACCGGGAGCTGGTTCCTAGGTTAAAGGAAGACGTCTGACATGTGGTCAGGTCTATTTTAGCCCAAACCACGACTGTTCTTCCAACAGTTTTAATGCCTAAACAGAGTGAAAATGAAATGATACCTTGTGTTAAAGAAAAACACAAAGATGGTCTCAGACAAAGCTTCAGATGTTTGTGTTTGTTTGTTTTTATTTTACCCCACAAATTCTTTGAAGTTAAAATACTTCCACAAACCTTAACGTGGGTCATTTCAGGCGGCGAGGACAAACAACCTCTACGATAATTTAGTTTGAGCCCTTTCGGAGGTTCTTAAATGCCAAAAGGGAAAAAGCAAATCCCATCAAAAGTCCTGTCATGACATCACAACAGCAAACCTGTTCTTTGGTTCGGGGAATGATGATGATGATGCCAGCTTGGCAGAAGCACAGGTCTTCTTGGCTGGCTACGCCGGAAACCAGCATTGCTCGAACTGTCTGCTGAGTAGAAAACACTTCACCCTGCGTCTCTCCCTGAGTCCTTGGGCCATAACAGAGTGAAATGCCCATTGTTTTGTTTATACAATATCAGAGGTGCTGGCACCTTAATCTCAATAAAGAGGGCCATTGGACTGAATTATCTGTATGATTGCCCTTTAGAACTGCTGTCAATGCTATTCTCCTTATCCTGCTTCTCAAAGCCTCTCTCCCAGCAAGAAGTCTGTGTGAGAGGAATACAATGCAGGCAGTTCAGACGCCACAAAAGGGCATTGCATTAGAAAGCTATACCTCTGCTGTGTGACCTTTGGCTGTGCTGGGGAGGTCGGCTGAATCCCCGTGGACACTCAGTCAGCTCCAGTCAAGGGAACAGAATAGATTCTAAATCTGTGATTCAAGGTGCACACGTCAGTGAGCGCCTACGCAAATGGCAGTTTATTGTTTTACCTATTTACTCTTTGAATGTTTGGCATTGGTGGCAGAGAATCAAACTGCAGCAACGTGTGTCACACACATACACATACGCATGTATACATGACTGAGCTATGAATTCATCTCAGCAGTGAATGTTTCTTTGTATGTACAGTTGGACTTCTACATGTTTTAATTCTATTCTGGGCATCTTGTTAGAATAATCTGTCACTGTGACAGGATGTCCCACTGATTTTATTTTATTTTTTTGTAATTATATCTATTATATGCTGCAGTCATATATAAATTGCATATCAGTTTTATATCTGATTACAGCTGTCAAAGCACTTCATGATGCTAACAAGCATTTAAAAGTGACAGGCCTCATTTTAGCATTCTTTTGGCATTGTAAATCAATCCTTCTTCTGAAGTGCTGCATCTTTGTCTGTAGGTGTGTCAAAATGATAGAGGATAAGAGAAGCAGCTGCATTTAATTGCATGAAAAAAGATTTCAGTTTCTAAACCAATGAGTCATTGTGGGCTGAGAAGATGCGCCAAAGCCCCCAGAGAGATGACGGGAGGGGATTGTAAAAGCCTAAAATGGGATCATCTTGGCTGAGCCTTTTTTTTTCTCCAGCAGAATGGAATAACATTTCAAACACTCAAGTACAGAATGCTGTCTGTTGTGATACGGCCATTGCTCCATCTCCTTTGACAGAAGTAAAATATGTGGCATTTCAAAATGTACCTCTGTTGTGCCGTGCTCTGCTTAGTTATATTGTACATTTGACCTTTCTGCAGTCAGTGGTGCTCCTTTGTGCGCTGGTCTTGTTAAAGTTATTTCATTATCAGCTGTATGTCTGGGAGAAAATACTATCAGATACGACACGTGTGTTGCTCCGAGCTGTCGTTGGCAGCATTCTTGCCATTAATGCCATCATTATCATTAATGCACTTTTTTTTTTTTTTTTTTTTTTTTGCAAATCAACAAATTCCAAAACACACCACAGTTCATTAAACAAGTTAATGACTAAGTACCTAACAAGGATGAGCTGCGGAGCTGCTGAAAATTCCCCAATTTGGATTTTTTTTTTTGGTCTCCCCTTCCTTAAGATGGATGTCTACACGAGCATTTGCTCGTTCTCTTTGAAGACCAGTGCTTTAAAAATAACCACTTAGCCGTTGGCTGTATGATATGACGCAGCAATCATTTGCAGCATTTCTGTTGGCATTTTTTTTTTAAGTTTTGTTTTTTAGCTCATTCACCAAGAAAGTAACAATTCAACCATGGTAACACACTGACATCATTCACCCACTGGCAAACATGTTCCAGTAAATCATCATCACTTTAGCTCAGTGTACGATGAGGTGTTTTGCCAAATGGGCCACAAATGTTACCACTTGTCTCTAGTTGTTGACTTCCAGCAACATGTAGCTAAGTGCTAGCCAGCCAGTATGAATGCGACAGGACCATCGGACTGGGCTTCTTTCTCCTTTCTTGCATTTCATGAGCAGTGAGCTCTGAATCCTACAAATCCACTGTGACAAATTGTTATAACATGTAATGTAATCCAAGCAGTTCATTGTGCAGTCTGTTGTTTGGCTGTCCAATCGCAGAGTGAGAAACACTGATGCCTCCGGGCAGGAAAGAGGCTAAACCTATCTCAGCCTGACTCTTGTCTGGCTGCAGTGATGCAGAGACCATAAAAGTGTGTGTAGATAAAGTCAATTTGACAGCAGGAGCCTATAGACTGAGTACTGAGTTCTTTTTTTCATGAATTATTACCAATAATAAACACGCAGGATGTATCTGTGTGCTTCCTGCTTCTGAAGTTGGAATTTTGGCCTAAAGAACTGTGTGTATGTTTATAGCAATACAGCTGTAGTGGAACTGTATCAATCATAATTCCCAATGGGACTGCTAACTGGACAATTTTTTACCACTCTCATGCAATTTTAATGGCAATATTGCCATGCCCTGATTCTGCTTTTAAATGGCATGATTTTAAAATGCCGCAGTAAGTCATCCATCATGATCCAGAACCTCATGGTCGTCTTCATTCGCTGTGATCAGAACTGATGAGAATACCATGAAATAAACTGCTGTCCTGCCCTAAACCTGTGGACATATTCCTGCATTATAACGTTACTTTGAAACAATCAAATAAAGCAAATCCTTTTGTCTGTAGGTGTCAAGCACATTTAGTCATCAGTACTGATGTTAAATAAAAGACGTTAACTTTCAATTGGTTAATCTCTTCCAGTATTTCTCCAAGCCATGAAACATATTCATGCACAGAAATGTTCCCTTTTTTTTAAAGCTGAGCACTTATCATCCATCAAGCACCATAATGCTGGCTGGATGAGTAAACAGTGGCCAGCTTTGAAACTGCAACTGTCTTGCCAAAATGGCATTGTACTTGCAGGGAAATAAATCAGTTGAGAATGACTGGGAGGGCATTCATAAATACTCTTTTTTTCAGGGATGGACTAATGCCAAATGTGAGCAGGAAAATGTAAATGTTTGTAAAGATTGTAACCAATATGCAGACTCATTGGGTAAAGATTTGCCATTTCTTAAGTGTTCATTTTCATTATCAAATTCCCCCGTGGTCAGTTAAGACTCCCTGCCTCAACTGTGTACCTCTCTGCTGAGAGGCAGTTTGCACAGAATCACAGCCAGAGAGGATTTTAATTACTCTACAAACTGTTTATGGAGTTAGATCAGGTGAGAAAGTGTCAAGAAATGCAATTTACTGTTGCATCCAGTATGCCTGTTCTTTGCTTCAGCTGAGATTTAAAGAAAATGATTAGATATTTCTTCACATTTAGAGCAGCTGTGTACTGGCAGCGGAAAAATGCTTAAAGCTGTTTTAATCATTATTTTGGAGAACAATCTTGTAGTTAACATAAAGGATAATTGTTGGTATTATTCTTTTAATTATTGTTGGTATTTCTGATTGAGTATTGCAGCTTAAATGGCAAAGCTAACTTTGCATTGTCCACTTTTTCTAAGGGAATTATGGATCTTCATGAGGGACTGGGAATCTGAGGGATACTGGACACTTATGGGTTAGTAACTTCTCAGTCACACAGTAAATATATCCTGCTTTATTGTCCTTTGGGACATTAATGGAAGCCATAATTTACAAAATTAACTTAAAGTTGTATTCAGTAGGACTTCAATCCCATCGGAAAAGTGTTTATCATATGACAAGTGACTCAAGGAACATTTTCCCGTGAACAGCTGGTCTTTTTGCAGCCACAGGAGTTGTCCCTGATGATCATTAGAAAGAATGCAGGTTTAAAAGACTTCCACACCGACTGCACTTTTCAGACTAGGATGCTATGCACTTCTTTTATATATGATTAGAAATAACTGGCGGCCTTTTCTTTCAGCTATTTTTGGGAAATACCATCTCCAGGACAGCAATATAAATCAAGGCTATACATTCGTTTGTTGTTGCGTTACAGCAGGGATTACTCTCATCAACAGACAAAAGGAGATTTTCAAGTCTGGCATCTACAGGTTCCACTCTGCGCAGCAGAAACTTCTCCCTCAGTCGGCAGCAGAGAAGCGATTACAGAACACCGCGGGTTCCCAAGGTGCGCCATCTTTCCGAACGATCCTGTTGTCTTTCTGCCTCATCTTCCATTTCACTTGGTTCCTTCTCTCTGGAATATGACGCTACTTTCAGTTGCTCCATTATTCACATGGGGTCACCACAGCAGGTAGCTCTGCATGTTTTAATGTCAGATGCCCTTCGTGATGCAACCCCAAAGGAATCTGTGGCTCGTCCTGGGAGTGAACCGGGGAGCTTTCACTTGTTAGGTGAATCGATAAACTGCTACACTACTGAGCCACTTCGCCCGGCTGGAATATGGTTTCACTAAATGCTGGCAACAAATAAAATGAAATACTAACTTGCATTATTCCTCATAATGATGGACGTAGTGACTCACGATTGCAGATTTCCTTCTGAGTTCCCAGAAAGCCCGCTTCACAAACGCAAACAAAACAATATGAACTGATGACTTACTGACTGTGTGATGTCACATAGAATATGGATATATCGTCTCTCCTAGTGGGATAAGAAAAAAGTTTGTTTTTTAACAGTTAAAAAAGACTTTGGACACAAACAGTGTGATATATGACTTTGGTGTGTAAGGAAATCAGAAGATAGGGCAGGCAACATGAGGAATCTGTTTATCTTACACGTGTGAGCGTATAGTAACCATGTACAGTATAACTATGTGAACAAGCAAGGGTTTTAATTAAGTGTTCTGTGTGTGTGTTTACCTGAGTGTTGGCTAAAGTGGGCTGGGATGATGTAGAAGTCCTGTTGGAGAGCAGCAGCCAGGGAAAACATCTGCTATTCATCAGGCACGATCAGGTACAGAGGCCGAGTGCAGGCTGGCAGATGGCGGAGAGGTCTCTACACAATAGGATAAGCTGGCTTCTTCCAACACCAGCAACACCCCCCACACACACACACTCCCCAGACACACACAAATGCATGCACAAAGCAATCAGAGGATATTGCAGATTGACATACACACAGATACACAAATTATGGTATTGCTACCTGACATGGTTGTTTTCCACAACAGGAAAGGCAGCGGCTCCAAAACTGATGGTGAAAAATATTTATTTTAATAAGCTAAACAATATTTTTGCATGTTTAAAGGTAATACATTCGTAGCCAAAATTTAATCAAGTTGGGTTCAAACTGCAGCCGACTACAGTTTGAATTAAACCTTCTGAGTATGATGTTTTTTGAAAGGTTGGTGGCGATCATTGCATCCAGTATCTCTGACGTTCGAAGCATCGATACCATCAGCTTCTCACAGTAGATCAGCTGAGTGCTGTTAGCTCGTCGCCTGGGTTAGCATCACCTGTGAACAAGCGCTCGCTGTTTGCCTGATTCTCTGAGCCTCCCACCAGGCTTTAAGTTTGTGCTGCTTTGAAGTGATTGATGACGGGTCAGCCACCAACAGCCTTGCAAATTTCCACTTCTTCCACAGGGAAATTGCTCATTTCTTCATATGTCTATTTCAATTTTTGCTCCATAACAACGTGCTTAGTTTATGCATTTTGTAGGCACCTGAACACAGAATTGTGATGAATTACACCACACTGACAAAGAGGAAAAAATATATATATATTTTAATCTGTGTTACTTTATTGTTTGCATTTTTTTTTTGTTGGATTACTTGTCAAGGAGGGTTTTGCTGCTAAGTAATATAAAAGCAAGCAGGCTTGCCACACTTATTTAGATAACCACCTCACTCCCTCTTTCACACTTTCTACATGACTAAAACTGCCTCAGTGACATTGTTGAGGGTTCTTTTTTTAAGTCCCTCCGCCTTTTTAAAATACAGAAATCGTATCCTATTTGCTGCGGTGCGGGCTTCAAAGAGGTTGTTTGTCATCATACGGATTTATGCTGTCATTCAGGGACATTTATATCACTTTAAGCTTTTTGGGTGTTCCAGCTCTGGTGCTGGGCAGACAATCCCACCGAGACCCAAGCCTCTGTTTCATTTTCCTCCTTTTTGTGTTCTTCCCCTTCGCTAGCAAGAAGTAGAACTGTAATGATTCTTACTGCTTCAAAGGGCACATGTTTCAGCATCACTAAAACACATAATAAAGCAATCTGCAATGCCGGAACCACATATTATACAGCACTGATAGAGGAAAACCAGAATAACCCCTGGTTTCATTTCTAAATTGTAGCCAGACTGTTACAGCACTGATTTGCCCTCTAATCCTTCAGGTCCCAGCAGGAGCTTCTTATAAAAAAAAAAAGAGTTATTTACCATTAGAGTAAAAATAAATAAAAAATAATCGCATCTTTCCCACATCTGTCACAGATTTATCACCAAGCATTATAAACATGTGTAAGACTTGATTTAAATTTAGATACTTCTCTCCTGCAGAGCTACTCAGACTTCTTCTTTCAGCTGAAACCATCAACATTTCCTTTAGATCCCACCCCGGCTGTACTGTTGTTTACCTTTTCCATATGATGGTATCGAAGTATGATCAATTTATCTTTATCAATAGACTGTATGCAACAGGGTCTTAAGGTTTAGACTCTACTTGACACACTACTACTTACTTTACTACTACTTATTGTTGCCACAGTATACAATCCTTCATTTTTGCATCTAAAATCTTTGCTGTCTTTGAGTTTCAGCCAGATTTTATTTGAGTACATCACAGAAGAGAAACTGTCATATAGGTTTAGACAATGCACTCCTCTCTATACTGGAGGAAGAGATGATAGATGAAATGAACCATAAGACCCTGATTAAGACGTATTTATCTGATAGATTCCAATTAGTTTATGCAAATGAGGAATCTTCCATACACATCAAAAGTTAGTTCTGGAGTACCACAGCGCTCTGTGCCGGGACAGATACATTTTATTTTATATATGCATCCCTTAAGCTGGGTTCAACATAAAAAAAAACTGGCTGGTGGCAACAGGGTGTAAAGCATTACTCTGAGCCAGCAGCTCCTTTATGTCGGTGTTTCCCCAAATTATGAGTTTGCAAACAGCTTTTTTTTTTTTTCACCTTGTAGCCAAAACATTCCACAGCCACGGTTAACGAATGACATCACTAAGAGGACGTTCCTCATTAGCATGGAAGGCACATCAGAAATGTATGTAGTGGTGCTTGACGGAACAGTGACAATAACATTGTCATCTGAGGTGTAAATGCTGGTGGAGCTGCATCCTCCCCTTTCTGTCTGACATGCGATGCAGGCAGCAAAGAAGCGAGGCAGCAGTGCAGACAGTGAGCTCGGGTGAACTCAAACACAGATTTTGTTTTTTTCAGATTTTCAGATCTCGCAGATTTTATAAAGTAGCTGCAAACTGATAACAGCTCCGTTTTCTCTCTTTAGCAGTGACACAAGCGTGCAAAAAGCATGCTAATTACAAGTGTGTCTTAAAGACACAAAGGCTGGGCTAATGTCTAATTTTCCACTTTTAAATTAAGAGAAAAGTGTAAACTGATTGCACTTGGTCCTCTCTTGGACATTAGTAAAATTGGGTCAGGTTGAGTGCATGTGGCTGGTTTTTATCTGGAGACTGTTTCTGGTTTATTTGTTGATTGCTGGTAAGAGGTGGAGCCAAAAGAGAGCAAGTTATAAATTCAATTTTACAGGCAAAGAATATTCACATGTTTAAGGTTAAATGAGGCAGCTTAATGAAGGACTGATATCCTGGTGCCACTGGAACATCCAACATACTGCACGTCGTCACTGATGTGCCGCCAGTACGTATATATGAAAAGCTGCATGCTTTGGTCATCCAGTGGTCCAACCTTCGACAGGATCCACACGGTGCAGCAGGGATGTGAAGGACTGATCTGAACGGATTCTTTCAGCCTCGATCTGCTGAAACTCTAAATCGATTGGAAACAAACTGTGCAGCTTGTGTCATTCATAGCCTGAGAGGTAGAAAACATGTCTAGCTATTTTTAAAGAGTGCAGGGAGGCTTATAAAACAGCAGAGTGTACTTTGCACTCCCTCCGTATTTATATTTTACGATTTGAATTTTACTCCATATTTCCATTCATAAACAGTCAGTTTATAACTTCCAAGGTTCAAAGAACGGAGAGAAAATGTGATGAAAGAATACAAAAGTCCTTGTGTCATTGAAAACATGAAAAATATTTTTCTCTGACTAATGTGAAAAGATGCAAGTAAATCCATATAAAGTAATAACATACACATATAAAATTAGCTCATGGTATCCACAAATTGGCTATTTCTGTTTACTGTGACTAAAGGATACTTTCAGATTATTCACATCCAGCCCACCCGTGCTTACCCTGTCAGTCCTGCTCACTTAGTATTAGCATAGCATTATTTAGGCACCTCTTTTCTCCTAGTTAGCTTTAAATCTTTAGCAAATATTTAGGGTATAATGTCAGATTAGCATTATGTGTATAAATGTTTCCTCCATCTCAGTTTCTCTCAGCTGTTTTGCTGCTGCTTCTGTTTCTCGTCTAATTCTCATTCTGATTTGTCTTCAAAGAGCCGGTAACATTATATAGTTTTACCACAAGATGCATAACATTACATTATGTTATGTATTTTATGGTAGATTACACCACGGCATTTTATCGCCCTATGACAGCTGGGATAGGCTCAAGCAACCCCGCAACCCTAAACTGGATAATCGGTTAAGAAAATGGATGCATAACATTTACATGTTTATTTATAAAATTATTATTCTTAGGATAAATATGAAGTTGCTAAATTAACTTCTGAATAAGCGACATTTTAGGCAGCAGAGAAAACAAACTAATCAGAAGATGCTGCATATTATTCAACAAATGCTGCAGGTCAGTGAATAAGACTTTGGAATACAGCAGCAATTTATTTATTTGTCCATTAGTTCATCCTGACATTTAGGTTTTGTTTGTTGACCAAAAAAATAAAAAAGCAAAACATTTTGTCAGGGTTCTTTTGTTTAAATGTTACTTTTTATTGTGATTTAGTTTCAGGTTTGTTGTGAAAGGTCATCATAGTTTTTGTTGACATAAATGGACATTGCTTTTACATCTCCAAGAGCACAAGTGCAGAGAGGAATGCATTTTAAGAAAGGTTGCATGACTGTTGAGGAACCTGTGCTGCTTTAATAGAGTTCCTCAGGGTAATTCAGCAGTCATTATGCAGAGGTCCACTCTGATGTGCTGCAAATTGACAATTGCTTAAGCTAAGTAATATCTACCTGAGGCAGGCAGAGAGTGTTTAAAAAACATTTAAAGAAAATGACTTTGGGTGAGGGAAGAGGCTTTTGCAGGGCAGAGTCACAGTGACACTCCCACTGCAATCACACAGCAGCGCCGGGAGAGTGGCAGAGGAGTACAAGCATTAAGTTAGCCCCGTGACATTTTCTACCTGAGGATGGAAAGAAAGGACAGTGTAGCACTGTTCACAATATTCAAGCACTGTGCGAAATAAATGGATGAATTATTGTTGGCATTTAAGCGCTGTTGTTGATGTTTCTAAGAGAGGAAAGGAAATCACGCCCCTGTCATGACTATAAAAACATCAAGTGTCAGCTTTTATTTTTTATATATCCCCCGACCCATGCACGCACACACACACACACATAAACACACACACACACACACACACACACACACACACCTTCTCCCAGTTTGATAAGTGAGAATACTTTGGTTGGAGCACCACTTGGATCACACAGAATACACAGCAGTTGCCTCACAGTATAATATTAAACAGCATGAAATGCTGTTCAGTCCTGTCTGTATGTGGGGGTGTTTTTGCTTTCTCCACCTCTCATCCCTTGAATATCATCCCAGGATGTCTTAGTAGCCACCACATGCCTCCACCACCTCCAGAAATAAAAGTCATACTTGATTTACCTGACAAGGGCTCTTTGAGCTCTCCTTGACCGTGACGGATCTGCTGCTGCAGTGAGATGCAACATTGAAATACTTCTACCTGCCTGCCCCTTTGAAAAACACCCCAAACCACCGCCCCCTCCCCTTTTGCCCAAGATCTCCTCTCTATTCGGTTGGTGTCTCAGCGTCTGGCAGTTGTTCAGCTCTGCTTGGTGCTCAATCTTATTAGAGGGCAGAAGGTGGTTCAGAACGTGTGCTGTGACACTGACAGACCCAACCACTTACTACCCCCACCGCCTTTTTTTTTTTTTTTTTTCTTGATACGCACACAGCTGGATACTTCACATATCCACAACTGATGTGAACACACAGCTAGCTAACGGGCCACACATGCAGAGTCAGTTGTTATTTCCTCAAGGTTGTGCGTAATCATTGATTGCTTGCATATAAGGGAATCATTGTTGCCATGCTGCAGAAACACTTGTGATTTGTAGCAGATCAGTCAACTTTAATACAATTCTAATCTACCGCATCAAATCCAGTGACCTCCAGGCCTGTGACCTTGGCCATATGCTGCTCCAGAGATTCATTTTCAAAGCAAGTACTGTTTAGTTGCTGGTCATTTGATTTGTTGGTGGCATTTGCCTTGAATGTGAATGTGGACTCAAATGCTACTGGGGATGTTCAAGGTTACGGTTTGTCTTTGGGCTTTATTTTTCCTTCTCAGATTTAAGCCATTTATAGGAGGATAGGCATAATAGCTTTGTCATTTCAGCTGGAGTAATACAGCACATTAGCACATTAACTACTGTCAAATGTCAGGGGTATCACTGATCAATAGATGAATGAAAAAAAAAGGGAAGAGCATGGTAAATAAGTCATTGTGAGGTGGGGAACTATAAGCTGCTAATACCTCCTGTGAAGGCAGGAAGGCCATGTAACAGCGACAGTCCAGTCGCGTTTCTTGGACCCTGACTGTTCTGTGCATTTAGTCCCAGATGCTTTAATCCACCACCTTCCCATCACTCAACATCCAGCAATGGGTTGTCCTGCTATAATTGTGTTTTATTGATTCTGGCCTTGTTCTGACGCCTGGATATCTAGTGTAAATGCACAGATGCAGTGGGAGGGGGGGGGGGGTTTACCTGTATAAATATTTCAATAAAAAGATGCCACATGCCAGAACTATTGATAGTGCAAATTTGCAGGCTAATGCGGACCCACATTAATACCCGGGTTCAGAAGTGGCTGGCTTCAGCTGAGCCAAAGAGAAAAATTACACTAGCTTAGTGTTGATGTGTTATTGAATTTTCCTCTAAATAGATTCCATCTCCCAGGCTCAGTGCTTAAATGACAGACAGACAGGCTACTATGCTAATTTTGGCACCAAGTATAAAGGTCCCAAACAGGGATAATGTGCTGAAATCTGTTTCCAAACAGCTCTGAATTTAATGGCGTGGTCCCCCCAGGTTTGTAAGAGAGGTGCAGCGACTGGTTGCCTTTGAACCACAAGTCCTTTGTTCCCTGACCGTTGAGATGGACAACAAAGTGAATCATCCTCCACTCGTCCTCTCCAGACATGAATTATAAACGCTATCTCTCCTCCCCTCTTTCTTTTTACACCTTTTATTTTCCCTTAAGACCTTTTCTTTTTTAGTCTTTAAAGCCTTCGGGGTGGGTGGCGTGTGCCGCTGCTTGTCTGTGCGCGAGGCCTTCCCATCTGTCAGCCTGTTGGATGCACAGTGTGCTTTGTGAATGAAATGAAGCGAGAAGCCGCCTTTTGCCGGGTACCTCTATTTCTTTAGAGCGCCGAGCCACCCATAGTACTCTCCCCAGCCTCTTTCACTCACTATCTACATCTTCAGGGCATCTACAAAGTACCCTCTGCCCAGGGGGAGTGACAGAGAGTAATAAGAAAACAGCTTAAGAGGCAGATGTTCAGAAGCTTCCATTGTGGTTTATTGTGTGCGTGTGTGTGTGTGTCAGTTTGAGTGTCTGCATTGATGTCTCAGGTGATGTCTCAACAATGAAGTGAATGGATTGCTGTGACACCACAAATCATTAATAATGAATTGAAGCTTGGAATCTCAGATGCCGAGCGGACATCCAGTCAACAACTGAGAAGGCTTTGCCCCAGAAATTCCCTCAACCACAAACATATTGGCCTAACTGGCCATCAGCTGCCGTTACCTCACCCACCCTCAGACATGCCCTTGCTCTCCCTTCTCCACACTTACTCATCTTTCAAGAAAATGCAGCTGTGCAGTGAGTTGTAGTCATCAATTAAGCATGCTCATTGTGGTACAAAAGAGATTTTTCTAAAAGAATAGCACTCTCCTTGTTGCTCCTTGATTAATAGCTAATGTTTTGATGCAATATACATAAAATTTTTGACTTACAAGATGTGTGTGTTTCTGCCTTTTCCCATTGTTGTTTTGCTTTCGTCTTTCTACTTTGTGTGTGTTTGTGGGGGGGGGGGGGGGTTATTCTGACTACATGATGCAAGTGTTTCTACATGGTGATTATTAGTGGTTTACAACTGTGGCTGAGTTACTGAAGTATTTCAACACTTGTGATTATTTGTGATTTACAATTGTGGTTGAGTTATCCAAGCAAATCACCTTGATATGCGTAAAGCTTCAGCTGTATGTGTCAAAAATGCCTTCAGTGTGTTTGCTTTGTTCATTGTTGTTCCTCTTGCAACCCAATGCAATGTGGCTCGTTTTGAAAAATTAAACCTGGCCTGCTTAGACAGAGGTGTAGCTGCACTGTGGGGTTTGCTAGGTTGGGGTCAGGCTGTGCAGTCAGGGGGAAAAGTGGTGCAGGAGCACAAATTAACACCTGAGCTCAAATGGCTGGAATGCACTTGTACCCTGCTGCATCGGGGGAAAGGAAGCAAAGTTAGCATCTGGATGCACAGTGCCCTGCCATTAGCACACTGGGGCAACACAGCAGTGTTTATGTGACTGTGTATACGTGCCACCTCTCCATCACCGATCTCTGAAGGAGACATTCAGAAATGGTAAACCTGCCTTGCCCGTCAGCCCAGCTGTGCTTGTTTGTTTGGTCGTTCGTTTTGTTTTTCTTTATTAACTTCCTGCATCGCCCAGAAAAATCTTTTATTACGCTCATTTCGATGCGGCCGACTTGCACGATTCTCCTCTGACTCATTTCAATGTGGATAATGTTACTCAGGGGTTCTGTTGTATCAACACACGCTGTTGGATAGAATTGATGTCTGGCTAATAGACTATAGGAGTTAACATGGAGTAGGCCCTGTTGTTATCGAGTGTTTCATATTGGTAGGAGTAAGTGCTGTAGGAAGTAATAGACTTGGTGGTTGCTATCGGTCCCTGGGGCTGTAGGAGGCAATCATCTAACTAAATGAGAGCGAGACAGAGACACAGAGAGAGAGACGGGCTTCCCTCTGGAAAGACTATTGATGGCTGACAAATCACTGCTTTTGATGTGCATTTCAAAGTGTGCCCTAACATCTACATTCTTTTATTTATTCACAGAGTTATTTATTTAATTTGCTGCATCGTGCCATAGTTTTACTACAGGTTTGGATTATGATCAGAGCTTGAAGAATCAAACTGAACCTCAGGCCGTTAGGCACAGTGCACTCGCTTGGCCTTGTCATTAGGCAGGAATATTTAGCGAGCACATGCTTGAGAACTAATTACCAAGCTGTCTCACTCGTGCGCCCCCACCTCCACTCACCAAGGAAATCAGGGGCTACAAGCAAAGTACGTGTGGATGGGTGAGACAGCGGGGCTAAAGAGGGACAGGAGTGAAGTCATCTTGACATGATAAACACAGAGACAGAGCTGAATTTATCAGACACGACAGCACTGTGTTGTAAATTGCAACAGGCCTCAGCCCATTTACATCGAGTGATTGAAGTAGGTGTCCTTCCCACACACACAGTGAAGTCAGTGTGTGTGTGTGTGTGTGTGTGTGTGTGTGTGTGTGGGGGGGGGGGGGGGGGGGGGGGCAGGCTTTATTGAACGTACACTGTATCAGACAACTGACACTTAAAACTTCAAGCCTAGAGTAGAATTACTGTGACCCTGAGATGCTACAACAAAATGAAGGCCACATTTCTGTGCTCAGTTTGTTTTTCTGTATTTCAAGAATCTTTGGGTTTTGGGTTTTGCGGCCATCTCTGCAGAAGAAAAGAGGAGTTCAACACAAGCTAACAAAAGAAAAAGTGAATGCCACAGAGCAAGAGGCTTCTCATAAGCAAATTTCTGAACTGGTCCGAGTCACCGGGGAGACCTTTGCAAAACAAAAGGCTGCAAGGCAGATGCCCGATTGGCCTGCCACGTTCTGTGCTGCTGTCATAAGTATCAAGGGTTTAGCTGCTAGTTAGCTCTAGCAAACTAGCTACAGTCATGTAAAAAAAGAAAGTTTTCACAGGGCTGCAAAGAGTCCTGTGAAAAACTAAGTACACCCCATGATTCAAGCTTGCAGAACCACCTTTAGCAGCAAGAACTCAAAATGTTTGTTTTCTGTATGACTTTATCAGCCTCCCACATGGTTGCTGAGGAATTTTGGCCCACTCTTCTTCACAGCGTTGCTTCAGTTTGTGTGCATTAGTTTATGCACAACTCTCTGAAGGTCCCACCACACCATTTCAACTGGTTTGAGGTCTGGACTTTGACTGGGACATTGCAACACTCTGATTCACCTTCAGCCATTGTGTTGTAGATTCACTGGTGTGCTTGGGATGGACAGATAGCCTTAGTATACTGAGGAGTTTATGGTCTTAATTCAGTGCCCAGGTTCTGTGGCTGCAAAACAAACTCAAGTCATCACCGCTCCATCACCGTGTTTGGCAGTTGGTGTGAGGTGTGTTTATGCTAAAGGTTTTGGGTTTTACCAAATGTGGTTCTGAACATTGTGGCCAAACATTCCTGGTTTGTTCTTGTCTGTCCAAAGAACAATATTACAGAAGACTTGTGGTTTGTCCAGATGCAACTTTGCAAATCTGATCATGCTGCCGTGTTCTTTTTTTCTTTTTTAGAGAAAAGAGGCAACCCTTCCAAACAAGTCATACTTCTTCAGTCCTTTTCTAATTGTTCTGTCATGAACTTTAACAGTTAACATGCTAACTGAGGCCAGTAGAGTCTGAGATATAGCTATTGGGTTTTTTTGTGTTTCTCTGGGCACTGCACAGTCTGACCTTGGGGTGAAATTGCTGGGACTTCTATTCCTGGGAAGAATTACAAATATCTTCCACTTGTGAATAATTTTTCTCACTGCTAAACGATGGACTTCAAACTGTTTGGAAATGGCCTTCTAACCTTTCCCAGATTGATGGGAAGCAACAGTTGCTCCTCTTGGATCATTGCTGATGTCTTTCCTCTTTGGCATGGAGTTAACACACAGCTCCGTGCTCCAGACCTGCAACCTGCATCTGCAGGTCACACTTGCTGAGGTTTAGTTAATCAAGTGCATTGGATTAGCAGCATTTGGCTGCTACTTGTCATCTTAATTCCCACACTACATGCACAGAATCACTATTCTCTGGAAAAAAAAAAAAAAATCTCTGATAAGTTTTCTGATTTTATTAAAAAATGAGGTTTTACAAAGTTCTTACTATTCCCCTGGAAGTTATACTTCTACCATTAATTTGCTCCCATAGATTTAGATTCAGGATCCTTTGAGCGGCATGTCTCATTCCTGTAATGTCTCTGGTTATTCTTAAGGGCACTATGTACAACAGAATAGAATAAAATGGAATAGAAAAAAAGGGTGTTTTAGTTGAGAAAATCTATATCCTTTGCAATTCTTAACCAAACAGCCCAACAGCAGTCTAACTCTTGGGGGGATAAGTCCTGCTCTCACATTGAACATTCCACAAGAGTAATGTGAATTGATTAAATCCCAAACGATCCTTCAGCACGGTGTGTGTGTGTGTGTGTGTGTGTGTGTGTGTGTGTGTGTGTGTGTGTGTGTGTGTGTGTGTGTGTGTGTGTGTGTGTGTGTGTGTGTGTGTACAGTATCGCTATAGGCAAATGCCCTGATTCATGACAGAGAGTGAGAGTTGGTGCAGTTTTGAAAAAAAAAAAAAAGATGCATTGCTGAATATCACATGGCCAGTTATTATCCCCCAGACCATTTATTACCCTGTCTGCCTTCCATCTCATCTATTATTCATTACACAATCATTTAGCTAAGTGCAGTGATTACTTAAATGTTTAATGCTGCCATAATCAATATTGGCCTGAGCCTTTCAGGTGGACACAGTTTTTCTAGCATTAAAGTCCTATCACCAGATCGGCTCACCTATTGAGTCGATCCAGTTAAATTGCGCGTGGTTACAGTAATCGTCCCCATTAAGAAGGTCCTTTTATCAAAGGCAGTGGAGACGTGTGTTATAATCATTGTTAATTTTTGCCTTTGCCACTCCGGTTATCAGAAACAGTTTTCACACTTTTCTGTGAGGGCAGTGCAACAAGATAATGGGTCTATTCAAAAGTTGGCCGGCTGAAATGTCTCTGCTGAACTCCATTAATGGTTGCCAAATCAGTCAACGAAGAAAAATTCACTTATAAAAGCAGAAATGTTCCACTCCCACATAATAACATAATGAACATTGTGGTTTGCTTTATTAAAGGAATTTTTCATTTTAATGATGACTCTGTTGAGAAGAGGTCTATCAAAAAGTGTATTATCTTGATGCATCAACCCATGTATCATCCAGTCTACCATTCATGCTCACTCCAAGAATTATTTTTTTTTTTTACAAAATCAAATCTGGTAGCAACTGCGAGACACGGCTAAAATGTGACATTCGCATTTACTCTGCTCACACTGATACAGATGCTGCAAACATGCACTTGCCGCCTGGATTATGTGTCAGCGTCACCGCCTGGCCTACAGCACCTTAATCATATGATACATATGTAAGGAGCGATGGTATTGTATTCCCTTTGCATCACTTTCCCTGATAATCCGACCTCAGTGAAAGAGCCTGGTATAAGAAATGAAATACAGTTTTATGTTGATGTCCTGGAGCTCACTGGTGGCATGGATTGATCACAAAGGATTTAAATTTATCATCCTGTCCTCTTTGACGGCTTTGCTGTGTGCCTGCAGTGTTTTATGTGAACACTATTCTACAAGGTAAATTATAATCAGTGAAGCTCTGGTCTCTAAAGTGTTGAGTTTTCAACAACTGTAAAAGATTTACTGATTTACTGACGGTCTTTTGACATATATATAAAAAAAACTACTTTCAGGATTTACTAAAGAGATGCAGAGTCAATTTTGCTACTGAAAGGCGCTGACAGTTGCAGCCTTATTTGGTGTGTATTTGTAGGACTTTCTTTTTCGGAGCACAATCTCTTGAGAGGAGAGTATTTAAATGAGTCATACAAATGTGATTTACTAAGGTCTGTGGTAGGCAATTTACTTCAGATTGCACAGGGGGGGTAACACTTGCTTTTTGGGTTAATTAGGAAACAACTTTTTTTGCATGCTGTTTGGAAAGAACCTAAAACTATGATAGCAGATACGGGTGTGATAACAACACAGTTTTGTTTTGTCTTTGAGTCAAATTCTTAACAATCCAGATTTTTGCACTGCTGACGTTGTAGATGAACAAAACAAAGATTATAGAATTGATCCGTTTATTGCTGTTTCTCAGATATATTACATCAGGAAAATTTATTTTATATGAATTTAATGAAAAAAAACTGATTTTCACATTTCCTTCATGATGGGTATAAGAACTCAAAGAAGCTGTCAATTTATGGACTTTTAAAAATAATTTGTCTTTGGTAAGCTACGCTTGGCTGCTCCCTTGACACAGTGGGTGGCCACAGTGGGTAGGTCCACAGAGTTTTACGACAGACGACCTTCCTGACTGAACCCCAAAGGGGATTTGTCTCTCCAGCTGGAACCAGCAACCCTTCACTGACCAACCGAACGTGTTAACCACTACACTATTGCAGGCAAAAAAAAAAAAATTCTTTAATAAGTTTCAATAAATTTCACTTTTGTGTGCCTTTCCTGTCTGTCTGATATCTACCTCATAACCTTATGTGGTGAGCAGGAAAGAGGACATTGTTGGGGGGTATAAGCAGGCAGCTCTGTCAGTGGCACAACGGGAAGTGTCTCTTAAATGTCCAGCTCTTGGAGATATCCCTGCCTTTCCCTGCCTACTGAGCAGCCCCATCCATCTCCCCCATCTAAGCCTTAAGTTTGACCAAGCCTGCCTGTCTTCTCTGCCACTGGGCCATCCGCCTGTCCAAGGCCGTCCTTCTCTTGCACCAGAGGTTGGCGACCGATCTCGATGACCAGCGATCAGAGGATTCTGATTTCCACCACAGTTGAATTACTTTCTACAAACAAAACTGCATCATATCCGAATGGTTAAAGAAATGCTATGATCACATACAAATTATAGACACAATGGCTTCTGAGAGCACTTACATCAGCATCCATGTTTAGAATCCTCCCTGCTGTCTGTGTACTTGTGCCAAATATTAAAATACTGTCTCATCTTCCAAAAGGGTAAAAAAATGGACTGGAGCCAAAACTATAAATGGTATCATACTTGAAACATTTCAAGTAAAAGTCTAAACGGTTCAGACAGATTTTTCTGGAACTTCATAAATGAAGAGGACGGATAAATCTTTACATAATAGGTTTATAATGCATAATAGGTACCTGGCATGATCGCATAGACGGCGAGTGTTTTAAGTCCAGTACAGTATTAAAAGAATAAAAATACCACTGCTTTAGACTTTATTAAAGGAGAGTGTTTGCAGCCTTAGCACAAACACCACAAATAAATGGAAACTGTGTCAAGGAGCACCACCCTTAAAGCAACGCTCTGTTTGTCTGTGGTGTCATGGCCGCAGTTAACATGTCTGTGAAAGTAACTTCATATGCGTGGATTTTAATGGTTCAATCGGACAACAAACCTTACACCATGCTCCCTTGTATGCAATTAGAAATCAGTGTGGGTTGAGCAGCAGCAAACATTCAGACTGTGATGTTGAGAAAGAAATCGAGATAGAAATAATGGCTCTGTGATGTAGACCCAAGCTCCATTAGACAACAGCATTAATTCCCAGTAGCATCTGCAGGCCCAGCTGTATGTGCAAACCACTGAGAACTTCAACCCTTTATCAATATGAATACAAAATGTGAGAGTATATTTGTGTGCGTGCGTGTCTAGAGGAGTTTTCAGCAGAGCAGTAATGAATGTCTCTCCGGTGGATCAGCATGTAAACACTGGAGGAGAGTGAACTCTGGCAACAGCCATTCCCATTTGGCTCAATTAGGCCCGAAACTGAGACAATCAATGGCGCTGGCCTTTCTGCCAGTCCGCCTGTTGGCGACGGCACTGCACTCAGTAAAACAAAATGGGAATAATCAAAGTCCATAATTAGTTGGCCTGAGAGGGTGCAGGAGTGCGTTTTCACTCAGCTATAACCAGCGACAGTGCAGTGACAATGGCGGAGCAGCCTGTACATGGAGATGAATGCACACAGCCTTGAGGAGAAAGGACAAAACAAAACAGTGTGTGTGCTCTGTGCAATATAGTTAGTCCACTGTTGCACTAAGAGAAACCCTATACTAAAGACAAGCAATGGCCCAAAACTCCGCTTGGCAACAAATGAAACACCAAGAGAGATGATGAGATATGATGAAAAAGTAACAGCCTTTTCTTTTCTCTCTTTTTTTTGATCAAGCAGATCACTCAGTCAGGCTGAGGGACATATGTGAAACACTAGGAAGGAAAGGGAGACGAGCAAGAATGAGAGTTAAAATAAAATGAGCTGTGTGAATAAAGGTCTCCTTCAAAGTGATGCTGATCTGGGTATTTTACAGCTTAAGAGGACGGAATATGAACTGAATGTTGGGGAAAATGATCCAGATTCACAGGAAGTATCAGTGATAGTTCCAGGGAAGGATAAGAAACTGATGGACACCTGAATTATGACCCCAGACCCCAGACCAATGTTGTGCTCAGCAAGCTGTAACAATTCTCAAAGCTAACAAAGTAGCATCCGTTACATTACAGATGCTGCATGAGCCGTGATACTGATGTTGTACAACACTGAATGTTTGATTTGAATTTTTATTTGTCCTGTTACAATGTGACCAACTCATTCAAGTTGCTTCAACCAGAATTTTTAATCCTACCTTGAACATTTGTTTTTATTCAGGTTGCTGTTGAACTTCCACTTTCAGTACATCACTGGATGGGCACCACTGAATGAGATGATGACACCGGCTAAAACAATGGCCGCTGAATTGTGTAGCTGCAGTGGGAATGATGAGAAGGGGAAGGTGATGCTGGCACAGGCCGAGGTCACGGTGCCTCTGGCGTTGTCACAGAAGGTGGCCAGCCTAATGATGAGGAAGATTGCTTCTGTGTAAATGTCTGCCAAGATGAAGTTGGATGGGGTGATATGTGTGTTTGTGTATGAGTGTGTATGTCAGGCGGATGTTAGATGCCTTGGTATCTGGCCCCAAATCAGAAAAATGAATTGGCACACAATATTCTCTCAATCCATGCACTCTCATATATCCACACAACAGCAACAGAGTGAATAATTACTATATGTGCACACCAAGTGCAGTTTTTTTTAAACAGCTTACTGGAACATACTGAAAAGTGGACATGTGGGCATTTAATGTGGTATCATGTCCAAAATTCTTTAACTGGAATTATCTCTGTAGAAGCTTCTCTTAGACAAATACACAGCTAATATTATTTTTAAACTTTCCTTTATGATCAAGCTTATAGTTAGGGCTGGATCAGGTGACCCTGAACCCTCCCTTAGTTATGCTGCTATAGGCCTAGGCTGCTGGGGGGTTCTTTCTTTTAATTCCCCTTGTTTTACTCTGTCTATACCCCACTCTGCATTTAATCACTAGTTGTTATTAATCTCTGGCTCTCTTCCACAGCATGTCTTTTGTCCTGTCTCTCTCCCCCCTCTCAGCAGATGACCCCCCCTCCCTGAGCCTGGTTCTGCTGGAGGTTTCTTCCTGTTAAAAGGGAGTTTTTCCTTCCCACTGTCACCAAGTGCTGCTCATAGGGGGTCGTTTTTACTGTTTCTCTCTAATTATTGTCGGGTCTTTACCTTACAATATAAAGAGGCTTGAGGCGACTGTTTGTTGTGATTTGACACTATATAAATAAAACTGAATTGAACTGAGTAATCTCTGGATGTTGTAGGGTGTAGTATTGCATGGAATTTGGGAACAGAGCCTCTCGATTGGAAGACCGGGATTTTGGTCACTATTTTCAAGTCATCGTCTGACAATGTTGACTTTAAGCTGGACTGTTGTTTATAATTAAGCACCTATTTTAAATGTATGTAGTGGGATCACTGTTTGTGGTTTCAAATATGCCAATTGGAAGTCATGTGCATGTCTACTGTGCTGTAATATAAAGCTGCTGAAAGGAAAAGACTCTTTAAATCAAAGTAGACCCGACTTGCATCCCAAGCATGGATTTGTGGGGATAATAGAGCCACTGAATGCAGAGCAGCTAGCAATAGGGCTCTGCACCACATGAATAGAAATGGAGTGCGCTCTGTGGCCCAATCATAAAAAGGGCCCGTCTGTACGCGACTGTCATTTCACTAAGGAACTGAAAACTGATAATGTGAGATAATGTTGAAATACAGAAGTGCTCACTGCTGCGTGTAGTTAAACAGCGAAATAAGAGAAACACTGTGTTCATGTGCCTTGACCTCATCTGCAGTGTGTCTGAGAGGGTCTTCCAGGAGAGGAACAGACAGATAAAGCACGTTGTTTTCCACGCTATCAAGTTTCTTTGTCTCCCCAATGGCATGAATAATGAAGGACATTCACCTTGTTTATCTTTCAATTCAATATTTACTCCTTGTCAGATGCATTTGGGGGCTTTTCATCATCACCGTTCTCCAAGTGCAGTGTTTTCCTCTGTGGTGTTCGTCCTCACTGTTAATGTTTGATGAACACAACAACAAAGTGTTGGGCTAGGAGGGTCTACCTGTGTCATACTTGTCTTATTTTTTCTTTCTTTTTTGTCATTTTGGATTGTTGTCTGTAGCATCTTGGCCAACGTGACGCTCTCTCCTCAGAGATTCCCCCTTCTTTTCTGGGACTCCCTCTTTTTTCCCCCTCAAGGTAAATTTAGGCTGGATTGAATTAGGCAAGGGAAAGTAGGTCACTGACTTTGATCATTCTATTGTATTGTTAGTGTGAAGGTTAAACCTAATGCTGGTATACTCCCACCAGCAGCTTAAACAAGTGAGACGCTTTCTTCCTGTTTATTTTATCTTCCTTTCTTTGCTGTGTAAAATGTTGTTGTACACACATGCACGCAGACACTGGCAGCCAGATAAATCCACATGATTACTAACTTTTCTCCTGAAGGCAATTTTCATTTTTCCTTAAGTTATTTAATGCATTTTCTTTTGTATATTGTTCTGCTTTCAACTGCTTTTACTATGCAATCTTAGTTATGCTATATTGTTATATGTATATTTCTCTATTCATACACATGCGTATGCATTTTTAATATTTCACCAGATAAAAAGCAAATCAAAATCTGTTTGTATATTTAAGATATGTATCCACATTTTATTCAGCATATTACACATATGTGGAATGATGGCGCCTTGAGTAACTTTGGCTTATGTCTGGGAGATCAATCTCCTGGGCAAAATTAAATCCAAAGGAAGAAGTTTGTTATAAGATTTGGGGGAAAGTTCTAATCAAGAGTGAAGGACACGAAGAAATTCATGGTAATAAACATCCCTCGGAGCGTGCTGAGGTCAGACTGAAAAAAATGAGGGGAACAATCTGGAGCAGCTGTAAATCTGCAAAGAGTGAGGTAAACCACTACGTGGACTACAGGCCTGTGGTCTGACAGACATACAGTGATTCATAAAAAGCAGCAGGATGCTGCATGCTAGCAGAGCACAGTTGTACTTTGAGCTGAATGTTACAGCACCATAATGACAGGGTTAACATCCTGATATCTGAGGGGAAATGTTATCACGCTGAAATTTTGATTTGACAACAACACAATTATATCATACAGACCAAATATGACAACTATCTGCGGCACCACGAGAATAAACAAGGATCAAACTCATTTCAGTGGATACTTTTGTCTTTACACGTTTGTAATGGACGGACCATTTTACTGACAGTTCCTTGTGAGCAAACATGGTGAAGGTGGGGGGGGGGCTCCTAACAGGAAGCGAGCTCCAACAGAACCAGGCTGGGGGAGGGGCAGCCATCTGCTATCACTGGTTAGAAAGGAAAAACCGCTTAACATACGGTTTGTTAACCCACCTCTCATTAAAATGAGAAAACTAAAATAACTTGTTTAAAACTAAAAAATACTGAATTCATGTTTTTATACCCAGATTTGCGCGGCACACTCGACTTCTCTGCAAAGTCGGAAATGAATCAAACATAACATTCAACCACTATTTTTTTTTCTATTCAAGAATGCAAATAAATAATTTGAACAAAAAAAAAGTGCTTTACTATTTTTTAAGCTTTTTTTTGTAAATTAGTACATTTGAAAATTCATGGATAACAATAATTACATTTTAGTATTAAAAATATAATTTTGATTAAAGTGAAATGAGTCTGCACATACTAGTAGATTACCCACTACTCAGACATAAAGATGATTTTGGTAATGACAATATTGTTAATTTACAGCAGCTGAGGCATAAACCTTACATTTGGTCATGGTCTAATAAGTTTGTTAAGTAATGCATATGCATAGGAAGTAAAAACAGAAATGCAGTGCATCATGGGAAGTCCCCTGGTAGCCTTAATCTATGGCAACATAACTAATGCATTGGTCAAAGTCACCTGATCCAGCCCGAACAGCAAGTTTTCTTAAAAAGGAAAGTTTTAAACTCTCCGTCTTCTTCTGCTGATACAATTCAGGGAATGGACTGTGTTTGTTTTTGATAACACCCCCCCACAGCAATAGAAAAATCCTTAATGTTAGCACACGTGGTTTATGTTATCATTACCTAGGTACAAGAGAAAGTGTTGAAACAACAGAACAATTTTCACTGAGTCTTGATTACTGTGTTTTCATGGCACAATGTGCTACAGTACAACCTGTGGATAACTGTCACCAATATAGTATTGTTTTATACACTCCTGTATAGTGGCAATTTAATGTTTTTGTAAACATTGCCATCATTACATTCCCTCCCAAAAGACAAGAATGTGTGTTTATCTTGGATCATATATATATACAAAAGAAAGCTCTGCCTTTAAAATCTGTCCAGAATACTATATTGTGGATTTGGGTTGGGGGGGTCTGTTCTGTTCAGTTTGTCTGCTGTCACTCTCTACAGTAAGCGGTACACTGAGATTTCAGACACTTATGAATCATTTTTGCTCCTCTCACTCACAGGTTATTCCGCTGTGTAGCCAATAAAAGATGATTATCTTCACAGTTTTGGAGAATCTAACCTTAAAATGTAGAACACCATTATTTTCTGTTGCTCCTATGTGGCATCTCAGCCAAAGAACACCTTGTGAATCATATCTTAGCTAAATGGGTATTGTTCTGTGTAACCATCAAGCTTTTATCATCAGCACAGTCGTGAAGAAGTGGGGTAGGTGGTGGGCTAGAAGCATTCCACTCCACAGACATGTTGCACACAATTAGCCAGCTGCAGAGAGACCGTATGGCTGTCATATCTCCTGTTGTTCTGAGGTGAAGACAAGGGCTGTTTCTGGAGGCAGAATGCCCGGTAAATGGAGTTACCCCCACCATCTCACACACACACACACACACACACACACACACACACACACGCACCACACCTCAAGATGCCACATTCTGTTTAGCACATTTAAAGCCCACACTGCAGCCTTAAAAGCTAAGCTTCATGGACCGGCTTTACTGCCATGCCCGAGTGTCAGGCCTGTGTCACATTTACAGTGTGGTACTGGACTGCAGTGGCCAGGTGAGTGGATAGCACCTTTATATTATTTGGCAAATGGTAGCTCAGTCGTGATTTCTGAAACTATCAGTCTCAGAAATATGTACATTGTATATATAGAAAAGATGGATGTAGCGACCATATGACGCCTCAAGATGAGAGTTTTGACCATCGCCAGCTTTGTGTTTTGATGCGAGGCGCTGATCTGACTGTGAAACTGTGCTAACAGCCAATGAGCATAACCGGGATCATCTTCCTTTCCTTAGAATAACCAAAATTTACAAAATGGAGTTAATGTTTTATCCAGTGAGACCTGACTGAGTGACTGGGCCCATAAACTTGTCATGAAAGTGTTTTAAACAGTTAAGCCCGAGGGCTGTTTTCCCATGAACATCTATAGGACCAAAGTATTTTTGCAGCCACAGGTATCGCCCCCTGGAGGCATTTAAATAGAATGCAAGTTTCAGGCACATCCATGTTGGCTTCATTTTTCAGACCCAGAAGCTTCATCTATTTTTTGCACTGCCTATGATACAGTATCATGGCTTGACTGATTATCTGAGAACTATTACAGACAATGCCTTTGGCAAATAGTTTCTGAGGTCCACCTTTGCATGTAGATGATATTTATGCCAATCAACAACATTCTTATGTGCACCAGTTAACTGTTTTTCTTGACTCTTTGGTCCAGCTTATCCCTGATCTTTAGGTTCTTTGATTCTGCAGGCCAGGTCATCTTGTGTCGCACTCAATCCATCTCTCTCTTGGTCAAAGGGCCCTTACAGTCTGGTGATCTGTTTTTTGGGTCATTTGTCCTGAAAAACAAATGACGGTCCCATTAAACACAAACCAGATGGGATGTGTCATGTTTCAAAGCGGAACCCCACATGCAGCTGCCATCAATTTCCTTTTTCCAAATCTCACAGACACACATGGCTGGACCCGAAAAGCTCAAGATTGCACAACACAACTAATGGTCTAAAATACATTAAGAAGGCAAGGAATTACACCAATTAATTTCTGACAAGGCACACATGTTCATGAAGCTATTTCCAATTATCTGTAAAACTGCCATCAAACCTCAACTTATCCAAGCAGTGGATACATCGATGATTTTTTTTTCCCTACTTTTTAATTGCTGCATAATTCCTTATGTGCTGATTAATACCTTAAAGGAAGAAAAGAAAAGAAAAGCCCCTGGGATAAGTAGGTGTGTGCAAATTTGTGATTGGATAGTTCCTCATACACTGCTGAAAAACCCAACATTTTGAATCTAACATTTCTTTACTATCTAGCAACCTTCTTCTTTACTATCTTACTATTACCTGTTAACCAATCAAATAGGAATGTGTTTACTTGCATCTTGCGTATCCTTGTGCATGAGATAGGAAAACAGTGATGCTTTAATATGAAAATTAGAAGGGCACTCAGTAGAGTGCATACCTTGCTTGGTAAAGAATCCTTTTACAAAAGCCTCAATCCAGATTGTGATCCAAATCATCTCCAGAAATTTTCATCTACATCCATTCATAATTTTTCAAGTTATCCTGCTAACAGACCAACGTGTCCAAAGACATGACCTCCGCCCAGCTGTCAGTGGGTGAGGTAAAAATACTGCAGTGCCACTCAAGGAGCAGCATGATTTAAGAATGCCGTGACTGTCAGTATCATATTTTATGGCAAGACATCCAGTTATTGTGGATTGAAAGATTGTTCTGACAGATGTTTCTTTAAGTTGACGTTGTCAGCACCCGTCAAGAATATGGAATTATTCAAAGAGATGATTTTCTGAATGAACTCAGCAGCTGAGTAAAAGAGAAAAAAAGCCAAGGCCTGGTGTCATGGAAACAGGAAACTATCAGTGAACAGGTCTAAAGGCTGGACCTGAGAAACAATCTTGCAAAAACCATACAGAAACAATTTTTCTCCAGTACAATAATGCTAATCTTACAACTGAATCTACACTTGAGTGGCTTCTAACACTGACCATGAAAAAGCTTTTGAATCACCCAGACAGAACCCAGATCCCTTCGCTGGGTCAAAATCCCTTCAAGATACTCTAGAATAGGTTGTAACAGATGCCTCTATCTCACCAGTTCGTTTGAGCACATCTGCATCTTGATGGGAGAAAATCCCAAAGTTCTCAACTGCAGATACGCATTCGAACAAAGAGCGGGAGACAGAAATCACTGCCAGCCAACAGCAGCTTAACAAAACTTGGGGCCTGAATACTGTAACAAAAACAGAATTTAAAAAATTTTGTCATTATTTAATGATTTAAAATTTTTTGACAGACAAATCTTGTATTAACATTATTTTTCCACCTTATAGATTATTATAGTAATGCCCGATGATATAGAAAGTTATAGTAAAGTTGCTACTGGCACAGATTTCTTCTGGCTCAGTTAAAACTGGAACAGATACGTGAACGCCACTGTTTTCCTCTACATATGCATTTGTGTGCGTATGGAATTTGTAATGTTTGCAGTGGTGCCAAAGTAATTCTTATTATCCCCATGAACAAACAGCCAAACATAAATCTCAAACTTTCTCCCTTATGCTCTCTCTTCTGTCCCTTAGTTGAGATGTCAGTATTGTCTCCAGAGTGACTGAGGAGAGGCAGTATGTGGTGTGACAGCCAGCCTGGGTCACAGCCCCCATTTCAGCAAATGGACATGACTTATTTGCAGGGTTGTGAGCTTGGGCTGTGGGGCGAGGGCGATATTGACAGGATCATTTGCATGTCTGCCAAGTCGCAGGAGAGCGGCTGAAGGGGAGCCAGTGGGGGATAGATGGGATGTGATGGCTTTTATAACCACAAAATGATCATCCATTCTCTGTGGATCGACCAAGAGCAAGTGACAACTTGGACACATTCTGATGCGATGCCTTTGTCAGTCTAGAAGCATCTATTTTTCTTCAGTGTTAACTCATTAACAGTTTTTTTCTTGGAGAACTGGCAGTCATCGTCGCTGACAAAACAATCAATTTGGCATTTTATGTCAATTTATTTTTGATTTTCGCTTTTCTTACCACAGAGGCAGCCTCTAAACCAGTTTGCCAGTAAAAATAAACAAAGGAAATGTAGCTTGCATACATAATTTGTTTTTATTTGGCATGAAGAGTATGGGAGCAAAAGTGTTTGGCAGAAAACTTTTATTTTCATTGGTGGCATAACGGCGCTGCCATAAATTGAAAACTGCAGTTTTGTTTATGACTTGTAAGTCAAATAACTATCACAACTATAACTAACACTATCACAATTTAAATGACTTTGCCCCCTTTGGTGCTATCTTAGGACCCCGTATCCAAAGCTGTCAGTTTTAACACTCCTTTGGCCTCCTGAATTGGTTTTGTAATACGTTGTTACTATGTTTGTATCACTTTTATACTAATATTTTAACTCTAAATTAGTTGATTTAAAAAAAAAAGAGAGAAAAAATTAATGATCACAGTTCAGGTCAGGTAGTTTTAAATACCTTTGATGCCAGGAATGTTTGCCTTTCTCGCTCTTTAAGTGCCCACAGTAATATTCAGGGGGGTTGAGATCAGGTGACTGTAGAAAAGTTCACCCCCCCCCCGTACCCCCAGTGTTGAAGTAGTTCTCAAAAAGCTCTGAGGTGTGTTTTGGGGTCATTATCGTGCTCCGGTGTGTATCCTTACTCTGTGCTGCTTCTCCTTGGTCAGGGTGGAGTTGATTCGATGCAGGTGTACAGAGGAGGCAGAACACCCCCAGGCTTGAATATTCCCACAACTAGTTCGTAGCGCTTTGCTGCACTGCGGTATCATTTTCTCTCCCATTCGTCTCCTTACATACAACTTTCTGTTGCTGCCAGAAGTCTCAAAACTTGGGTTCTTCAGTAAATACAGGTTTTTCACACTCCATCCACTGTGAAATGTTTCTGTGTCCTAGCCCACCCTAAAAGTATCCTGAGAAGTTCACTACTTCCCCACTTCTTCTCCTAACAGAACTTTTTGGGTTGATGGAGTCTTGCAGTCTTGCCTGATGTGAAGATCTTCTGATTGTGTGTTCAGTTTTGGTCCACCTGCAAAGTGATTTAGAGTACTTAGTTCTGATGCAGTGTTTCCCAATATCACAATTCTGCTTTGCTACTTAGCAATATTCTGTTCTGTTCTTGAGAAAGAGCCATATTTATAACAAGTGAACAGCGGCTCCTTGTCAGTTTACTGAAGTGAGCCTTTGTTGAGTAAATCAATCCAGAAAACTTGACATTTTGCATAAACTGGTTAATTTCAAGGCCAATGATCTCTTTCAGTGTGGAATGGTGGCAGATTTAAATTGCAGTTATTGCAGGTGTGGTCTTAGACTCGTGGACCAAAAAAAGAGCAGCACAGTGGTGCAGCAGCTAGCACTGTCACCTCACAGCAAGGAGGTCCTAGGACTGAATCTGCAAGGCAGCTGGGGCCTTTCTGTCTGGAGTTTGCATGTTCTCCTGAGGGATTTCTCTACAGATACTCTATTTTTCTCCCACAATCCAGACACATGCATGTTATTTGGCTGTAGGTGTAGATGTGAGTGTGAATAGTTGTCTGCCTCTCTGTGTTTGTGACCATGTCCTCCAATACAAACAACAATATCAGTGGTTTGTTCCAAGCATTTCCAAAATGAGCACTCCTTGCATGTCATGCCAGCATGTATTGTGGCTGTAGGTCAGGAGGTAGAGCAGGTCATCTACTAATAAGAAGGTTGGTGGTTCAGTTCCCGGCTGCTCCAGTCTGCATGAGACAGTATCCTTGGGTAAAATACTGAAGTGCTTGTGTTGGATGAAGTGCTTTGAGTACTCAAGTACAGTAGAAAAATGCTTCATAAGAACCAGTCTGTTTATTTACTGGTTAAGCTCTTCCTGTGGTATCTAATGCTGTTTAGCCCTCACAGATTTTTCAGAAATCTGAGAAAATCCATATTTATATATTTCTTCAGAATTTGCCAGAGAAAACAAAAGACTTTATTCACACGCCCTTTTGTGCAGGACCGCTGGAAGTCACTTCATTTTATTCTAAAACAGGTATTGGCCATAAAACGTGTCTGCAAAAATAACCTTTTTTAAAGGAGGACAGGATCGACCCATCCAGGGTGTACCCCACTGTCACCCAATAACAGCTGATATACACTTCAGCCCTACCGTGACCCTGAGCTGGTTAACCCTCTGAGGTCTAACCCTAACTCTAACCCTACCCCACACTTTGGGAGAACAGCACCAACCATTGCTAACAAATTGTGCTTTGCAATATGAAACTAAAACAAATACCTGAATCCCAAATATCTGTTGAGATTATCTAATCTGTAACACTAAATGTGATTCAGAACTCGTTTGCTTTTGTATGCATTTGCTTACATTTTCATTATGATCTGATAACATATCTAAAAAGCGGTAAGATGTGTTCACAACGCAGACAACATGAGCACGGCTATTTTGTCGGCCTCAATCTTTTTTAGTGATGCAGGACTTATATGCATCAAACTGTCAATAAAATCCACATAACTGCACTGTTAGGATTAAAAGGCCCATAGATCAAGCTTATGTAGCAGGAGAAGTATTGGTTCTTACAGATTCTAGCAATATTAAACATTATTGGTCAGCCTGTGAACCAGCCACTGTAATCTGGCTGCCCCAGGTTTTATTTTACTTTATTTATTTATTTATGATGACTGACTTACTGTGAGGAAAGAGAACTATCCATCTGTTCTATTTGTGTTATTGTTGCTTTTATTTATTTAACTTTCATAAAAGGTAATTTATAACTGTCTCACAGTTGAATAGCTCTGGATTCAGACTCTGATTTTACCCTTTTTTTCTCCACAGTTCCTCCTGTAAATACTCAGTGAGACAGTCATTAACATTAGCACTGCCAAAATACTGAACAAGCAGGAGCACTTTACAGAAACATGGAAAGAAAACTGCCTTCTTAAATGACTGGAACAGTTTGTGCCAGGAGGTCATTCATTTACAGAGCCTTCAGTGTGTTAATGGAGGACATTATTTGACAGCTTTCCATAACAGAAGCAAACAGTCATAGCCCCGTGACATCAGTAACATTGTTAATTTCAAAATCATTTCAGGGTGTAGATCATTATTAGAATTATACACTTTTTGTTAAAGCTATCACTCACTGATTACTACATGAGCTGAGGGCACATTTGTGCATTTACACATTTTATGCATATGTATAAAGATTGTTCTGGATCATACTATAATGTATTTGCTGGGGGGTATTCTGATGTTCAGCATCTCACCCAAGGACACTTGCAGTGTGTTGAACCCCGACTCAAACCAGCGCCACTCTCAGATTGGTAGCTGACCTGCTCTGCCGCCTGACCCACAGTGTGCATATACTCCAATCACAGACGGTTTCTGGTGGAATCACTTTAGTCTGCACTTTGACGATTCGCCCCAGGAGCACATACCACAGCACTACCATATTATTAAGTACTCAGTACTCTGATTTTCAATTGTTTCAATTGATTGTGTTCCTGACAGCATTAAGACGAGGCAAAATAAAGCAGACAACATTAAATAGGGAAGAAACCGTCTTTATTAGAGAGGACAGCTAATGTGCTACTGCATTTTAAAGGCTTTGCAAGCAGAATATTTTGTTTTGGTAACATTAATCAACACAAAACTTTTAAATTACAGCACGTCACTCATGAAGACACCACATTTGAAGCTTTTCATGTGTAATTTCATGCTGCATTGTCCATTATGAAACAGTCAGGGTAGATTAGACTGTGTTCCAGGCAGTAAAGTGTGAAGTCTTCTACTCACACTGTAAGGTCAGCAATTAGATTTCAGGACTTGACTTTTAACCACCGCACCTCTAAAGTGAATCAGGTTTGTTACCTATAACGTTATTATGACTGTATCAATATTATCAGAGTTATTGACATCGTCTTGACAAAAGGTGTCCAAACCACCTTTCCAATACTTTGTGCTGCAGTAGGGGCTAATGTTACACACACCTGAACACACACATGTGCACGCGCACGCACACAAATGCATATAATGCAAATTATACTAGCAGCACTATATGCACTACATGCAGTAAAAAAAATAATAATTTTAACTTACTTAACTATGATTTACTTTCCTATAATTACAATAAATGATCATTTACCTAGAAATGATGTTATCAGCTGGTAAGTCATAGAGGTTCACAATTTTTTATTTTATTTTATTTTGTGAATGTAGTCACAACTGGAAATGTTGAAAAAATATGAAATGTCAATTTAATAATTAAAACAAGCATCTAGTGTGTAATTTCTGTAAAACCTGTCAGATTTTAGTACTACTTATACTGCAAGATGCTGAATTGCAGCAAGGAATAATCTGCCATACTCATGAATTTATTGCTGCATGAGTCCCACAAAGATGAGATTTCAAGTATGATATTGACTAGGTGAATGGTCCACATTGCCATATTGCCTTGTAACTTCACGCACTTGAGTGCTGATGAAAAGAGAGTCTGGGTAAATACTGAGGACATTCTGTGCTTCCAGGAAGCAGAAGATGCTCTTCAAGAGCTCCTTCAACACATGGAGAGCTAAACCCTGTCCAGCAGAAAGGTCAAGTGCTGCAGAGAATGCAGGACGGAAACTGTTTTCACCATCAATACCTGTGTCTGTGTGTCTGTGTGTGTGTGTGTGTGTGTGTGTGTGTGTGTGTGTGTGTGTGTGTGTGTGTGTGTGTGTGTGTGTGTGTGTGTGTGTGTGTGTGTGTGTGTGTGTGTGTGTGTGTGTGTGTGTGTTTTGCCTTTTTACACTCCACGGGACACACAGCCAAAGGCTAGCCAGCCTTTTAATGGTAAATCGATAGAGCCAAGAGTCCCTGGACTGTGTGTCTCAATATTTGGGGGCTGAACCAAAATAATAAGCCAGCATCTATCTGCAGAGCCTGACAAGGAAAAGTCGATACTTTTGTACTTGGGTTCCAGATTGATGGCAGTTGACCAGCAGTTAGGTGGTGGGCTTCTTGGGCAAAACAGAAAAAGACAAAAGAGAAAGCGAAAGACACAAAGACGAGGAGAAAACGAGATGTTAAGACGGTCTTATAAAGAGCTTAGAGTCTCAGAATGAGGACGGTGATATGTGGCAGACAGATCATATCACACCATGGAAAAAAAAAAGTCCCTGTACAATCCCTCCTTTTGCTCCGGTTCCTGCTCAATCTCTCATCCTTCTCTCTTGTTTTCTATAATAGTGCCGGTTTATCCTCTTTATCTCTCACCTTTCTATATTTATCTGTATAGGGCCTCAGTTTCTTTAATGGAGGTCACCTGCTTTTCCACAGTAGAGCATCTCTGAAAGGCAATGTTACAGCTTGCTGTGTCTCTTGGCTTAAAGTCTTGAGCTTAAATTTGAGCTTTTTGTGCAGAGAGATACAGACTCGCTCTGCAACTATTGTGCACATTTTTCTAAGGAGGATATATATTTTTTTCTTTTGTTGTATTTATGGAAACAGCTTCAGAAGCTTCAGCTGGCTGTGCTGGTATATCCTAGCTAGCATTTCTAGTTTCTGTGTGGTGTGCAACTAGTTTTATCATCCCTGTAAAACCTACAGATGTTTTTACTTTTTTATACAAAGTCATACAGCATTAGTTCGTTTACAATAAGGCATTTGTTTCTTCACGATATTCAGTATTTGAGAAAAAGTTTATATTTCTCTGAGACACTGAAGCTTTTCATTTGTGATATAGAAACATTTAAACTCATCCCTGAAAGCAGGTGGACGAAGTATTCATCTCACTGGAACTTACTGGAGTACAAATAAACACACAAAGATGCACTTTAGGGAAAAAGAACATTTGTCTTTCCACTTGAGTAAAAGTACTTGAGAAACGTATTACATAATGCAGTGCTCTACATCATCATTACATGTCCTTACTTTATCTATATTTTGTTCAAAGAAAAAAATCACACAGGCTGTGCCACCTTAATGAAGAATGCTGCAGATGATTCTAAGGGCAAACTGGAAAACAATTTCATATCAATTATCTGAAAGGTTACTCTTCTTAATGTGTTTACCTTCAGTGACACATTGCACTCTTGGACTTATGCGTCTGTGAGTCAGTATAAAACATTTTTAATATTCTGAAATACCATAAAGTAAAATAACAGATGCCTTTTATTAAGTATTTTAAGTCATCTAACACAAACAACTGCACTTTACTTATTGCAGTATTTACCATATGCAAGACTCAATTTTCTGCTTGGAAAAGGGAGCTTTAACAAGTCACCTTAAAACTTTGGGACAGACACTGATCCTAAGGCGGGATTTAACATTTCACACGATGTGAACATTATACTTTTGCCAGAATGTTCTTGTGGGAGATACGAGGTTGTTTGGTTGTGTGGTTTGCATCATTTAGTATATTAAACTGCATACATGTCAACCTACAGTTCCTAGCTACTGTTGGAGGTCAACTATGATGCCTACAATAGTCAATGGTGAGCAATATTTTCCTTTCCTAACACTCTTTACAAAATGAGAGGGAGACAGGTGGAACAGTGAAGATGCAAGGAGCAGAGGTAGTAGAGGTAGATGAGTTTAAATACCTGGGATTAACCATCCAAGGCAATCAATGGTGCACGAGAGGTGAAGAAGAGAGTGAAGGTGGGGTGGAGTGGGTGGAGACGAGTGTCAGGGGTGATTTGTGACAGAAGGAGAGCAGCAAGAGTGAAAGGGAAGGTTTAAAAGATGGTACTGAGACCTGCTATGACGTTTGGTTTGGAGACGGTGGCTCTGACAGAAAGACAGGAGGCCGAGCTGGAAGTGGCAGAGGTGAAGATGTAAGGTTTTCATTGGGAGTGACCAGGATTAGAAATGAGTACAGCAGAGAGACAGCTCAGGCTGAGCAGATTTAGAGGCGAGGCTGAGATGGTTTGGACATATGTAGATGAGTGATAGTGGATGTACTGGGCAAAGGATATTGAATACGGAGCTGCCAGGCAGGAGGAAAAGAGCAAGACCACAGAGAAGATTCATGGATGTAGTGACGGAGGACATGCAGAGGGTCGGTGTGACAGAGGGGGATGACAGAGACAGGCTGAGACAGAGGTAGATGAGCCACTGTTGCAGTGCCTAAAGGGACCAGTCGAAAGAAGAAGACCTGCATGTCAACAATATTGAGCAATCTCTTGATTCTCATATTTTCCTTCATTACATATGTTAATATGAATGTGAGAATTTACTTTTCAGCTTCAGAAAAATTGGGGTTTGAAGAGTTTTAGATCCCAATGTTGCTGTGTTAGGAGAGAAAAACGTTCCTGCTGCACTGAGAAGTCTTTTGTCGGCTGCAGCCGTGTGTGAGCTTAAGCACCAGCTTGCACACTGTGGGGCCTGACTTGAGAACATCCATGGTAGTAGCTGAGTGGCCAAAGATCGATGCAGCTCTCTGGTGCTGTCTTGAAAGTGTCCCTATTTTGTGACACTGAAATAGTCGTGTTGTTGGTCTTGACACAATCTAATCCTAAACACAACCACTGTAATTACTACCAGAGGAAAAATCCCATAGTTCATCTTACTACTGAATTAGAAAATCATGATACTGCCATTACTGTAGTATTGTAGTAAAACAATATGATATGTGAACCAATTACAAGATATGACCATTATGGATAGCAACACTAATTTGCTCTTTAATGACATAAGAAATACAGATAGGCATGCTTTACATTTAGTTTTTGGAACAAATGTAAGATGAAAGTTCATTTATATCCCCAATAAAATTGTTTTGTCCTGTGATCAGCTGTTCGTTGTTCTTTGGCAATTTAAGTAGCAACTGAAATGATTTACCCAGTTTCAGCATGTTCTCATTGCTTGTGCAGGATGTAGTACTTTGTCAGAAGAACTGCTCAACTGCTCCAGCAATCAGTTCAAGGTCAGCAAGCGTGGCTCTAAACTGCTGCTGGATTGTTCCTAGAAGGACATCAATCAGTGACTGACAGGACTCAGAGACTGGGCAGCGGTGGTCAAGCTTCACAGTTTAGAGAGTTATGCTGGGCACCAGCCAACTCGTACGGACCATCTATCTCTGCATTATGTTGAGTGCATGAACCTCAGGCTCATGGATGCAACTGTAGTCAGGAAAACAAGAATGACAAGACTGAAGTGAACAGAAACAACTGATTTCACAAATTCATGCCATCTATGTTAGTATAAACTTTTTGGTGCGATTATGAAGTGTTGCAGGTTAATTGTTGGAATCTCTGAGGAGAGCTCATTGAATAACACCAGGTAACAAATTTCCACTTTTGTCTTGTTTTGGGGTTTAAACTCTGTTTTTCTAGTTCTGTACATGTGAACTAACTAAATATATATATATATATATATATATATATATATATTTTTGGTCCCAAAACTTTGTGTTAGTGCTTTTACAAATTTGTCATTTTCCACACGATGCCAGTTACTCATGGTTTTCATTTAGGTTTTAATCTTTTTTTCAAGCTATTTTCTCTTCAAAAAGTGCCTGTAAAAATGGTAAAAGTGTTCAATTAAAAGGAAAAATAACAATAAATTGATGTAAATTCAATTTGATCAAATCTTTCTTTAACTATTCAGATCAAACACAAAATTTCAAGAGTTTAGAAGAATTAGAACATTAGAACAATTGACATTTTCTAACATTGTTTAACAATAAAAAAAACACTTGACAAACTTGACAAACATTCTGTTGTGTAGTGTAATTACTGGAGACTTCATTCCATTGCTTCACTAACACCATGAACACAAACAGCAAAATTTCCTTACTCAGTTTTTGTTTATTTGCCACTTAGAAACATGCTTAAGTCCAATGGAAACTCTTGGGCCCCACTCTGTTGTCTCTGATGACCCTCAGTATTCACTTCACCAGTTCTGGGCCGTTCCACCTGATATCACTTAAACAAATGAGTTGGAATGTGAATTCTTAAATTCTCTGTCATCGACCACAGCAGCTACAGTGGATCAAACATTTTGTTTCAGGGCATCCAAATTCTGAGTTTGCTTTTCTGGCATCTCCAGCTTAAGATTGTAATAAGGAGAAGGTAAGCACAGTAAAGATGTTTTGGCAGCTGATTGTCTGAACAATTCAATTCAATTTTATTTATGTATCACAACAAACAGTTGCCTCAAGGTGTTTTATATTGTAAGGTAAAGACCCTACAATATTTAGAGAGATAACCCAACAGTCAAAACGACCCCTATGAGCAGCACTTGGTGACTGTGGGAAGGAAAAACTCCCTTTTAACAGGAAGAAACCTCCAGCAGAACCAGGCTCAGGGAGGGGGGGTCATCTGCTGAGGGGTGAGACAGAACAAAAGAATCATCTTCATCAGTAAGAGATGCTACCTCCACAACCATCATCTTCACTCGCAATCCTTCTTCCTAATCCTCTTCATCGTTACTCCCTCCCACTAACTTTTTCTCTGTGAGAACCTGAATTTCCTTTGAGGCCATGAAGTATGATGAAATGTAGAGAGTCAAATCTCACCATGACTTAATCAACTTAATTAAAGAAGAGATATATTAGAAAAGTGCAGTAATGAAGTATTTGTTACCTCTGCTCATGGATTCATGGACGATCTCACCTGTTTGCTTTTTCGACATGAACATCACTGGCTGCTCATCACACGTTTGGACACCAAGTTAAGACATATGGATGCTTAATTTGTTATTTAAACTTAAAACTGACTTGGTTTCATCATGTTTTCTTGATCATAAAATAGTTTATTAATGCCCAGAATGCTCCGTTGTCAAAGCCAGATTCCATTGCCTAAGGGCTGAGAGATCAGAGAGATTAATTGTTGTAACTTCATTATTTTTTGTGCTATTGATGTGGTTTAGGAAACAAAATGTATCTTTTCCCACACTTTTTTCTATCTGCATGGGTTTCAGATATGATTGGAAAGACTGGAATGATGTATGTATTCAGATGTCCCTGTCTTTCTCTGGGGGAGGACAGCGATGAAAACGACATTAAACCAGGTAACGGCACTGCACTAGTGTTTGTTGGAATGTTTATCCTGGCAGGTTGGGTTTGATTTCACCATTTTTCCCCAGATCAGGATATTCCATAGACCAGAACGTGACCAGAACATTGATGCCTCTTTAAGCAACATGAGATGGAAATGACGTCACTCACACAAACGCCCGAAGTGAAGCCATGCATTCTGTTTGGTTTATATGCTGTGAGTTTTGTTGACTTTTAAAACATTTTTATGCCTCTACCATGGGTGAGCACGGAGTCGGCACAGCATAAAAACCTAACCTCTCCTGTATCTGTCTTCCTCCTGGCCTGATCCGTTCTTCTCTAACCGGCTTTAATTTTGATGTAATTCCACATTACCTTCCCCTTGTATTAATATCTAGAGCACAAAACACACATCCGTATTTGTTTTGAGCTCCCCTCCAGGCCCCACAAACACCACGCAGGCGTCATTAAAAGTAGCAGATCTTGTTTCGGCCAGCTCCCGTGTATACAGCTGGCCCTTTTAGGTTTTCCTATTTGATCTTCCCCGAGAGAGCGCCTTATCTTCCTGGTTTGATGTATATCCGGACACTTGCCATCTTGTTGTCTATCATCGCCATTCTGCACCAATATGGATCACATGGTCTTTGTGAAGAGCCTCTGAAGACATGTTCAAATGCACAGATTCTCGTTAAAAGGCCTAAATAATGGACTCATTTGACTAAAGGCTTTAATGCCCGCTTATCCTTGAAAATGAGAAATAGGCATAGGATTAAACTCACACTGAAAGAATTGCATGTTGAGGCCTTTTTTTAATATGCCATCCTCTTCCTTTTCTTCCTTTTTTTTTTTTACAGCAGTGTGAGGGTAGCAGGGGATTTGAGGCGGGTTGTCCTCATTTTCAACAAACGATGCAGCTGCATGAACAAAGGATGAAGCTGAAATTATCAGTGCGCAGTAACATGAGACAATGGTGCTTGTGTTTCACTCAAAACACAAATGAAGCACATGTGGACAGCACATAAATACTACGTCCATGTATGCGCGCACACACACACGAACAAAGGAACACACTCAATGGGATACACACTCTTCCAGCCTACACACACACACACAGACACACACACTGACTTTCTTACCAAAGCCATTGTTTCTCATTCAGCCCAAGTTGTCCAATCAATAAGAGCACGTACAACTCTTTGCAGCACATTATTAGGATTGAAAGACGCTACTATCAGCTTTTGTATGCTTCAACTGATACCTCTCCCTTCAAAGTCCAAACAAAGAGTCTTGATGGAAGCCGGGGCTGTCTCTGTCTCTCTCTGGAGCAAAGAATCCAAGGCGGTACACTGCCATCTTGTGAGAGAATATAAGGCAGACTAACAGGCAGCAGCAGCATGCAAATAATGAAAGATTTGCCTGTCTAATGACCACCGGAATAGCTAGTGGTGAACAGTTGAGCATTTTTGTCTTTTAGTCTTTTTAAGCATTGTCTCTGTCACTGCTAAGTAGCTCAAACGGAGCCTCATTTACTGGCTCTGTGAAACCACCTGAGCATGCACACACACACACACACACACACACACACACACACACAGAAAGAGAGGACATACACAGATTCAGGTGCACAGTCATGCTCACAGGTGAGTCAGAAACGTATTATCTGTGCACGTCTCAGCAGAACAGAGGGTTTAAGCCTGGATGAAGGGCCCACTCTGAACTCTTTTGATGTGCATTAGCATGCTAATAGCTCGCTCCCTTTGTTAGCCTTCTCATCCTCGAGAATGTCAAGGCTAATCTGTGTGATTCCTAATGACGGCAATGGTGTGATAAACACTGCGCCCCATGTTTTCCCTTAAATCTGTCGAGGTGGCAATGGAGGCAGTGCTTTGGAGGATAAGCGCTTATCAGATTTCTGGCCGGCCAAGACACTGAAAAGAGAAAGGAGCATTTTTCACGATGCCCTTTTTGTGGATTTCCTTTTCTCCTTTCTTTGTCTTTCCTTTTTTCCCTTCCTCTGTCCTGTCTACTCTCTGAACTGCTGCAGTGCTCTGAGGGATCTGTTTTATAATTCTATTTTTTTCTTCCCAAATATTTTCTCTATCCCCATTTTTTTTTTTTGGTTCTATGTGTACTCTGTCTCTTTTTTAGTGACACATTACATAGCATTCCAGGAGTTAATCAAATTCAGGATTCAAAGGTGTTATTTGTTGCATACCAGGCCAAATAAAACCTGGAACAACATGGGTCCAATTAAACAATCGACACTCGTCACATTGATGTCATTGAAGATTTCATTTTAACTCTGTCTCTTTCAGACACCATGAAAACTAACAACTCGTATTGTCCATACAAAGACATACAAACTACATTACATACAATATAAAGATAAAGATCATTACCATGTGCTCGCCTTGGATCACCTGCAGAATAAGGTTATTTTGTGGCTGCTGTTGGGAATTTTTATCACTTTTGACATTAGTATTTTACTGTTACTATTTTTATATCATTTATTATAAATTATATTAGTCACACACTGGATTAATAAATACTGTATACTTTAGGTAGTAGGATAAAACTGAGGCCTGTTGTATTCACTCTCTTGGAGGCTCAGGGCCTCACTTATATCTCCGAGTATAACCACTCTCAGCTATATTCAGAAGCTTCACTCATAACATAACACTGTATCACCTTTTTAATAGAGTTCAAGTTGCTTAGGACAGTGTGTCCTGTACCCACCTCTGTTTGTTTAATATGAATAAAGCATGGGAATAAATTTTGTATACTTAGATAAAACTGCCCTAATGAGTGGGAGTTTTGGACAGCTGTCAGTGGGAGCATTTTTGGGGAGGTAGGCTCAGCTGGGAAAGGTCCTGTCCTCCTTTTCCTGTTTCTGCGTCTTTCTCTGTCTCTTTGTTCCTCTCTTCTCTCTGTCGCTGTGTGTGTGTGTGTGTGTGTGTGTGTGTGTGTGTGTGTGTGTGTGTGTGTGTGTGTGTGTGTGTGTGTGTGTGTGTGTGTGTGTGTGTGTGTGTGTGTGTGTGTGTGTGTGTGTCCTACTCTTAGTGCTGTTACTGTCTGTGTTTTGTGTAACCAATATGTGTAATAAACAGCCAGTGATTTTTTTGGAAACTTTGGTTTTAATCGAATTTTATACAGGATTAAATCCACTCATTTCCACCAAAAAGGAATATGGAGACCCCTAAAATTACACCCAACAATGCTAGCTCAAAAACATTATCAAAACATTTTTAACCAAAAGCTTATTTTTGGTTGCAGATTTTAAACAGTTTATCAATGTTACCGTTTCAACAGCTTTAGTGCATTTTAAACCATTTTTAAAGACTATATGAACTGAAATACACACACATTTATGACAGAAACATAGCAAATAAACACATTTATTTGTGTCTGAGACAGTTAAATAAACTAATGTGAAAATGGGCATTGTTGACTCCATCCATCCATTCACTTCTGCTTATCCTGTTCAGGGTCGCAGGGGGGCTGGAGCCTATCCCAGCTGACATGGGGCAAGAGGCAGGGTACACCCTGTGCAGGCTGCCAGCCTGTCACAGGGCCAACACACAGAGACAGACACCATCCACACTCACATTCACACCTATGGGCAATTTAGAGTTTCCAATTAACCTAATTGTGCATGTCTTTGGACTGTGGGAGGAAACCGGAGTACCTGGAGAAAACCCACACAGACACGGGGAGAACATGCAAACTCCACACAGAGAGGGAGGGGCCTGGGCCAAGGTGCGATCGAACCCAGGCCTTCCAGATGGTGTTCTAACTGTGAGGCAGCAGTGCCCTGAAAAAGTCGAGAGGATGAAAATATTGACTATTGCATTTTAGTTGAGATAAGGGAAGCAAAGCTTTTGGAAAATGATGACATAAGACCAAAATAATCAGTGCATTTAAAGTGCATACAGAGGGGACTGTCAGCTTTGTCCAATAACAGGAAAACTTTCCAAGCATAGGCCTTAGAGGGCTGGAGGGATGGTACACTTCCTTAGCTGCTGTGTACCATAAATGGGATTCTAATCAGCTTTTTACACGTATGTTTATGAGAAGCACTATGAACAAGGAAATTAATAACATAATGAATTAATGAAAGATAAATTATGAGTGATAGTTTTCCATATTTTGGAAGAAGCCTCAATATGACTAAACAGGTCTATTTCTGCACATTTCAGGCATTTGCAGCTGATCTTTTGTGTTTTTATTATTTAAAAATATATGGTCTGGGTAAGGGGAAATTGCTAATTTCTGACATGCTGTGTGCATATTTGTAACACTGGGATTACTTGAATAACCTGTGTTCTCTGAGTAAAGCCTTGATTATACTGATTGCCATCAGACAGTGAGTGCGAGGGTCTGTGAGGACGTCCATGTGCCTGCCTGTTTTGTGACCACACAGACCCATGCACTGAGAATTTACATTACAATGCACCAATCACGCATGCGCCCGAGGCAGCGGACTTCAAAGAATTACAACAGGAATGACTACTTGGCCATCTAGCTGGGACTCCAGATGTCTTTGTCTGCAATGAAGCATAATGAAGACTATAATGTGGTAAGTGAGGTACTGTGCAGCAGAAAAAGTGAAACCTTGATTATACTCCATTGCAGGCACAGACATATTTCGCATGTGTAGTTGGTGCATTGTAGTATAAATTCTCTGTGGACGAGTCACAAAAAGAGGCAGGGACACAGACATCCACACAGACCCTCACGCTCACTCAGACCCGAGTGGACCCCAGCAGACTCACAGGCACAGAAAGTATAATCAAGGCTTAAAGGTTAACTGCAGTGTTTTTGACCAAAGTAATGGACGATTTTTTTATTGATTGATTGATTTTGAATGCTTTCCTGTTTTGTCTGTATCTGATTCAAGTGATAAGACGTCACACACTTTATCAGACAGAAATGCACAAAATTTCCTCTCAAGAGTCAGAGAGAGGAAGGCTGCAAGTAATAAACACAGATAAAAACAATGCCGGGCCTTTAGGAGAAAGTGGGCTAGCTAATCGCTAAAATAGAAAAAAAACAGGATGTAGCTTAGAAAAATGAAGCCATCAGATGGTGATAGCTGTGGCTGCAAAACGTTTTTTTGGTCCAGTGAGAAAATAGTTTTCTTCAAATACTTTTTTGAGATAATTTCAGTCATATTGAATGTAAGGGTTCAAGGTTCAAGGTTACTTTATTGTCATATATATGTAAACATATAATGAAAACATATAATGAAATTTTGCGTTCCAGAACACCCATCCAAGAAATTCAAAAAACAGAACCAAACAGGGGGGGCAGGTGTCCTGAGGTCATGCAGCTGACTCGCAGCGCTACCTTTAGCAGAAGAACAGAAAGAGATACACTGGGATAGGTAGGTTCAAAAAAATCATCTCATACTGTATTCATTATAAACACCGTACGAGGTTCCAAAAAACACCTCAGCAGAAGCATATTTGCACATTTAAAGCCAGGATAGCAATATGGTGGGTAAGGTCAGGTCAGGAGGGGATGCAGACGGAGACGAGAGGGTGGGGGCATTGTGGAGCCCAGATGCCAGCTCCTAGCCAAAACAGTTCGCTGATAGTGATGGAAATTCATCAGCGGCCGTGGTACACCAGATCCAGCTTCACAAATCACAGAGAGGGCTGAGGGGGGAGAGTGACCGTCACACATAGCCCTGGAGAGATATGACAGCCTTCAGTCTCACTGGGGAACCCATTCAGTAATCCAATATTCCAAATTCATTAGTTTACCGTCCTCACCGTGCAGAACCGAACCTTATCTCCAGGTCGAACCCCTCTCGCCTGCGAGCACGTTCTCAGCTGGACTACCCGTCCGCTTTACGGCTCAGGTCCACCAGGCTTTGAGTCTGAGTTTGTACAGCCCTGCACAGCCTATCCACCTGGGTCGGCAGCCTCTGCAGATGTCGAACTGCTGCCCAGATTTTCTTAATTTCCCGGTAAATCAGGTATCCTCCGAGCCCAAACAGAAAAGATACCGCTACCAAATAGCCGAATATGTAGATGTCTTCCACGTCTTCGGCTTCGAGGGCTGAGAAGCACACAGGTCTCCACAAGCTCCAAGAATCGATGACGTATCCAACCGGGTCTGTTCCACTCGGACACGCAGGCTCCCCTTTCCCCGATTTCATAGTGGAAAAAATTTGATCAATGGTGTTTAGGGTCCAGCTTGCCAGATCCATGTTGCTCTCAATCTTATTCTTAAGATTCTGTAAGCGTATTTTGTAAATCTTTGTCATGTTATATTTCACAATGAATGCTTAGCTGTGGTAGGAAACTGCATGCTGGTTGGTTAATGATCTGTCAATCACAAGTCAGTGACCACCAATCGTGTGGTTTCACTGTCAGACCGGCCCCTCCTCATCATGTCCGTGTTTTCTGCAGCCAGGATGGTGATGGCGGAAACAATCATCTCAGGGATTAAACACGGGCCTTAAAACACCAGTGGGTGACGTAGTTGTGTCTGTCTTTTATACTCTCATTGATGGATAATGAAAAATCAGACACTTTTCTTGTTGACATATTTGTTGTCAGTGTCAAGGAAGCACAGAATTCGTGTTTTGGACTGACACTTGTCTGCCATAGGGCACGCTAATACGAAAATGTCCTGTATTTTCTGGCCACGACTCACATGAATAACATAATTCAAATATAACAGATGTTATCTTTGAATTGTATTTGTTTTGTGGATGAGCAGCGCCCTGCTCCTCTCAGCTAACTAGGTTGGAAAAAAAAAAAAGATATAAAAAGTGATGCAATGATTCCACACTTTTAAACATTTGTTATTAAAAAAAAAAAAAAAAAATACACATGCTGCAGACTTCAGTGCTCCAGATCTTGTGTTGTTTATTTTCCCAGAAGACTTTGCAATCTTAAAACTAGTAAACTGATTAATGTCTCAGTGCAAGAATTACTGTGACATCGCAAACACTACCTGGGGGTACAGGTAGAACATATGAGATACAATCTAATCGTTCTTTTCTCTCTTTTTTTTCTTTTGTTTTTGTCAACCGAAACGGAAGAATATGTAAATTTGAACAACTAAATTGTTGTCTGAGTGGTGATGGAGAGCCAGTGGAAAGTGTCGAGCGTGGCTCAGTCCTCATGAAATGCCGGCTGTGTTGCGCAGTTTGCACTCTGAACGACGAGGAAGAGGAAAAGATTTAGAAACGTCCCCACAATCCAGTCATTTCAGTGAGGACAGAGATCACTGCAAAATCAACCTGAAGTTAGCAGTGTGGGAACTGTTCACATATACCTGCTAGTTGTGTGTTTGATTCCTGAGTCAATCGAACAGCTTTCACATTATAAAAGGAGGTTTTTGGGGAAAGTTTGAAAGGAATATCATCTCCTTTGTTTTTCTAGGTGAATTCCTACTTTTTCTTCTGTACTAGATTTCTCTGTCATTCCCCTGCACTGCCCAGTCCTCGGATACATCATTGATTTCAGCATCAAGATACTGGAATTGTGAAATCTTTCTACCTGCATTCTTCAAGCCACACAGTTTACCTCACACCACCAACCTGACCTCGAGATTGATCAGGAAAAGTACAAAAGAAAAGTCTTTACCAAGCACCTGCTGGCTCTGCACCATCCCAACCAGGATAGAGTGAGCATGTAGTGAATATGTGAAGTCCATAGTTACAAGAGCTTCATGCATTTCATGCTTAAGCACTGTGGCGAAAACTCTCTGTGTGTGTGTGTGTCACTCTTAACTGAAGCCTACAAACAATATCATTTAAATTTTGCATGCATGCCAGTTGTAATCAGACCTTGCAGGACAGAGTCCAACCTGGCAGAGGTTCCTTTGATCCGCATCTCCAATGACTGAATGATTGATATGCGAATTGATGTGCGACTACTGTCTGCTGTCTCTGACTTTCTGTCTTTCACAAAGCTTGCCCTTGCCCAAGGTCTGTTGGTGTATCAGGCTGCAGTAACAGTCAAGCTAATGCCCTCTATCAACACCTTATTATCAGTCGCGCTCCGTGCTCCCCACAGCAGATGAAAACTATTCCAGTTGTGCCTAATGCCTGTGAGTGAAGGCTATCTGCTTGGCCACACAGGCTTAACAGGGACAGGTAGCATTTAACACCCGGCCCACACAAATATTGCATCCCAGTTCTTTATGGCTGCAGCATGCTGCCACATTATGAGCCAAAGAGCAGAAATTGGATAAAAAAATTAAAAACCTCTCAACCTCAGCAGATGGAGCTGAGGAAAAATGAGACTTAATGTGTATGTGCATGTGTGTGTGTGTGTGTGTGTGTGTGTGTGTGTGTGTGTGTGTGTGTGTGTGTGTGTGTGTGTGTGTGTGTGTGTGTGTGTGTGAGAAGTAGAGGACTGCAGCCCACCCACCATCACCTTGATTTTAATGCCAATAAAAGCGCGGCGAGCTTCAGCAAATACAATGCCAAGGTTAACACAGAGATGGAGAAGGCCGATACGGTCACTCACACTGGGCTGACAGGGAACCCTGATGACTTTTCATTTCCAATGTTCATCTTGTTATCTTTAATTGTTGAAGGATGGGATGCTACTTGTGGCAGCCTGGGCCTTTATAGTCTGAGTGCATAAGTGCCATGCAAATTGATGCTCAAGGTTGGAGGTGGAGTGGGGCAGCAGATGTGAATGTATCCGCGTGGGAGGCGGGAAGATATACTGTGTATTGACACACTGAACAAATGTCTGAAGTAGGGTAGGTGGATGGGACGCAATTGTAAAAATAGTTGCTACATCATGCTCTCATCAGCATGATGGATAGAAACGCTGCTGATGAGGTGCAGGAGCAGAAATGGCAGCAGCTGAGAGATGAGAAAGCGGTGACAGCACGTTTTTGAAACATTAGTTTACGCACTTACACATATACATGTGCACACATGGCTGCACCCATACATAAACAAGTGCTCTGTTAGACAGCGTGAACACGAGATAGGTAATGAAAAGGATATTGATTTAAGAATTTATTCAGCTGAAATTCTTGCATCTCCCAGCCTGCCCATTAATATCATTATTGCCAATGGACTGCATGGCCAAATGCTGTTATCCCTAGTGGTTTTACCCACTCAACCATTATTCATTATTAACAGGTTGAATTGAGTCAGTACAAGTGAGCAATATCACCATAATAGCTTTGTTCAGATCCTATTCTGCATTCTAAGCTCTGTGCAAACACCTCTTATTTCTCTGCACATATTGTGCGACATCCTACTGCAAAACACTGTTATAAAGTAACAGCAGCTGTATCAATCAATAGGCCTTCGAAAGAGCTCACTGGAACTTTTATCAGTGCAGATATATTGAACCATCGTCATCTACAATATAATCATCAAAATATTGACTTCATGTACTTAGATGTGACAGAATGGAGTGTGATTCAGGTACATATATGAACAAGTCTTGAACACCAAATATTTAAACTGAGCTAACTCTAGTAAATCACCACTGAGTCAATCACCATCACCTCAGCAGTACACTGCAAGTCATGTTGTGGGTAAAATATATATAAGATAACAAGAAAGATACAAATGTTCAAGAGTTCTTGAGCAGTTCTAACTGTGCTTAGCTGATACTGTCCGGGGCAGCATAGTGGTGAGAAGCTCAGCACTGTTGCCTCACAGCAAGGGGGGCTTTGGCTGATTGGGCCCTTCTTTGTGGCGTTTGTATGTTCTTCCTGTGCCTGCATGGGTTCCCCCAGGTACTCCAGAGTTCTCCCACAGTCCAGAGACATGCATGCTAGGATAATCAGTGATTCTTAGCTGGCCGTAGGTGTGAATGTGAGCACGAATGGTTGTCTGTCTCTCTGTATTAACGCTGTGATTGAATGGCGACCTGTACAGAATGTACAGAAGTAAAGAAGTGAGTAGAATCACAATGTGGCCTACCCCTGGCTGCAGGTGTGACAGCAGCAGCCATGTGAATTGAAGGGGAAAGGTCACTCCAAGTAACAAACAAGCTGCAGAGGTCTTAGAGGGTAATGGAAGGGCAGGTTAGAATGACTGGAAGTGGGTTATGTGTGCGCGCACACACACACACACACACTGGTGCACAGATTTTGGACCTGCAAGCAAGAGAAAATTGTTTCATAATATCAAAAAATCAAAACCCTAAAAAATAATTTAGTACCCGGAGATTCGCTTTACTTTGCGGATTAACACAGTCTTCGTGCTCAAGTGTAGCTATTAGTCTCTGATACATCACAGAGAGCATTTGATTTAATCTTCTTTACCCTTTGGAAGTTGGAGCAAAGCAGCAAAAATGCCTTTTTACTTTCAATTCAGAGGCTTCTATGCATCTGGGATTTATCTATTTTAAAAAGGTTGTTTTTTGTCATTTATTCATATGGATATTGAACTCTAGGAGACAGAGAGGAAGAGCCAAAAGCACACATGGAATAAGAATATGAAGCTATACTTTGACTTCCTTTTGTAAGGTTAAAACCATTGGATGGGCTTTAGCTTACAATATGAGGTGCCTTGAGGCGACTGCTTGTTTTGATTTGGTGCTATATGAGTAAAATTGAATTGAACTGAAGTGGGGAAAAAAAACACATAATTAACATAAATTTTGTGCATCAGCATAAAAACTAAAGAAAAAACAGAAGCCTAAACTATCTGCCATTTATTCCATGTTACTCTTTGGCACTATAGATTTTCATAATAATTTATAGTAAATACATGCCTCAAGTATAATTGCTTACTTCCTGAGTCAAAAATGAGCTCATCAGCTAGTCTACTCATTTAGCCTCAGTGGCCACTGTGCAGTTTTTTGGACCTTCTGGTTTAGCTAGCAGATATCCAGACCAATATTTCCATTCACTGTTTAAAATTTTTAATGTTTCTTGATAGATTTTACTTTTCACCAGTTGAAGTTATGAAATCAATAAAAGGTTATAAGAGCCAATGGTTATGCAATGCATTTCAGCAAATGTTTCCCTGTTGGTTGGTCAGTAGAACGCAGATCACAAGAAGACTAAATATAGCAGTTTATTATCATGGTCCAAAGTCACTGGGCATTAGGAACCTGTTATGTATTTCCTTATTTCTCATATCAGAATGCTACATAACATTTTCATATTAAACATGTTAGAATTCCAAATAATGAGGTTAATGATGATTAATGTAATTACAGTAAGCAAACAGAAGGCTTCAGACTGTTCTGATCATTGGGTTTAATAATTTTTGGTACCTTTTTTTTTTTCTTAAAGGGCCTTAGAAAAAATATTGACAGGTACCCTGGTCATGTAGCTGGAACAGGTAGGAAACTGAAATACCCTATGTGCAATCAGCTACAGGTTGAGATACCTACCTTTTATTCTTTTAATACATCACTAGCCCCTTTTTTGTTGCGTGCGTGCATGTGTGTGTGTGTGTGTGTGTGTGTGTGTGTGTGTGTGTGTGTGTGTGTGTGTGTGTGTGTGTGTGTGTGTGTGTGTGTGTGTGTGTGTGTGTGTGAGCCTGTGTGCGTGCGTGCCCGTATGCATGCAATTTTTGGGTACCTGTGTGTCAGCTCTGCTTACCCTGTCTGTTACATATCCAACATGCACATAGAGTCTAACTACACATTACCCTCTGAATTTCCCCACAGCAGACATTTTTACATTTTAGTTGATACTGTAGGCCATTTCCTACATGTACTTAAAGAATCCATCCATGTTTTTGCGCTTGTCCAATTCAGGGGTGCGGGGGGGCTGGAGCCTATCCCAGCTGCCATAGGTCGAGAGGCGGTGTGTCGCAGGGCTAAAACAAAGATACAATCATTCACACTCACATCTATGGGCAATTTTATTTATTTATTTTTTTTATGGGCAATTTAGAATCACCAATTAACCTAACCCCACTACCTGCATGTCTTTGGTACCCAGAGAGAACCCACGCAGATATGGGGAGAACATGCAGACTCCACACAAAAAGGCCCCAGCCAGGAGGTGGATTCAAACCCAGAACCTTCTGGATGTGAGGCACTAGTGCTAAACACCGCGCTAAAGAATCAAGAGCTAAAGTGGTTTGTTTCAGACACTCGATGAACGAAGAGGCTGTATGAAGAGACAGCATGAGATCAAAAAAACTTTATTTAGCTGTAATTCGTGCAAAGCTACTCTTTTAGAGTCCCAGAATAAATATATAAAGCTTAAAATGAGTATAATAGCCGCACAAAATTAAACACCAGTTCAAATGAATTATGAACAGAAGTACAAAGAACTAAACTAAATTGGTAACTGTCAGGCTCAATACTGTTTGAAGACTCAAGTAGTCTGATTCAGCTTCTTGTACTTCCTTAGTGACAAACGTGTTCCCCTCTGAGGTTTATTGTAGTGTTTTGAAAGCCTTTACAAGTTGTGTGATGGTGTTCCTTACACCTTGTTCTTCCTTTCAAAATCCAGTTGGGGAGTTGTTTTCCTCCTGGAGATGGAAAGTCTATGACTGCAGCTCGTGAGAGAACTACACTGCTCCAGGCCTTGTGTAGTTATATTGCACACTATAGCAGCAGATGGAAGGAGACACTTAAGCTGTCATGACCCATCAAAGTGAACAGCTAGCAATGATGAATGATGATCATCCTGTACTCACAATATTGTGAAGAGTTTTTGCTAATCAATACAAAAGTTGGGACACACTATATTTGTTACTGACAGGCACTCGGACAAATATAAAAAGGTGTGAATGAAATATCTGGTCCATCCCTGCATTTATGCATATCAAAACCTGTGAAATGCCTGAATGGAGGCATTAATTATGACTGCATACATTCTGATATTATGTTTTTCCTGACTTTGACAAGTTTTTAGGAGAATAACCTCGCACCAGCTGTGAAGCATCATCCAGGAAATGTTAAGGGTGAGGGTTACTGTCCTACCGATTCAACATTAAATTCTGGATCATAACTAATAATGTTTAAAGATGATGTGAGAAGCATTTCAGCAAGATAAGGTGTCCTAAGTAAACTATCAGAGGTACTAAGAAATGACTAAATAAATTATTAGACAGAAATGAAGGGCGATGAGTAGAAAATCCCAGATATGAATCCCAGTTAAACTTATTGTTCAACATATGAAGAGAATTAAATTTTGACCAAATTTGACCAAAGTTGTCAGGAAAGACATAACCATGGGATATACTGACGTCATCACTGAGTGTTAATTGGTGCTGGTAGAATTAAGACTGAGTATAAATCCCTGTCTGGAAGTCTTTCCCTGAGCTAACAAGACAAATTATATGGCCAGTAACTTTCGTGAGAGTTACTCATAAAATTACGGCTAAATGAGGAGTAGGAACGACTATCTGATCAACACACGGCTGGGAAACATCGTCACAATTTTTTACACACTTATTTCTCTTTTTTGTGATTGCTGTCTTCCAGCTGCATGGTTGTTTTTTTTTTTTAATAATATATATATATATATATATATATACACCCTGTGGTAGAAAAAAGCACCCTTTGATTCTCTCCCCACTGTGCCGTATTTTGTATTACTCATACATTTCCCCTCCCTATATGAGCAGTGCAGCATATCCCACCACTACGGTTCTGAAATCTTGAACAAGTCTGCATCACTACAGCTGTGATTCACTCCCGGCTCCGTCCACAGCCGAGCTTTTGGGATCACGCAGCTACCTGTACATCTTAAATGCTAAGCTCACAGTATCGTTTTTAATCTGTGAATCATTTCACCGTTACGATGCTAACAATAAAAAGCTACTTAGCTGAAAGGATAACCTGCAATTTTATCCTTTAAGTGAATAATATGTGCAGTCTTTAATAAAAGAGATTATAAAGCAGGGTTTAATCAGTATATTGAATGGTATTCTGAGTAAATAACCATGACATTTGCAACAGCTGAGATGATAAGAGTTCTGTTTCATCTCTATTCACGTCCAGTTTGCTGTGATATCAGGCCCATTAAATCCCATTAAGTGAAAAAAGTCAACTTTTTTTTACTCCCGCCTACATCAAAGGGAAAACTACCTTTATCTTTTGACCCAGTTTGTTGCTATAATTTGCCTCTTGTGAGCACCAACCTTCCAACTTCAACCAAGTTTGTGTACAGCTTGCAGGAGCGAGTATGTTGCCCTGGAAGACTCTTTTTCATTACCTTTGGCATTTGTTTACCATTTGTAAATGCACTGTTTGCACCTTTCAGCCTAAGCTCCTCATGCTGCTGAGAAATGCTTCTACCCAGCTTAAAAAGTGACTTCAAATTTGTTGCTTTTTAACATATAACACACTTTATGAACCAAGTCTTTTGAAATAAGCCCTTTTTTGAGATGCGCTACATTTATCTGGCATTAAAATAGAGCTATTTACAAACCCTACTTGACTTTCAGTGGGTTCCTCTTTTGGATGAAAATGTTATGCTGTCAGAAACATTAAGATCTACACATACAACAAGCTTCTCCAGCGGCAATCATGAATTACTTCTGGCAGAAAAGCAGAAAAGCGAGCACTGAGGGGATGGCAGGGCTCACTGATGTATTTTGATGCTTGCGAGTGTGAGAGATACTATATCAAAACCTCTGAATTAACAAGTCCTATAAGACAGTAAGCATCTGTGCACTTTCTGCTCTCTCTTCACACCAGGAGTTTCTGGTTCAGATCATGAATAAGAAACAGCTCATTTTTTGATGTTGGGCTTTCTTCTAAATGGCCCTTAAATCCTGCACTTCACATTTTTCCCCAGTGAATACGAATTCTCTCCCTCTCTCTTTCTTTATTTCATTCTCCATCTCCCGCTCTCACACAGTGATCTACAAGTTGAAATGGAGTGTGTGTTTTTATCTGTGTTTGTGCGTGCGTGCCGCAGCCGCTGCTCCACCGTGGAAAAAGTGGTTTAACAGGCCATGTCACACGAAGGGCGAGCGGTGGATGGGAGCGCGCCGACACACGATAAAGCCCGTCGATCTCTCAGGCAGCGTATGTCACCTCGTGTGTGACCCGCTAACACACATACACAAACGTGGCAGCACAGAAGAACACACACACAATGCCTTAAACCTGCTACACTTAAACTCTAATTTCTGAGCCTGTGCGCCTCCTCACACAGACTCGGAGGCTTAAGAAAGTTAGATCCCAAGGCACATACAACTGACACTTTTCCTGGAACGTGTATTTTTCTCGGTCTCTTCGACTTAAATGAGTTTTCCAAACCAGCAACGAGCAATAAAGAGGCCCTGTGGAAAGCTACGGCATTAACAGCAAACAGAATGAAATCCAGACCAAAATATTCAGTGTTGCTTGTTGTCAAATGCAATAAGCAGTCAAATTTGTCATCAAGAAGTGCAACTGTTTTATCTGAATATCAAGCTGGGAGTTGCAGTGCTGTTCTTTACTGTATTAAATATAAGCTAGCAACCAATAAGTGTGATGGATATTACACCAAAACTAAAGGAATAGCTCGAAGTTATATCGAATTCTCTTTTCATCCTCTTTCTTCTAATTTTTCAGTCTCTCAATAGTCTGTGATCTTCAGAGAATATGTTCTTTAGGGCAAGCTTCAATTTCAGAAACTGTTCACAGCCATAATTGGCAGGAATATCATAACAGTGCTTCAGTCTGTGGTATATGTTTTTTCATTTATCCAATGTCTAAATAAGTGATCTGCAAATCTGTTTTCAGCTGGATGCCAAATACAATAATTTACACAACCTATTGAACCCTATTATTAGCCAATTATTATTAAACCCTATATTAAAGTGAAGGAATCCTCACATGTTGAAACTGGGATCATTTTGAATAATAAATGTTCAATTGGAACATTTTACAAAAAAGCTGGAAGTGGAGCATGTTTACCACTGTGTTGCATCATCTCTACTTTCAGCACCACTAACTGTAACACTGTCCGCGCTCGGGAACTGAGGAGACGAGCTGCTGTAGGTTTAGAAGCAAAATGTTTTCCTATTGTTTCTCGATATGGGATTGTTTGTGCAGTTCACAGGCCTCCTTCATCAGTGTTTGTGCTCCATAATGTGCAAAGTGGATGAGAGGCTACTGTACTATGGTGCCATTCACAGAATGTGGTTTGGCAGGCTTTGCTAAAAAAAAGAAAAGAAAAAATGTTTTCTTGGTGGCAGCTGCAGCACCCATTTAGCATGAATAGTGACTTCATTGATGTTGCACATGGCTGCTCTCTTTAAACCCAAGTATGCAGTGACCCTGATGTGCAAAAAGAACTGGCCAGACAACAGGAGTGTATATATATACACCCACCATCCACTTCATTAGGCATACCCATTTAACTGCTTGTTAATGTCTGTTCAGTTACATGGCAGCACCTCAATGAATTTAGTCATATAAACATGATCAAGCTGACCTGCTGGAGTACCGACTAAACATCCAAATGAGGAAGAAAGGTGATTTTTAAGTGACAGAGTTGTTGAGACAGAGTGGTCTGACTGGTTCAGCTTTAGCTCAGCGTTCCAGTTGCTTTCTGCTACAACTACCAGTAAATTGCTGGATGTGTTTCTCATCGTTCCCTCTGGATTGCCATAAATGTGAATGTGCATCCAGGTCTGTTAGCTTTAGCTGTAGATGTTTCTGGGTTCATAGCGATTCTTTGAAGTTCACGATCCGCTCTCCAGAGTCTGTCCAACCCTTGGCTTTGCACTCTGTGTTAGTCATAGGTTTAACATAGGATTTCACTTCGCTAGCTTCAGTTGATTGTCCTCTCTTTTTTAAATCACCTCTTCTTCCGATTCAGCGATTTCCCAGTTTGGACTTTATCTCCGTTTATTTCCATTGTTTACATATCTTTATGGATATTTGTGATACTGCCCCACAACACTGCTTGCTTTGACACCTAGGTTGAAATTTGAAATTACAGAATGTGCTTATGGCTCATTAAAAGTCCTTCCCTCAGCTCTTTAGCTGATGCTGATGGAACACAGTAAGTTAATGATTATGTATGTATCCATCTACAGTCACTTAACCCACTGGTGCATATGTACGCAAAAACCAGAGAAGTCGAAGGTGAAAACTTCTTTGTGTGTAAACTGTTGGGACATATGGTGACTCGTGACTCATTGTTAGTTATTTCACACAGATCCTGATTTAACCAGAATTTTCACTCCATATATTATTGAAACTGAAGCAGCTTTAAATGCAGTGGGATCAGGCATTTGTTATGACTCCTTGCAGTTTGCAGCCCTGATTTTCTTTATTATACTATTTTTAGACATATTAGTCCCGAAAGGTGACTCATTTTATCATTTTTCACAAAAACACGTGAGTAAATACTTGTATGTGCGTACTAACACACACGTACACAAACACAGAAAGGCGCACAGAGGGAGAGAATAAAGCTCAAAGCCACATGCTTGCTGACAGATGTCTTTAGTCTTTGGAGTGCTGGAGCATCTCAAAAAGAATTATTACAATGAAAAAACTGCATGTAACCACAGCTGCTAACTAGCACTGGCATCTTTCAAAATCTCAAGGTTGACAAATGTAAAAGGGACATTCATGGCAAAAGAATCATATACAGCGCCTTGAAAACCTATTTGCCTCTTTCCTGATGTCTTTTGTTTGCTTTTGTTTTGTTTTTTGCATTTTTGTCACATTTAAATGTTTCAGATCATCAAACAAATTTTAATAATAGACAAAGATAACTCATCATTCAAATACAAAATGCAGTTTTTAAATGATGTTTTCATTTATCAAGAGAAAAAAAGCTATCCAAATCTACTTGGCCATATCTGAAAACAGAATTGCCCCTAAACCTAATAACTGGCTGCACCACCAAGAACTGCAATCAAGTGTCTGCAATAACTGGCAGTGAGTCTTAGATCACCGTGGAGGCATTTTGGCCCACTGTTCAATTACAGCAAGTCATCCAGGTCCTGAAGCAGCAAAGCAGCCCCAGACCATCACACTCCCACCACCATGATGTTCTTTTTATGAAATGCTGTCTTAGTTTTACACCAGATGTAACAGGACTCAGACTTTCCAAAAGCTTCTGCTTGGAGATCATCTAGATGTTTTTTAGGCAAATGTAGGAGAAGAACGAGGTTGATTATAATGTAGATACAGTAACACAGACATAAAGATACTTGCAAAGCAGGTCATTTCTTTATTTTATTTATAAGGCCTTCATAAATCCTGGTGACTACAGTCTACTAACTAATATAAGCCCAGACATTATACATCAAAAACACATAAAAACATCGGAAATAATTTTGTTTTTGTTTTTTTTTTTTCCTAAATCACTTTTTGGCACGACGCCGGCAGCTGTATAAGAACAAGTTTCCACATGTTTGTGTGTGCAGATTTTATCTGAGAAGAACTCCTTGAGATCCAGACTAAGTGACTCCCACCTACATGACACTTTACACACGTCTACCCTTCCTCTGGAGCCACACCTGCCCGGTTTACCTGTGTGCCCTTCACATTAGTGTCAGTAGCTTACCTGTTGCCCTGTTATCAGGAATACACAGCAGTATTTTACCATTTCTGTATGTTATAAATTTCAGTTGGAAATTCAGAGCTTTATGCTCGGCATTCGGTTACTTTATGTTTGTTTGCTGTGTGGAAATAAAAGTATTAAATAACAATATTTATATGCAACTTTTATTCTTTTAAATAATGTCCTCTGGGACTGTTGGCACTTTCACATTGTCAAAAAGTTTGGTCACCGCTGCTCTATACCAAATCCTGGTCTACATATCAGTACATACTAATGTCTATATATTTTCATATAAGTTAGTTTTTAATTCCACTTTCTTACAGTTTTTTTTTTGTGTGTGTCATACTTACTGAACGTTTAGCATAAATTACCCTGACTTAAATGTATTTAATGCTGGTGAAGGTGAAGTTAAGGTGAGGATGTTAACCATATCACCACTTGGGCTTGGTCGCTGGCTTAAATTTTAGAGAGGGGACCTGAAATCAAGTTTGTTTGAATCTCCTGTGAAAGTGGAAATTTGGAATTTGGGGAGAGGGGGATAAATTAATGCAGTACCTTTCCCCTGTAACTACCAGTGAAATGCCTTAAGCAGTGGAACTGCCAACAGAAGCAGAAATGGGGGCTGCTCCCACCTCTCAGTGTGAAGGTTGCTGAAAAAGAGCAGGTTCTCTCAATCTGCCTTCTCTGCATAAATAAAGGTTAAAAAATGTGAACCCTCCTTTTCTTTTCCCTCTTTTTTCTTCTCTTACACTTTTATACCTTCCTCCCTCTGCGCTCAAAGACAGCAGAACGTCCATTAACATTTAACTATGTGCAGTTAATGATGCCATCCTCCTGTAAGTTTAATCCTCTGCTTGTTTCATGGGTGTACCATCTTGCGGCTGAGCTGCAACACAATAGACAGGAAGGAGTGAACGTGCACAAAAACACACAATTTTGACAAGAGTCTTATTAAACAGGCTTGTGAAATTATCTCTGAACCTCCCCGTCCTTCTTTCAAGCAGCTTCCTTCAGGTGCAAACTGCTTCCATTCAGTGACTCTCCAAAAATAAGGAGTGTGGGATGTGAGAGCACCGTTTATGTCTACACTTAGTTTTAATTCATTAAGTCAGCGAATGCCGCGTGCATGTCGGTCACTACGCTATAATTGTCCTTGTAATTAAGACAAATAAAGCTCTCCTGAATCGTGAGCTATGTGCGCACGGACACGCAGGCACCCATGAGTGTGGGCTCTGTGCTGACAGACAGTCGAAGCCATTTAATATTCACAGAAAATAGACAACAAGGACAACAGCAAAACAATAAGAGACAGAAGGAAAGTGGGAGATGAAGACAAGAGGGAGGCAATAACAGGGAAACAAAAGTTCTGCAAAGGCAGATGTTTATGAAAGAGCTGCGTGTGTGTGTGTGTGTGTGTGTGTGTGTGTGTGTGTGTGTGTGTGTGTGTGTGTGTGTGTGTGTGTGTGTGTGTGTGTGTGTGTGTGTGTGTGTGTGTGTGTGTGTGTGTGTGTGTGTGTGACTCTTACAGCTACCAATCAACACACATAAAATCCCCTCTTATGTAGACTTCAAGTCATTTGCAGTTTAAGATTTTAGATTTATGAAACATAGTCAATGGACCTTTATCCACGCTCATCACATTCATATAATTACATAGCATAGTTGAAATCAGCCGTTCCTCAGCTACATACAGTGCAATCTGATGAGACATGCGTAGATAAAAATACGATGTAAGGGGTACTTTTACTCTTGATATTAAGTATGACAGTACTGTACCTTAATGTCCCTGAGTAACAGTGTGTAATGCACGGTTTAGGTTAGCAGGAACTTGATAGAGATGAACATTTCAATGATTTCTTGTAAAAGAATCTATGAAAAAAATCTGGATTCAGATTGTGGATTCAGCTACTGACAAGGAAAACTATTATTACGAATACTTAATACTACCAAACAGTTATACAAGTTATAGATCTTATTTATAGTTTATTATATAAAAATTGCTCTTAATTAAAACAATCAAATTGGTTTTCCAACTGGAGCAGAAGAGTGAAGTGAATAAGAAGTTAGCACTCACCCCAACTGTTCATTAAAAATTGTGTCTAGGCCCCATCAGCTGTTTACCATCCATAGCTGTGAAATCATCCACTGCAGAAATATACACATTTACATTTCCCATTCTGATTTTGTGTCACTATATTCCCTGCGCTGGTCCTGTGCCTGTTTAAATAAGCAGACATCTAGTGAAATATTTTCCAAAACTTTCTCCTCACTTCCCATCCTTAGTAAATTAGGGAAGTGAGAAACTATTTCTGTCTTTGCTTCGGGGTCTTTAATAGCAGTTGATATCTGCCGTCTTGTCAGCCTTTTGTCATACCATTGTTTCCTTTGTCGCTCCGAGTAATCCACATCAAAAAAGAAAGCCCTCCAAGCATCGTGTCATTACTCTGCTTGTCACGCTTTGCTTCAGAATCCGTTTTATTCCTCAGTGTCGCTCATTTGTACCATCCGTCGCTTTGCAGAATTGGACACTTCAATCCATTAGGCTGTTTACAAGTATAAAGTTTTCTGTTTGCTTTAGTCAAAGCGGAGCCATAAATTGAATATATTTGTCTCCATCAAACAGAAGAGGGTGTTGACAAAATTGTCAACAAATTCTTTGTGAAAAGAGATCTTATAAACATACCAATCAATGCTACTTATTGACTCTTCAGAGAGGCAGGGGCACTGTTTGATGGGGGTGGAGATGGTGAATGTTGGCAGAAAAATAAATTTGATGGGATAAGTGTGACTCTGGTCATGTTCATTTAGAAATAACAAGGCTTGCACATAATTTATGCATCTCCCATTGCCCTATTATGCACATTGCTAACATGTTTCGTCATTTCTCATAAGTTTCTGCTTGATATCGACTGCGGTCCTGCTGCCTCTTGTTTTGACCGTGTGCTGTTACTACTCACCTGTGTAGTTCAGCTAAGCAGCAGTGTCCAATTCTGTCTCCTGCAGCTTCAGGGTGGCTGTTACACCAATTCTCCCCGTAATCTTTGCCTGGCTTTCATTGTCTGTCGCTGCCCTCATCTCCTCATCTACTCCCAGACTGTGTTTCTCTCCAGAGGGTTTGTGACAGCTGTAAAACCTTGTATCAAGGTGTTGACCCACGATGTGTAGCCCCATCCTTCTCCTCCCCTTCATCACTCCCTCCCCGATTCTCCCATTCGACACTTTGTTGAAGTGTGCCCCTTCTCTCCTCCTCCTCCGCTCCACTGGCACACTCCGCCATCGCAACATAGCTATCTGCAGCCGATGCTGTGGAGCTGATAACAGTCTCTTTTATCTGTCACTTAGCAGCACAAAGGGACCTGGGCATTGATCAAATGCCAGCAGACTGATGGCTGCTCAACAGGCTGCTTTTTACACACTGCTTAGGGGATGGAGAGAGGAAAGGAGGATTCAACACTGACTGAAAATACAAGGCCTTTACTGGCAGAGTGAAAAAAGCACATAAAATGTATGGGTTTTGCAAGTTCTTGCTGCAGTATGACCTAAAGAATAAATGCATTGCCTGACAAGTAAAGCACAACTATAAAAAAAAACAAGATGAAGTTGCTTCACACCAGGAGTATGACTTAAGTCAGCAGAAGGGGAAAAACAGCTACATCGGTTTGTTCTTTGGTTTACCAGTTTTACCCCCACAGAAATGTGGTCATAACTGGAGAATAAATTTGGTACAAATAGTCATGGTTCCCAGATAATACATCTTAACAACTTTGGTAATTTACATTGCCTGCAGTGACAGCAGGACTGGGAAGTAACACAAATATCTGTACTTTTTACTCCTCACATTTTCAAAACAGGCTCCTTACTTTAGGTTTAGCACATTTGAAGGCAGTTTTTACTTCACGTCACTGGGCGCCTTCAACCATCAAACCACTTTGAGCCTAAATGGAGGAACCACAACACACAAAAGCCAGCCTTTTTAGAGTATCCTCCATCGCCGGGGCTTATCACATATAAAGAGGTGAAAGAGGCAAAACCATATAATTTATGCATCATTTTTAGCGCTGTACTCGGGGGATAAAGTGGGATGGACTGAGTGCAGATGTCCACTTTTGCTACAGAAGAGGAGCGAGCATAAAGGGAGTAATATGTTGTGGCAGGTAATTTCAAATGCAACATTTTTATCAGCTCAACAAATATCGGCAAACACACAAACTGCTTGCGTGGAGTTTGTCACAGTGTGTCTGCTAGCTAAAGTAAGGACTGCTCAGTGACATTTGACAAGCTGGACATTTAAAGCTTGCATGTAACGTCCTCATTTGTAAAGTTCTGTTTTTTTAAACTGTGAAACATCCTGCAAAACAAAATGAGGTATATTAACTCTGTTATTCAAAGGTTGCATGAAAACACTCAGCAGTTTTGTGCAGGATAAACAGGTTATCTCACTGTTGCCAACTCCTTAGCAAGGAAAGTAGCTATTAGGTGTCCTAAAAGTCGCCGGAAGTCTATATGACGTCATCGTCTAATTTGCATAATTGGTTATTTGCATGTAGTCGCAATCGAGGCTGTAGGAGAGAGGAATAACATCTTTGGAGAGACAAAAAGTGAAGAAAAAAAACACCCTAAATATGTTTAGAACTACTAGGGCCGAATGGCGATGTACGAAATATATCTTGATATTTTTTCTTCCCAAAGTATAAACAAAAAGGCACCTCTGAGTCAAAGCTACATGTCCCAGATGTCACACAGACACTTTTATTAACATTAAGCTGTAGCTGTACATGAGAAATTGCTCAAAAATAAACCACTGGCATATTTAAATAATAATAATACTCCTCAAATAAATTAATGCTTTTTTCCTCCATAACAAAAGACTCGCAGCCGAGCTATTAAAATGTAAACAGAAAAGATACATGTAACCCTGTTAAAATCTGTTCATGTAATGTATGCGGAAATAAATAAGTTCATAGTTCGTAAATGGTATTTGTTAAAAATTCGTTAAACAGCAAATGAGGTTTGACGTTTAAAATTGTTTAAGAAAGAAAAAGACAAAAGTTGTATATTTTATTTCTGTAACCTTTTGTGAGGGAAGTGATCACATCTCCGGTGAATGGACAGGAAATGAGGTGAGAGGAAAACGTGAGGGATACGTGGTGGAGAGAGCAAGAGAAAAGTGAGAGAGGGAGACGAGCGAAAGAGATGCAGGTGTACACTGCGGACTGTTAAGCCAGCTTTTATCATCGTTCAGTGAAAGTGCTCGACAAGGACTCTTTTCCAAAACCTGAATGGTGGTGAAGTTGGTGAGTTTGAGTGGAAAACTCAACCGAGGACTGACGTTAGCCGAGTGAGCTGCTAATACAGTGGCTAATGCTTTCGCCTGTGCCATGCTAAGAAGCTAGCAACCCGCGAACTCAATTAGCAGAGCCTGCGTGAAGCTGTGAGCGGACGACGAGGACAGAGAGCCGACGGAGCTGGTCAGCGCTGTGTGTGAGGGCTGTGCCTGCATCGTCTGCTGCGTGTTTCCCCTCGTCTTCCAGGCGAATCACCTCTTCTCATCTTCTTCTCCTGCGTCCTTGACTGTGTGAGTGGTTGACTCCATCAGCAAAAGGTACCGCTTTTTATTTTGCCCTTGAGGTGAAACGGCCATTTGTTTAAGGCTACAGCGTTCCCGAGCAGCGTTCAGGCCTGCAACGATTGGACTGGAGTATCATATTATTTTGTTTTCTTGCCGGTTGTAGGTTAATTATTGGGGCCCATAGGAGATATTTAAGTTTGACGTTTTTATTGAATGTTGAATGCATTTATTGGTTCAAAAGAAACTGAACAGAATATGTAAATAATTCCTTCTATTTTGCTAAGTAAATGTTCTATATATTTTTCAATTAATTGGTGTGTTTATTGACTGTTCTGATATTATAAGTGTATTAGTCAATGCAGGGTTTAAAGGGACATTTATTTAAATTTCGTAGAGAAACCCCAGGTTCTGTGAATACTTAAAAGAACTCAGGTTAGCCACCTCTCGTTATAGCTGTACGCACTAGAGAGGCGCTACATAAATTGGAGGCACCGCTGGGATCAGGATTATTGTGTGGGTTTCTTGTTTTTTGTGCATTATCTTGTGAAAAGTATTCTGTTGAAACCGTAAATGGTGAAAAGTTTTTCTCTTTAACATGGGAACTCGAGACGAGTTGGTATTAGAGTTAAAGGGTTGGTGCCAAGGGGAGTCAGTAGATGAGGCTCATGCAGTCTTGGTGCTCATGCAAGAAGATGTAACTGCAGCAGTTATTGAGGAGACTATGCAAACAGTGAAGAGTCTGGGACGTGTTCGTGTCAGAGGCCGAACACTAAGTTTACGGCAAAACAGATTTCTTGTCTTGTGTGAATGCAAGGAGGCCGTAAAGAGAGACATGGTTCCCTTTGAGGTGTTCCCCATTGATGGGGGAGGGCCGTGGTCTGTGGTCACAGTTGATGAAGGTCTTCGAGCTAGTGCACAAGCTCAGGGGTCATCTGGACCACAGCAGGCTAAAGATAAGCCTGTAGATGAACAGTGCACATTATTCCCAGAGGGAGATACTGTTGCTAAGTCAACAGAAGCTATTTTGCGAGCTGTGAGTGAGATACTTGACAAGAGCAAGTCTTCGAGTGAGCATGGAAGCTATCGCCGCTTACGAACCTTTTCGGGGTTGTTGCCCACCCCGGCTGGAGAGGAGCAGTTTGACCACTGGTTGAGCCAAGCACGGCTCATGGTGGAAGAGTGTGATTGCTCCCTCAAAGAGAAAAGACGGCGACTGATGGAGAGTCTTAGGGGCCCGGCGCTTGAGATTGTCCAAGCAGCACGCGCTGGCAATCCTGACGTTAGCCCTGAAACCTGCTTGGAGGCACTTGAACATGCTTTTGGAATAGCAGAAACAGGTGAGGAGTTGTATTTTGCTTTTCGTTTGTTGCAGCAACAACCAACTGAGAGGCTCTCTGACTTCCTTAGACGTCTAGAACAGTCGTTAAACCGGGTCGTGCAGAGAGGTGGCCTTCCTCCTGGTTGTGCTGACAGAGTAAGGCTAGATCAGTTGTTGCGTGGTGCTACCGCTTCTGATCTGATGCTGATTAATCTTCGGCTTAGGGAGAGAAAAGATAAGCCACCCTCTTTTCTCCAATTGTTAAAAGAGATTCGTACAGAGGAAGAATATGAGGCCTCAAGAAAAAAGCTTCATCCTGTTGTGCAAAGTGCATATGTAAAGCAGGAAGTTGTTGACAAGCAGACTGAATTTCAGAATTTGAAGTCTGAGATGAAGGAGCTCAGGTCCTTAGTTGCTGCTGCTGTGTCTAAGCCAGTTCGAGACACACTAGCTAGCACTGATCAGACTCCTCGTAATGCTGTAGCCAGTGAGTGCAGTCCTGACAATGAGATAACTGCATTGAAAAAGCAGTTAAAGCACTTGCAGCAGAAGTTCACAAAGAATGTGGCTGAACCACAAGCAGCTGTTTCATCCGTAAAGACATCAAAGCTAGCTGCTAGCTCTCCACAGAGATCACTCAAAGTCTCAGAGGAACATTTTTGTTATCGGTGTGGAGAGAATGGACATTTCGCAGAGAAATGTCAAAATCCGGAAAATCAGGCTAAAGTTATCAAGAGATTAATTCAAGCCCTGAAGTTGTCTAAGACCAACAAATCATCTGGTGATGCCCCTGCTAGCACAATGAACTGTTCAGTCGAGAATAGTACTGCAGACATGCCAGAAAATGTGAGCATTCCAGATGGGCTGGTGGGGCCGCCTAGCCTGGTCCCACTGAAAGTTAATGGGCAGCCCTGTACTGCTTTATTGGATAGTGGCTCCCAGGTGACAATCATTTTTGAACACTGGTACCAGAAATACTTGTCTGATATCCCCATTCAGCCAGTATCTGGTCTATCCTTGTGGGGCCTAAGTGAGTCAGGTGTTAGCTACCCATACACTGGATACGTGGTAGTCGACCTTGAGTATCCAGCTGAGGTGCTAGGAACTGTTCAGACAGTAACTGTCCTTGCCCTCATATGCCCTAGTCCAAGAGCTGATGACAATACCTCTGTCATTGTAGGTACTAATGCTAGCCATGTCAGACGCTTGGTGAACCAATGCAAGGACAATGGTGTTGATGTCACATGGGCCCTGGGCCTTCGTGTTTGTGTCAGTGAAGGCCAACCTGTACTCAAAGGCGTTACTGTTCCTGTCCAGGATGACGACGAGGCTGGTCGTGTCCGATGGATGGGTCCAGGCCCTTTGACTGTACCACCACACGGTGATGCACCAGTTGTGTGCAAAGTGGAACTGAAGAAGCCTGTTCAGCAGGAAATCCTCCTGATGGATTCCTCACCAGCAGTCACTCTACCTGCTGACGTGTTCATCCTTCCCATGGTAATGCCCAGTGGGGCATTAGATGCTAATAGGTTCAAAGTCCTAGTCAGGAATGAGTCTACAAGAGAGATTTCTATACCTGTGGGAACAGTGATTGGCAGTGTGTTTCACATTGATTCAGTTTCTACCATTCCACCGAAAGAGACAGCTCCCTCCAACCTTGATGTGAGCAAAATAAACTTTGGAGACTCTCCCATCTCCGAAAAATGGAAGAACCGGCTGCGTCAGAAGCTAACCCAGAAGTCTCATGTCTTCTCAATGAATGAGTGGGATGTGGGGTTAGCAAAAGGGGTGGAGCACAGAATTCGACTGTCGGATTCCAGGCCTTTCCGTCAACGATCACGTCGATTGGCGCCAGCCGACATTGAAGATGTGAGACGACACTTACAAGAGCTGCTACAGGCAGGGATCATAAAAGAGTCAAGAAGTCCCTATGCATCCCCGATAGTTGTTGTTCGGAAGAAAAATGGCACTGTCAGGATGTGCATAGATTACCGACTATTGAATAGCCGAACAGTACCAGATCAGTACACCACCCCATGCATTGAGGACGCACTGAATGCCTTGACAGGGAGTCAGTGGTTCTCTGTGCTTGATCTGCGTTCAGGCTACTACCAGATTGCCATGTCTGAAGAAGACAAAGAGAAGACGGCATTCATTTGTCCGTTAGGCTTTTTCCAGTTTGAGAGGATGCCGCAAGGCATCACAGGAGCTCCGGCAACCTTTCAGAGGTTAATGGAGAAGGCAGTCGGAGACATGAACCTCTTGCAAGTGCTAGTGTACCTTGACGATCTGATTGTTTTCGGAAAGACTCTTGAAGAGCACGAAGAGAGACTGCTCAAGGTCATAGATCGTCTTGGGGAGGTAGGACTCAAACTTTCAGTCGACAAGTGTCAGATCTGTCTGCCCAGAGTCAAGTACCTGGGGCACGTAGTGTCTGCTGACGGTGTTGCCCCAGATCCAGACAAGATAGAGGCTGTTACCACCTGGCCTATGCCAACAAACCTAAAGACACTGCAATCGTTCTTAGGGTTTTGCGGCTATTACAGAAGATTCATCCAGAACTATTCTGCAATCGTTCGACCGTTGACCGAGCTCACCAAGGGTTATGCTCCTACCCAAAAGGGAAAGAAGCAAGCCCCTGATGTCAACAAAGTCTACTTGAAAGAGTCAGAGCCCTTTGGAGACAGATGGGACAAAGCATGCACAGATGCGTTCCACCAGATTATCCATTGCCTGACCCATGCACCTGTCTTGGCATTTGCCAACCCACAAAAGCCATACACTCTGCATGTTGACGCAAGCTTGAAGGGTCTTGGTGCAGTACTTTACCAAGAGTACCCTGAAGGCCTGCGGCCAGTTGCTTTTGCAAGCAGAAAGCTGAGCACAGCTGAGAGAAATTATCCCATACACCAACTGGAATTCTTGTCTCTCAAGTGGGCAGTAGTCGACAAGTTCCACGACTACTTGTATGGGGCAAGATTCACAGTACGTACCGATAACAACCCGCTTACGTACGTGCTGTCAACAGCTAGGCTTAACGCGGTAGGGCATCGCTGGCTAGCTGCCCTGTCGACGTATGAGTTTGACATCCAGTATCGTCCAGGTCGACACAACATCGACGCCGACCTGTTGTCACGGAACACCCCAGATGTGGATGACAACGGTTGGGTGACTATACCGCAGTCTGGTGTCAAGACTATTTGTCAGCAAGTCTGTGTACCAGAAGCTGCTCATTTGACACCTGTATATGTCGCGCAGCTAGGGGCATCTGCACAGTGTGTTCCTGACCTGTATGCATATCCAATGCATATGAACTTGAAATCGCTTGAGCTCATGTCAAAGCAGAGTCTCAAGAAAGCTCAAGAAGGAGATGAAGCCATTGGACCAGCCATCCAAGCTGTCAAGCATGGACAGTGGCCTGATGAAGTGTCAAAGAATCTAGAGTTATTGAGATTGAAAAGAGAAATAGGAAAGCTTTCCATGAAAGATGGATTGTTGTACCGTTACAGTAAGAAACCATCTGGAGAAATGGTCACTCAGCTTGTCCTTCCAAGGGAGTTTCGACCGATGGTCATGCGAGCCATGCATGATGATCTGGGACACCTTGGGCAGGAGAGAACTATTGACCTTCTCCGTAGCCGATTCTTTTGGCCAAAGATGTCAATGGAGGTGGAAGAGTATATCAGGAACTGTGGAGAGTGTGTTGCTCATAAGACCCCTCCACAGAAAGCTGCTCCATTGCACCAGATTGTCAGCCATGGGCCAATGGATCTAGTGTGCATGGACTTCCTTTCCATGGAGCCTGACTCCAAGGGCATAGCTAATGTCTTGGTAGTCACAGATCATTTTACAAGGTATGCTCAGGCTTTCCCAACTAAAAGCCAGAAGGCCCAAGTAGTGGCTAAGACCCTGATGGAGAAATATTTTGTTCATTATGGGCTGCCATCAAGGATCCATTCTGATCAAGGGAGGGATTTTGAGAGCAGACTGATCCAGGAACTACTGCATCTGATGGGGATACGCAAGTCACGGACTACTCCCTATCACCCGCAAGGAGACCCGCAGCCAGAAAGGTTTAATAGAACGCTGATCTCTATGCTTAGCACGCTGGGTCGTGAGAAGAAACATAGCTGGAGCCAGCATGTTCCTTACTTGGTCCATGCGTACAATTGCACAAAGTGTGACGCTACAGGGTACTCACCCTACCATCTAATGTTTGGTAGGGAGGCAAGACTTCCTGTTGATCTGTGTTTTAAAACATCCCCAGATGGCCTAGAGGATGCATGCCACACCCGATATGTCACTAAGCTGAAAGAAGATCTGAAACAAGCCTACAAGTTAGCCTCGGAGGCTTCAGACAAAAGGCACCAGAGAAACAAACGGTTGTATGACCAGCGAGTTACCTTTCAGTCCCTCGAGATTGGTGACAGAGTTCTACTCCGAAACTTGGGTCTGAGAGGAAAGCATAAGCTGGGAAGCAAGTGGAGTACTGAACCTTATGTTGTCACGGGAAAGCTGCCCAACCTACCTGTGTTCAAGATCAAACGGGAGGATGGAAAGCCAGGGACAAAGACTATCCATAGGGACCACCTTCTACCTATTGGACAGTTTGTGAGAATGCCACTCACCAAACAGATTGAGGATCCACCTGCCAGGCCCAGGACCAGAGCATTCACTCAAAAGAAAAACCAAAGAGACCAAAGTCCAGAGACTCCAGAGTTACAGGAGTTCTCTGACTCGTCTTCTGATGTGGAGTATTTTGTCACTCACCGGGCTATGCCAAAAGACCTTGCCCGTAGAGTGTTGAATACTGCCAGGTCAGTTGACATAGATGATGAATCTGATCCAGAGCACGACGCTGACTCAGAGTATGATAATGACACGAGAGTTGAACCTGTTGATGGACAAGACTCGGATATAAACAATGATGGTCACAACTCTGATCCTGAACTAGAGGATGAAAGGGGTAAGGGGTGTGAAAGAGGAAAAGTTCCAGAACATGTCAGTGAGAATGAATTGGAGTCTGGAGAAGAATCTGTAGTTGAGGTCCGGGAAGAGAGACTGAGAACCAGAGCTGAACCCAGACCAAAAAGAACTATTAAGCCTACCATTAGACTCACCTATGATGAGCCTGGTAGATCCAGTGACAAGCCCTTGACCATAGTCCACAGGGGAATTGTTATTAAAATAGGACCACCCTAGAGGTACTAGGTGTTGTGCCCTTAGGACTCCTTAGTTTGGTGTCTGGTGAGGACACACAGACATTTCAAAAGGGGGAGGGTGTAACCCTGTTAAAATCTGTTCATGTAATGTATGCGGAAATAAATAAGTTCATAGTTCGTAAATGGTATTTGTTAAAAATTCGTTAAACAGCAAATGAGGTTTGACGTTTAAAATTGTTTAAGAAAGAAAAAGACAAAAGTTGTATATTTTATTTCTGTAACCTTTTGTGAGGGAAGTGATCACATCTCCGGTGAATGGACAGGAAATGAGGTGAGAGGAAAACGTGAGGGATACGTGGTGGAGAGAGCAAGAGAAAAGTGAGAGAGGGAGACGAGCGAAAGAGATGCAGGTGTACACTGCGGACTGTTAAGCCAGCTTTTATCATCGTTCAGTGAAAGTGCTCGACAAGGACTCTTTTCCAAAACCTGAATGGTGGTGAAGTTGGTGAGTTTGAGTGGAAAACTCAACCGAGGACTGACGTTAGCCGAGTGAGCTGCTAATACAGTGGCTAATGCTTTCGCCTGTGCCATGCTAAGAAGCTAGCAACCCGCGAACTCAATTAGCAGAGCCTGCGTGAAGCTGTGAGCGGACGACGAGGACAGAGAGCCGACGGAGCTGGTCAGCGCTGTGTGTGAGGGCTGTGCCTGCATCGTCTGCTGCGTGTTTCCCCTCGTCTTCCAGGCGAATCACCTCTTCTCATCTTCTTCTCCTGCGTCCTTGACTGTGTGAGTGGTTGACTCCATCAGCAAAAGGTACCGCTTTTTATTTTGCCCTTGAGGTGAAACGGCCATTTGTTTAAGGCTACAGCGTTCCCGAGCAGCGTTCAGGCCTGCAACGATTGGACTGGAGTATCATATTATTTTGTTTTCTTGCCGGTTGTAGGTTAATTATTGGGGCCCATAGGAGATATTTAAGTTTGACGTTTTTATTGAATGTTGAATGCATTTATTGGTTCAAAAGAAACTGAACAGAATATGTAAATAATTCCTTCTATTTTGCTAAGTAAATGTTCTATATATTTTTCAATTAATTGGTGTGTTTATTGACTGTTCTGATATTATAAGTGTATTAGTCAATGCAGGGTTTAAAGGGACATTTATTTAAATTTCGTAGAGAAACCCCAGGTTCTGTGAATACTTAAAAGAACTCAGGTTAGCCACCTCTCGTTATAGCTGTACGCACTAGAGAGGCGCTACATACAGAAATATATAAAATAGCAAAAGGCTGACTGATTCTTTAAAAAGCCAGTCTGCAGTGAAGCAGACTTCAGCAAAATGCTTCCTCCTGTGTAAGAGAACAAACATGTAAACAGACTGAGTGAACAAACTTCCACCCTTCAGTCAGCAGGATTTTACAAAGGAGTATTAGGGCCACATTGAGAAAAAAAAAATTTAATTGTGCACTTTGAGAATAAAGTCAAAATTTTGAGAAAAAAGTCGAAATTTCGAGAAAAAAGTCGACGTGCAGATTTAAGTTGTTTCAAGTCAAATAACTGCCACGCCACGTCTACTACATGTATAACCTCCAGAATGTCTTGTACTATGAGTTAGCGAAACTATACTTTAGAATCGGTTTTAGTAACAAGGAACTCATTTCTCGTTTAGTACACAAACACAGTGGAGTGATAACTATGAGGATGGTAATGAGATGTGCAGAAAGCTGCATCGGCTCAGAAGGAAACCCACACAAACTGGCAACGGTTAGATGCAAGGATTTTGATGATTGCACCTTCGTGCAGTACAGAGGGGATTTGCAGAATCACAAGTCACAATAAGGGGCTCGACACACGGGGAGCGACGTCGCTCACTCTCCATTCATTTCCTATGGAACTTGTACGAAGCGATTACATTTTTATCATGAAAATAGGATTTTTAACATAATCTGCTAAGAAGCATCCCATAGCATGATCACAGCTTCACCTCTGGGATGGGATTAGCCATGTGACAAACATGTGACATAGATTATCCCTCCATCTTTTATCTTAACCACTCATCTAATTGAGTGTCATTGGGGGGCCGGAGACTGTCCTAATAAGGTGAAATGCAGGGCGTACCTTGGATAGGTCACCAGTCTATTGCAGTGCTTACACACACAAACAGCCACTCACCCTCACATTCACACCTGATGTTTCTGAAGGTCATCTTTTGAAGTGTGTGTGCGTAACAGATTCACTGATGCCCCACCCGGTCCCAGCAGATGACCCCCCCTCCCTGAGCCTGGTTCTGCTGGAGGTTTCTTCCTGTTAAAGGGAGTTTTTCCTTCCCACTGTCACCAAGTGCTGCTCATAGGGGCGTTTAGACTATTGTAGGGTCTTTCCCTACAGTATAAAGCACCTTGAAGCAACTGTTTGTTGTGATTTGGCGCTATACAAATAAAATTTAACTGAATTGAATTGAATTCACATGGAATAAAAATTATAACAGTGCATTATAAAGCTACTGAATGTTACCGTGAGAGGTGTTTGATGGGCACAAAAAACAATTTCATCTTAGTGTAATTTTGTTTAATTTAAAATTTTTTCCAACCTGCAGTCACTCGAGTGTTCAATATAAACATCACTTTTAAAATGATTAAAGCTGACTCTGACATCTTGATATCTTACATTTATCTTGTCTCGATTATTCTTTTCACAGCTCTGTTATTAAAGCGTGTCGCCTTTGTATTTATGTGTGCTACATTCTGTGAACACGATATTAGACTCCTGTTAGACAATAGCACATTAGTCCCTTTTGGAATTTACATGAAATGGTGAACTTTTGTGAAACCATATGCCACTGCTCCGAACAAAGCCAGAGATTTGGGAGATCCCTGCAGCAGTTTCTGCTAAGAATAGAGATACATAATGACATTTTAATTTTGTGCTGCTAACAAACCCGCTGCTCTGCTTCCCCTCATTTTTGTGTGCTGCCAAACCCTCAACATCACTGCTTTCAGCATAAAACAGAGGGTGTCAAAAAGGAAAAAGTGAGCGCGGCATTATTCTTAGACACCACTGTGTCAGAGGCCACCTTTGGATTGTTTTGAGGCTGCTACTCAAGAGGATTCATGTCAGCATTTAATTATAGTGGAACAGTAATTCTTCATTTGCCTCATTCCTGCTGTATCTCTCTGTGAATGAGGCATGTGGCAGCTTTGATTATTCTCTGACACTTCTTTTACATTTTGAATTCTCTTTCACACAAAACCCCGTAGCTGTGCAGATAGTTTTGGAGTTATCTGCTAAGGTTTGGAGATATCAGTCTCTGAGTTTTCTGCCGCCACCCCGGTACAATAGGGGTGAAATTGAATCAAATAGACTTTTTCAAGGCTTTGGGTTACACAAACAAAGTCCCATTCACCTCAGTCTGCGTGGCAGCGGTGTCAGGGGATAACTGAAAACAAAGGTATACAATACTAAAACTGCCTGAAAGGCTGGAAACCGCAGGCTTAAGTGTAAATTATACTTTATTCAATTTTATGTTTGATTGCCTGGTTTGGAACTTGACATCAGATTGTCTAATTGGAAAATTGCATGAAGCAGATGTATGCTTGCTCCTAATAAAGTGCTCAGTGATTATATTTCATGGTTGTGCTCACAACTTGTTATGCTGCCCTGAATTGGCACCAAAAAAAAAAACTTATTTAACATTTTCTTGGTGTTTTGATGCATATTAAATGGTTTCTGAGCATAGATTCATTCATTTACTTGTCCTTGTAGATTTACTATATGCTCAAATTGAAAACCTCACCTCTAATATTTATTTGAAGTGAGCCAGTGCGACGCTGCGGTGGTGCCTACAAAAAATGCTGAGTTGCCTGGCAAAAAAAAGCTAAGCCAGATTTAATTAATCATGTATGTGCCAGCCAACATGTTCTCATCCCAGGGCGCCAAATGCTGGTGTTCTGTCCACTCCATCTTAGGGTGTTGACGTACTGGCTCCTTCAGTATTGAACACCAGCAGATATCAGCACTCTTAAAGACCAAGAAGGTCCACATTTTGAGCTTGAGGTGTGGTTTGTGGAGTAAGTCACAAGTTTGCCAGCCAAGCGATCATGAGACCTTCAGGTTTGCACTGGTTTGTTGCTTTCACTCGCTGGTTAGACCCGGGCACTGAAAATTACTTGTTTAGGTTTAGGCTCCAAAGGTTATTTGGCTAGTACATTTAATTGTGACATCAAGGAGTGTCCACATGTGAAAATTCAGGAGTGAGAACCTTCTTTGTCACTACTGTCATAACCCATGGCTTCCTGGTCAAGAGGCAACCTGCAGGGGTAAAAAATTAAGACAAAGTGGCAAAAACTGCAGTTCTTCTGGCGGCCACTTGAAGGAAAAGTGTTGAAATCTCCAACTTTACACCATAAATAAGAATATTTACAGCCTTGTATAAAAAAATGGTTTGGGCCTCTGTGCATAAGTTTCTGTCTTAACAACACTGAAATGGTTTCTTTTCTAATGATCCACCTGGATAATGGCGCTCTGATTGACAGGTGACCCACACAAGAAGCTGCAGCCCATTGGCCCATTGGTAGCTTGGTCTCATTCACTGAGTGTGCTGTTGGAGCCTTCTGTAGCATTTTCATGGATAAGCTGACTAATATTGTGGCTTGCTGTGTGGTACAGACATCCCAGAAATCTGCTCTTGAATTTTAGTGAGTGAAATTCTAGCATTGTGTTAGTCCATTTCTTAGCACTAATTGCCTTGAATTGTTTCCCTGTTGGCAGGACATAAACCTGAGCTAGCATGCATGACAGTATATTGTACACATACACAATTAGCTGTTGTATTTATTTCTGTCTTTGATGTGTTGCTGTGCTTGCAGTCACACAGCAGCTGTTGCTTTTCATGTGTTTTGCTGCCCACCACTACCCTGTAATCATGGTGATGATGACTCACACAACTATACAGTCATTTACACAAGCAAACACTCACCCGCCATCCACATGTATGGACACCTAACCTGCATCACCCTCTGCGACATGAATCAAAATCTGCCAATACGCGTTCATGAGGGGTCAGTAAGTTGAGGAAAGCTTTAAAATAGCTTCAATTGATCTGGTATTGTCCAGATACTCCTCCATTTTCAGCCTGAATTCCCCCCCCCCCCCCCCCCTCTTCAGCATATATCCATCTGTCTTTTGATCCGTTTTCTTCAAAAATGACAATGGTCCTCATTTCTCATGCCATCACTGACGCTGCTGTAAATCTAAGCTCTGAGAAGATTGGAAAAAAAAAAAAAAACTTGTCTGAGCTGATTTATGAAACCTTCCTAACTATTGATACAAAATGCAAAATCCAATGTGGAAGGTAGCCTGGTAACATTTGTCAGAGTCTTGCAGTGGATACAGACTCCAAGTGGTTTTCCAGTGAGCGAGAAACAGGGCTAATATGTGCTGTGACACCATCCCAGAATACAAATTTCTTGCTAAAGAGAACACAAATTAAGCTTTTTAGCTTCGTCTCTTGTCTTCCTGACCGTTCGCTCTTTATGTAAGGTGGATGCTAACATTTCCAGCAATTATTTTTTATGGATGCCTCCCCCTTACTCTTCTACCTCTGACTTTCAGAAATGAAATGTAAAAATAACATAAGGAGATGTGTACCCACTTGCCTCCCTGAGTATATAGTATTGCAGCCACTCCAGCCCGCTGCTGTTCCCATGCCACAAGTGGCTCTTCTGGGCTTTTTCATAGAAATTGAAGGAGGTTTTTCTGTATCACACAGGTGCAGAGACAAAGAGCAATTATTCCAACCTTTTTCACAAAAAGCCACATTGAGATGTGGGTTGTGGAAACAGGCTGTGTAATTTTGCGCCCTCCCAAATAAAGAATGCATATCAAACCATCACAAGCTTGAGAACTTACAAGTACACAAGGGTAGGTTCAGTCAATGCTTTATTTCTGGATGCGGTGTTCCCGAGTATCAGTTTACGGAAGTATATTTAGATGGAATATATAGTGTAAAAATATCAGAGGAATGAACAGAACTTTGGACTGTACATTTATTTCCCTTTGCAGTGCCACATAGAGACAAACAGTTCAGGGTAAATTGTAGCTACTTGCGTCTGTGATATTTTTTTATTCAAGTCAAGACAATCTGAATGCTTTCAGCTTTGATATACACATATATTAATATTGTAGTCCCACAGTCACTTCAGAAAGTATTCACATACCTTTATTTAATGTGTAGTAGTAAAATGTTCATTTCGAATGGATCCGTTGACTTTTTTTTTTCAGTGATCTGCCATCTTCAGCTATCTCCGCAGATCCTCTGTTGGAGACTTGTGCTGAAGTCACCTCATAGCTTTCTTGTATGCCTCAGATAATTGCCATGCTAAGAGGTGAACTGTTGCCCAAGTTGGCTTCGTTCTGGAACAAATATTCTTCAACGACCTTCATTGTATTTGGTTGCATTCATCCTTCTCTTAGTTTTGCTGATGTGCCATGCTTCACTTTAGTGATGATATTGGCCAAATGATGAACACTGTCTGGCATTTACCAGGTATACTGCTTTAAGTTCTGCAGAGTTAGAAAATATTTTGCACCCAAAAGTTCTTTAAACACCATCTGGAAAGTCCAAGAAAGTTGCGTGCTGTTTATTCAGAGTGGCTTTAATTCAGTTAATCTACCACAAAAGCCCGACAGCACTGCTAAGAGAGCTGTCCTTACGGCGCACTTACTTATTTTGGGCATTTCCCATTCCACAATTATTGAAGCATCTGTGGTCCTGAGAATGCTCAAAACTTTAGGGACAGTCTTGCCCTAATTCATAGCATAACTCACCATCTTTTATCATCAGGCCTACAGAGAGTTCTCGGACTTCACGGCTTGTCTTTTCCTGATGTAGAGCACCAACTGTGGAATCATTTATACTAAGATGTCAACCAATCCATTCATTTTTACAGCAACTATATGTGACATGCAATCTATATGATGTATGTTTGACATGCACAGCAGTGGATTTGTCACAACTTCAACACCAAAATCTTTCTGCATAGTAGCATTGTGTCTTAAACTTGCAGAACTGACTCGAGATTAGCCCGATTAAGTTATTTGTGAGTAACAGCGTATTAAAATATGTAGGAATAAGGTATAAATCTGAAAGATTACATGTTGGTTAACATGACTTCACAGAGTACTCTTTTGCTAATAGAACTCAGTGTTTAGCTGGATTTTCAGCTAGGCTAATGCTACAAAACCGGGGTGTTCTGTCTATATAGGGGGATGTATATACGGGGATGTTGAGAAGTCAGAACCTAAGCTGTAAGTGATGCAGAATTTCTCAAATGTTTGTCATATATTGATATTTGGACCAAATGGTTTTTGTTTACACTATGTAATTATAACAGCCACTTGTGCTACCTTGCATCCATGCATTTTCTTAACTTCTTATCCAGTTCAGGGTTGGGGGTGACTGGAGCCTATCCCAGCTGACACAGGGCAAGAGGTGAGGTGAGCCTACACACTGGATAGGTCTATTATAGGACCAATACCTAGAGACAGACAACCACTCACATTCCCACCTACAGCCAATTTAGACTCACCAATTAACTTAAGAAAGTTTATGGACAGTGGGAGGAACTCTCTGGAGTACCCTGAGACTATCCATGCAGCACCAGGAAAACAGAGAAATTTGACACAGTAAAGCTGTGACGCCAAATATTTTCTTCTTCAATCATTATTTTAGAGGACCTTCCACACGTATTAAATAGGGCATACTAATAGACACTTTATTGTGGCGCTTGTGACTGAAAGCAGAGACTTCCTGTTGTGAACTTTGCTGCTGCAGTTCGTGCTGTGCGTTCTCATATTCTGTTTCAAATTCTAGTAACAGTTTTAAAAAATGGCTATTTCAAAATAAAACAAAAAGGAAGTTGGCTTTTTGGGAGGGGGCCTTAAAGAGGCAGGAGCAATGGCTTTGATCTAGTGAGGGACTGGATCTGTATAAAATAAATAACTATGCGAGGCATATAGAGACCCCGAACAAAAATACAGAGCTGAAAATGAGCATAGTGAGTCTACTTTAAATCTTACAATGGAGAAACCATTGATAATTAGCAGAAAAAATACAAAAAGGATGTCTACTTTTTGCATAAACTCAAAGCAACATTTTTCACATCTGTGCTGTTGATTATTTCTGCATTAAAAAAAGAAGACTCCGTGGACAGCAGGGGGAAAAAGTGAAGAAATTACAGTGACACTTGTAGATCTGAACCATTGTGTTAGCTGAGTAACTAATCTGCATCTGCCTGCTGATTTCAACAAAGCTGTTTTTCAGACACCCCCAAATAGGGCTGGGTGGGTGTTGGGTTGGGCGATGTCTTGCCTTGCAATCAGTCCCCAGCAGTACATGGAGAGCTGCTGTAATTAAGGAGCAGTGTCCCCCATGAATCCTATCCATGAAGCAGGACTTTAATTCCCCACTAATTGAGGCCAACCCGGGGAGGGCAGAGGTATTTGAGTCTCCTGCCTGCTGGACCAACCACTGTGTTAGATGATTAGCTGAGAGGTATAGCAAAGGTAACGAGGAAACCGAACCTCGCCAGCACAGCCAGACACACCTGCCCACCTCTCATTGCTTCTCTACTCCACTGCTTCACGAAGGAAACCCTACCCAAATGGAAACAAACTTTCCTGCCTGAGCTCCACTTTCATGGGCACAGTTTTCTCTGCTGGTGGGAGGGAAGTCGGGGAGAGGCTGGAAGGAAGAGGAAGAGGGGCAGGCAGTTAGATTGATTTGTTTCATTTGGATTTGTATCTATTGCAGATGTGATTGCTGTCGACAGAGGTTTATACAACTCCAGAGAGAACAAAAGAGAGGTGGGGGTATATACTCCAGGCTGCTACAAATGCTGCATCTAATAGAGGAAATCATTTGTAAAATGGGATTTATTTATTGTGCTGATATTACAGTTGCAATGATGTGTGTCAGAGAGCTTTATGTTTTTGGGGTTTTTTTGTAATATCCCTACAGTTTAAGTTCACTGTAAACCTGCTGATGGTTAGGTGAAAAAAAACTGTCAACTGCACCGACTCTGACTTCAGGTGACAGTTGTTTGGTATCTTTAATGGTGCCGTTCGCCGTTTTGGATGCATGCAGTGCCTCCTTCACTTTCATGTGTATGCTTCACCAGAGGCAGTGGGTAAAAAGCACTGAGGAAGTGGCTGTGAGGCACAGTGTCACTGAAATCTGTCAGACTCCTCTCTCTCACTCCATCTCTGTCTGTCTCTCTCCCTCTCTCTGTCTGTATATATAGAAAAACCTCTCCATTTCAGAGCAGCTCTTGACAGCGACAGACGCTTCAGCGGGCTGAGATTTACTTGGAATTGTCACTATTGTCTTAGAGAAAGTTATGATTTATTCCTGTGCAACTTTGTTGTGTGCGCACACATTCACACGGCAAGAGGAACTCGTGCTCAAGCACGCACACATGCAGGGTTAACAGCTGTAAATTGGTTCTACTTGCTATTCAAGACGTCACAAAGTGCGTCCGTCAGTGCTTTCTTTTTCACTGATTTAAAGATGCGAGCATTAGTATACAGCACACTGCACACAAACAGTGTTTTGGCACCTTTTTATAGCAATTTTTGAAGCTTTATTTTGATTTTGAAGCTTTTCTTGAATTGAAAGGCAAACCAGCACCACAGATAAAAGCTGCAGCTGGCACCTTAAGGTTACTGTAGGGTAAACTGCAGCATCAAATTAGTTTTGTCCAAACTTAAATTTGTGAATCGGATTTGAGCTTATCAACTGTTTCTGATCCATTACTCCAACTGGAGCTGCCAGAGATCAACACTACCCAGCAGTGACGGGATGTGCCCTCTCAGGATGATTTGCAGTATTCTCGTGATTTAGTTAAGCAGCAACTAAAGCAAGTCTCCGACTCAGTGAGATGTTTTCTTCAAGCAGAGATTCTCTTGCTTTCAAACCAATCTGTTCAGTTTCATGAGGGCCTCAGTTAGATGAAAGTCTTAAAGGAAAGCCTAATGTGGAAGCTCTTTATCTCCTGCGTGTGCCACTGAACAGTACAAAAGAACATGAAGTGAGAGATCAGGTGAGGGGCAGTGCTGCTCGCTGTTGGTGGGAAGTACATTCATGCATGAGGATGCTGGAAACTAAAGTGTGTGTCAGAAAATAATGTATCTGCTGTAATGCGACCATTGCTGTGTCCTTGTTTGAAGCACTAGCATGCCTTTGATTTATCGAGGTTTGTAACCTTGGCCAATTACCTACAACGCACCCTCCCTAGCTGTTTTTCCACAGTGAAGGAGAACGCTTCACCCTCCTTTCTTTACACTTTTGTTGCTTGCCTTGCACAAAAAAGTAACAGTTAATTGGTAATAGTTCTGACCTTGTTTCTTTCCGTCTGATGACGTTTCCCCCTGATTATTTATAATTCAGCTTTGCCCTCAACGTGCAGGAGAGTGCTTCATTTGGTTTAGGAAATCACTGGTGGTCTAAAAATCAAGCCTGGCTTGTTTTCGCCTATTCATCTTTTTATCCGCAAGGGGCAAAAAGTGAAGGATGGCCTCAGAGATTTAGCTGGCATTGCCGACCAAAAGGTCTGAAAAATTGATAGGTTTGAATTTACATATCTGTTGTGCAACTGTATTCCCTGTGGCCAGCTTGAACTCACAGTTCATCAATAAAATACGACAGTCTGAGCAGCAAATGCTGAAATGACGCCTGTCGGAATGAAGTTTGGGAATGCAATATTGTAGTGGTGGGTTTAACTTGGTGACAGAGGTCAGAGAAGAGAGTCCTTTTGTTTAGTATAAGGAAGGGAAGTCTATTTGCATGGATCTAACATCTAGGTGTGAGGGAGAGTGATTTATTTTGCTGTTGTTCTTTGTTTATATAGTTTGCGATTTGCATTTTAACATGTGGGGGGGAGAAAAAGAACCAAAGTATGAATGTGGAATTTTTGAGTGGGCACTGCCCTCTGGTGGTCAGACAAAGAACTGATAAACATTGTATCTTGCGCATAGATTTCAACAACAGCTCTTTATACACAGTAAACATTTCAAAGGCAGCCAGTGTACATAGTGTAGTTGTATACATGTGGGTGTCTGTGTACTCTATATGACTTAATCTCTATAGCAATGCGTCTCCACGGACGAGGAGGAGGAGGAGGAAGAGGAGGTAGTGGAACAATGACAGAGAGGACGAGTTCACATAAAAACACAGCAAGAATAAATCTGAAAAGGACAAAGATACAATAAAAGGAGCTCAGTCCATTTCCAGCCACTTGGATGCGGTTTGGTCAAGGTCACAAGGTTAGGCAGGTGGGCACCGCTGCTGCAGCTGGTGCCTACGGGGCCCCGAGGATTCTAATCAATTCTTACATTTCAGGGGAAAATGATGAGAAACCAGCCGCTCAAAGGAAGATAGATGAGAGAGAGCTGCAGCAAACACACAGATCAATAATATTCATAGCCTCAAGGAGAAAATACGTTAAGTAAAAGCTTTTTACTCAATGGATCTGAGCGGGGATGCTCAAAAAACCTTTATGCACCAGAGAGGGAGCAAGAGCGAGAATACGGCAATACGAACAAAAAAAACAAGCCAAAATAAATAAATAAATCAGAAAATGTCCACATTTAAGGTTCTATGTGCTTTGGGAGGATGAGCAAAAAATGCTCAGAAATGAGCAAATCAGTGCATTCATGTAATCAGCAAATGAATAGGTGGACTATATTTTGTAAAAGTGGTGCTTAAGCAGCCAAGAGGAATAAGTGCTGCCTCTGCTGCAGTATGACAAACAGATGATGCAACGTTTTTAAAACAAAATGTTCACATAATCGATGATTCTCAATCAAGACGGGTCAAAGGACACTTATGTTTCTCTTCCAGATTTAAACACGCGAGAAGATTCCCAATCCAGTGTGCAGGTTTTGTAGAGCTATCGCTAATGCCGGGTATACTTTAATGCATTGCTTCCTATCAAAGAACTCCTCTTGTATTTCCCCTAGAGAACATCTCACACAAAGAAAAAAAGGTATCATGGGGGACCCTCTAAAAAGGCTCTAAGAATAGTGAAAAATTAGGGAATTCCTAAAAAAAATGATGGCATTGGATACTTGTTCTTTCTTGAGCCATTCCTGGGACTTGTGAGCCTTTTCCAGTGAAGGGACAGTCTCCCTGCATCACTGACGACTGTGGCAGAACAAAAAAGGTGGCGATGGATAGCAGAAAAGGCTAATGAGAGACAGGCTGGGAGCATGTGATGGGCAAGGATCAGGGGCGAGGGTTCACCAGAGCCGAGGAGGTTTAGTTCGGTGTGAGCGAGATATACAGAGGTCTTTACTCAAATCTTAAATCATCCAGCATGACAGAGACACAAAGGCTTGTCTTGACGCAGAGCTGCCAGTCGTCTTTTGAGCTCTTAATCACTGATATCTGCGAGGAGCAGATCTCTTAACGTTAGAGGAGACGCCTGGCAGCAACGAATGAGCCCCACACTGCGACTCCCACACAACTGCACACCTCTAAAGCCCTGCCAATGCCGTGATCCACCTGCAATCACCCTGCAGCAAACACCAGGCGCTCCCCTGTGCAGGCAGCCACATCGTGTGTGTGTGTGTGTGTGTGTGTGTGTGTGTGTGTGTGTGTGTGTGTGTGTGTGTGTGTGTGTGTGTGTGTGTGTGTGTGTGTGTGTGTGAGGGGCTGGTGGGATGAAAACCAGAGGAGGTGGGGGATGAGGAAAGGGGGAAGCGTGTGTGTTTGCTATCTTTTTGTATGTGTGGGCATGTGCTTCGTGAACTCTGTCTGATACAGAGGTACTGATGGGAGAGGTGGAGTTGAAATATGACAGCTTTCACTTGTTGTGAAGCCTGCCCTCAGAGTAAGCCCTGCAAGAAAGAGAGATCACTCTCACTTTCTCTCAATCCACACATACACACACACACACACACACACACACACACACACAGACACACTAAGATGGAACTTTGTTAAGATGTGATTAGACTGACTGTCAGTTGTGAGAGGTCCTATCGAGGTTCACTGCCTGCCAAGAGCACACAAACGACGGTCTTAGCCGGCCTGCCTGACACTTAGCTAGTGGAGGAATGTCTAAGCTGAAAATAACAGCCAACCCTGACTTACAACTGGACCGACAACAACTGGTGCTTTGCCAGCTGGAAAAAAAAAAGAAATGAAGGACCTCAAGAGTACGCTGAAAACAGGAAAGAAATACCTGCATCAATCAGCCCAGGTAGCTAAAGTATTAAGAGAGACAGGCCTATTTTGGAGTTGACAGACCAAGGCAGGCATCTACTTTGACTCAGTGTGCTCAGTGTGTACCAGTTTCCAAAAAGGGTACACTGGTGCACCTTTTTTTTTTTTGGACAAGGTTTCTCATAGACAGGTTGTTACAGGAGACATGAAAACAGATGTGATGAATTTTAAACAAGGCCACAGTCACGCAGATCCAGGCTCTACCAAGGCACACGAGTGGGTTCAAAATGCTAGCATCAGCATGCTTGTAATCATTAGGCAACAGTGCTAAAATCCTAATGTCTAGCAAGCATGTTTATGTGTTCCTCATTGTAGTTTAGCATATTAGCATGCAAACAAGCACTAAACTCAAATACAGCTGAAATGTCTGTCAGAAACCATGTACGATTACATTTTTGACTAATAATAGAGTATTAAAGAAGGCTAAAGGATCACTGCCTTTCCCATTAATGTCGTCATTTTGATGACTGTAATAGATAGTTGGCCTGATCTGTAATGCAGGAAAATGGCTGTTCTAGGTGGCCTTCACTTTAATAATTCATGTGAAAATCATTCTTCTAAAAGCTACAGCTGTCTTAAGCAAGTCGTATTATAAGGAATTTGTACTGCTGCTGTTTTGTTACTCTTCATTTCCCTGACTGAGGTGATAGAAGTGCAGGGTGCAAAGTTAGCATGCCCCTTAGACCACATTAATGGGAAGGATATCAGGTTTGCCATCAGAGTGTACTATACACAAAAAAATTTGATGTGTAGGGTTTGCAAACGTGTCCTTTGCTAAAAAGCCAACATCTGGCTGCACTGATTGACAAGCTAGTGACACGTGAACACATCAATTCCTGAACTCATCATCTACCAACAAAACCCTACAGGATGGAAATAATCAAGCTCATTAATGTTCTAGTGTATTTCTGTAACTCATGAAAATCTGTGCTAAATGCTACCCATTTAATGGTTATTTTTCCCCACATGATGGGGAAAAGCTGTCACAGTATGCTTGATTGTTACAGGAGAAGCAAAGTTGACAAATTTCACATGATTTTTTTATCTGTTATCTGAATTATCTGTATTATCTATTATATTTTAGATCAGTGTATTTATATATATATATTATATATATACGTGTGTGTGTGTGTGTCACATGAAACTAGCATGGTTAGCATGCTAACATAATCAAATGAATATATTTTTTGGCTATGTGTGTAAAAATATTGCCACTTGACTATCTACAAACACTTTTTCTATTCCCCAGCATATGCTAAACATGCTAGTTTCATCCCTGAGTGCATCAGAAATAAAAGGTCTGATTAAAGTGATGAATTATCTGTTTATATTTTGTGGCGGTTTTTAATATTTGATGCTGCAAACACAGTGCCCTGTACAAATCCAAATTCAACTGAGGATGCCAAATAAAGAGCTACTCCTCCATTTCTGTTTTTATTTGAGTCTCAATCTCTTTATTTCTCCACGGCAGTAATGCCAAGGGTTGATGTGGCTCCCCATGCTAAGATAATCAAAATATGTCATTATGAACCAATATGGGCAGAGGAAATTGAGTCCCATCTGGAACTGAAAGCAGGATGGAGATATAGAAATTCTCACATCAGCTCAGCAGTAAAATTGCTGCCCCACTGAGATGTAGACATCACAGGCTGGCTTGTAGAGACATACATATGTATTGTATAAACACGCTTTCTTTAAGACACAGGAGCACACTTGTAAATGCATGAATTTAAGCAGCAAACGCAGGCATGCAGCTGGGAAAGCATGTAACGAGGGCATGCACACCCAAATTCCAAAAGCATGCTCTCACCCACACACTTCACAGTCAGCCTGATGCTCAGTGAACAAGCTAAATTTGTGTATGTTAGCCGTCATATTTGTGTGTATGTGCACGTGCCCCAGCTTGTGGTGTCTGGCTCACAGCATGCCGGTAAACAGCATGCAGCCAAGACGATGTGAGGACTCCAGGCTTCATGATTCATGCAGACGGTTTGATTAAAGAGCAATCGCAGACCCCGCAGAGCGAGAAAGGGTGGCATAATCACTGTAAGAAAAACATTGTTTAGTAGCATCAATCTCAGCATGCTTCTAGTTATGAAAGTTTTGAGAGGGGCAAAAAGTTATCAAATGTCTGCAGTTGCCAAGAGGCCAATAATAGTGAAAGCAGATTCCCACTGAGTGGCCAGACAAATAATGGGCATTAAGTGTCCAACTGGGCAATAATCACAGTGCTCATGAGGACAGAATACAAGACAAACTTTAAAGTTACTTCATCAATTTTCTTACAACAAAAACTGATTAAATTTGCATACTTAGTGTGGAAATAGTTTTCTGTAGTGATGATAGCAAAGGGCAGCTTTAATGTTTTTGTTTCCACTCTGATTAGCTGAACGCTGCCTACTCTGCACCACTCTGTACTTAATGACTGACAGCCACCATTAGCAACCAGCTAATAGTGGGGAATATAGCGATTTAAGATCTGTACTTTTTTTGCCAGGTGTACAGACACACTGATTTACTTTCATTTTGTATGTGCGCTTGTTGCACCACCCTCAAGTGGCCCAAATGTAAATTAAGGCAGGTTTTAAAAGGACAATATAGTTGGACACAGAAGAGAAATATGCTGCTTTTCATTGGCTGACCGGTCTGCCGTGTTCACTGGTTAGTTGCTAACTTTGCTAATTCTTCCGTGTGGTATTATGCTAGTAGGAAAAGTGGGTATAACAACTTTTTTTGTTGCTGAAAACCGATCATGGAAGTGAATCTTCTTCATTGTTTTATAACTACAAGCAATAACTTTAACATTATAAATATTCCTATGAGCCACTGCAATTCACACTAGTTTTAATTATGGGACTGATTCATTACTTTTTTTTTGGCTTTCACAATTATTTATGTATGTATCTTGGATCAGGAAGCAGATAAAATTTTGATTTTTTTTTGTATTTTAAACAATATAATTTCTGTATTTTTTTTTTGTTTTAATACCATACAAGTGAACCGATAACGTTTAGGGATACAGTCCATGTAGGAATAAAATTTTAGACTGACAACAATTCAGTTTTTATCCTGCATATTTATATACATTCATTAACACAGCCAGCCAATCTTGGTGGGTATTTCCATAGTTCTCCCAAAGGGATAAGTCATATAGCACAATATCAAATGAGTTTATAGACTGTTTAATGCTAAATATATTAATAAATTGTATTTGTAGATTCTTTTTGCTAAAGAAACAACTATAAGTTTATTCCCTTCTGATTTCTGACCGATAAAGAATTTCTAAGACCGATATTTGTTGATTGTAAAAATAAATTATATTCCAATATTTTTTTCCTTTCAGACACACAAAACAGATCTCCATAACATTTGTTATGTGTAGATATGTATTTACTCATTTATGCTCCGCCCACCTCTGCTCAGATCAGCTGGTCGTTGGGTTTGTGGGGTTCCAAACATGTTGCCAACAAGGCGAGGGCTGCAGACTGCCCTCTGGTGGACAAACCGTGCAGTGTCATAACATGGTTGAAGGGTGTTTCTCCCTTCATCACTTCTTTCATTTATCTGCTGTTAGAAATGCATATGCAGATAGATTCTCAAATAGCCACTATCGGTCGATATTATCGGCCCGCCAGTAAATGGGTCAAATTCTTCATTCAGATTTTTGTCTGTTTTTAGAATTTGAGCCATTATGGTTTCATATACCTTTCATCTTGTATTAAAGGCAGTAAGTATGCTTTTTAATTTTATTATTTTTTAAAGAAATGTAGGTAAACGGTAGCATTTCTAACATCCTTTAATGACTAAACATCAATGCTGAGCATGTTTAGCCATTAAACGTGCTCAGCATCGAGCATGTTTAATGATGTGGATATCTAAATAGTTTTTAGATATCCACGTCTTTTGAGAGAGTTTGTTATGGTTCACGCTGTGGAGTAAATAATATTTTTCATGATTTCTTGTTATGATCATTGTGCAGTCTGTAAGAGAAAAAATAATTTTTTGTTGTTTTGTGCCCCAATCAAAACAGAAACCAATACTGTGAGTGCATCATCTCTTATCTCAAGCTCCACCCGCCACATCTCTATATTTTGACCAGACTTCTGTGGAGAACACACCTACACTGCTCTCTTTGAATAAGCAAAACCTCTTGCTATCTAGACTGCACCCACGCTTACCGAGCAATCATCCTCTTCTCTCCCTCTTCACCCTCCTCTACTCTCCCCCAGGCCTGCAGACAGCCTTGCTCATTATTCACCTCATTGTGGCTGTAATCGATAGAGAGAATGCAGTGAAGAAAAGAAAGACGGATAGATGGTGAAGTTATTTACCATAAAGATACAGCGGAGAGGAAAAAAGCACTTAAAACACAGCTGAATAGCATATTTTAGGTACACAAAATAGCACTGAAAATTAAACAGCACTGATATGAATGTGACCTGGTGTGATTCAGGTGTAGTAAACATGGCGAGTGGACAACATGTGAAGGAGAAGTGCAGTTCACTGGATTACTAACACCCCATAATGAAACTGAATCATGTGGATCCAAGGGTGACCAGCACAAAGCTGTAGTATGTCCAAACACAAATAACATATCCCAGTTCCACTGTACATCGCACAAAATGTAAAATCATATATTAGGACCCATAATAACTTAAACAAAGACATATGAAACCAGATGCCTTTAAATGTCCAACATATAACTAATCACACTATTGTTCTTTCCCGTTGTCCTGATGGCGTTCCAGTTTCAGGGGTTTCAAGAGGAAAAATACTCAACAAAATGACAGATATATATATTACAAGTCTTCCGTTTGGATTTTCACTGTCTTTCCAGTTTCAATGTGAGCACTGACCCGATGACACCACTTTGGCAAAAGAGCATCAGCAGCCACGTCGCCTTCCTGAACAGAGTCTGCGTATGTGCTCTTTTACTTCTTTACAAAATGCATTAGTCGAGTGCTCCAGCAACAAAACGCACACTGCTGCGCAGAGTCCTGTGCGTGGTGGGTATCTGCCCCTGAACGGCCTCTGTAGCAGTGCTGTCTTTAGATGGCGCAGACTCAGAGGTGTCAGAGCTCTACGGCTTCTTGCTGGAGCAGGACTTGCAGCACTGCTGTCCGTAGAACTTGTGGTTACAGACGCCGTGCTGAGGGACCAGGTGGCACCAGCTGAAGTGGTCCACACAGCGTTCTTCTTAGGAGAAAACAAAAAGAAGGGATATTACGTGTATTTTAAGTATAAGATATGAAGATATGTGCCTGAATGACTAATCATTTCAACACAAGTACACAGTGTGCTGATGTCACCATGTTAATATGTTCACAATGGCAATGCTAACATTAGCCTATATGCAGCATATATGCTAATGTATAATGATGTTAATAATAACTGTTACACACTTATGTGATGGCCTGCTAAGGAAAATGGGCTGGTACTTATGCAGCGCTTGTTATTACAAGCCATTCACACACACACACACACACACACCCACACTCATAGTGTTTTATTCTATGCCTTCAAGCACTAGCTATCATGCACGTAGTCACACTCCATTGGATGCATCAGGGGTAATTTGTGGTTCACTATCTTACCCAAGGACACTTAAACTGGAGGAGATGGGGACTGCGCTACAAACCTTCCAATTAGTAGACCAACCACTCTGTTGCCTGAGCCACAGCCACCCAAACAGTGGGGAACAGTTTAGCACCTTAACGTGATAATGCATACTAAAGTGTGTTATGCACCAGTGTGTTAGTATGCTAATTTACTAAATGGTTTAACATTATTGTCACCCTCTTAAAACCTCTAAAAAGTCAATTTTTTCAGGTTTTTCAGAAAAGACAAAAAACTGAACCAAACACTGAAAATATGATGATTTAGGCAAAAATAAAACTTTGGTTAAAAAATGACTTAGGCCATTATTTTAAGAGGGTGATGGTATTAGTCTGACGCTGACGCATGCTAACTTTTGCAAATGAGCACTTGTGCTGCTGCTCTTTGAATCTCAGTAGCAAGTCTCCACCCATTTCTGTAATTACGTGGCCATCATTAAATGATGCTGAATGAATTTGTTCTTTGCTTCCTCAGAGGAATCTACCTTTCAGTGTCGGTCCAGCTGCTGTGACCCGGCTGCCAGAGCGATGTGCTGGAGCCGGGGGAGCAGCCGGGCAGAACTGTGTGTTGCATGCCCTGGAAGTGACAGGCCTCTGGTGTGGCAGGCAGCCAGCTGCGGGGCGACCTTGGCGGAGACACTGGATGGATCGAGTCTGGACTCCTCCACCACAGGACACAGAGCACTGAGGCCAAGGCAGGAGAGAAAAGGCAGTGAGACAAAAAGAAAAGGAGCAGACGAGAAGGAGAGAGATGAGGCAAAGCACAGTGATGCAAATAAGAGGAGGAGAAGTTGCAGACAGTAAAAGCAGTTGTGATAAAGGGAGAAGGGAAGGGAGGGGAAAGAATGGAGGAAAACTCTGCGCAGAGACAAAGAACACATGAAGAAAACAAACAGAGCAAACAGCATGTACCTGCCCTCCAGCAGGTGTCAAGAGATATCTTCTCTGGTGGAATCATACAAGGATCACAAGCTTGAGATCAAGCGGAATAAGACCTGTACTATAAGAGGTTGCCCTTAAGACTTTTTGCATAATAGATGGTGTAACACATAGTCGACACAACCTTACCCCAGAAGACTACAAGAGTGGATCTTTTGGCCTATTCCACACAGTCAGTGTTGCACTGCTGGCTAAGAACTCTGCTACATCTGTGAACTTGCACCACCTACACTGTATAGTCAGCCTGTGAGGTTTCTGGGGGAAAGACAAATATAGGTGGTCTTATGTCTTGTAACGATTGCAGTTTTTGCCCAGACATAATGTTGCAAAAGACTCAGAGAGGAGCGAACCTCTTAAACAAAAACAGGAAAAAAATTTAATTAATTCAGAGACAGTGAAGTAGAAAATAAATCTGTTCTTTTCAGAGCAGGTGCACATATAACCCAAGTCTAGTCATTTGGGTTCAACATATCTTCACCTCTTTCATATCAGAGTTTAAATCTGCAACCCACAACGTGGCTTCAGCAGACACACGGCCGAGCCAGCGTGCCGTCTGAATGGATGCTGTTTGTACTGTAAGGAATCAACATGCTGGTACTGTCAACAATGAGGGGCTGCTCCAGGCAAACATCTGTTTCTTACAATGTATGCAATCACTTATGAATCTTTACTGTAACAAGAACTGTCACAGAATAACTATAGTTTTCACATCAGTGTCACGTATCTCATGACGTTACCAATCAGATTCCTAAAATGGTAATCCACGTTTAGTCCAAATTAAGTGAAAACTGACCAAAGTCCAACTCTAATTGAGGGTTGAGGGTGTCTGGTTGATGTGAGCTGACCCATACAAGCAGTAGTGTAACTTGGGTCGGTCTGAATAAGATTTAAGAGTAGATAAAATAAAATTTCCTGACATGATTTTGAACAAATGGATATAAAATTACCCTTTTTTTTTTCTTTTGGCACTGCCACTTTAACACATGAAAGTTGTAATCATGGTGTGTCACATATGGCAGAAAAGCTTCAAACTGTGAGGTTTTCAGCTTGAACACACACGCAGCACTAAAAGTCTTTGATTTAGACAGTTTGGGAGCAAAGCACAAGGAAATCTACCTGCTGCCAGGGAGAGGCGTACCAGCCCAAGACCACCGCACTTGAGGTTGTTCTTCCTGGGACCACCCAAGGCAGCTCTGGGCATGGGCCTCGGTTGCATCCTTGCTGAAGATCCATCAAAGGTTTGGCCATATTCCTGCACCTCCGTACAGGGAACGCCACGTACCTGTGCAGTAAGAGGACAGGCTATCTGCTCAAAATGACTCTTCCTACAGAGCTTCCCATTTGAAAAACATTGAAATTCTGACTCAGATGATAGTAAACAGATGGCACAGTGGGGTCTCAAGTATCTGTGCAGATCTATTAAAGTATGAGGGATGTCTTGGTGTGTAGTTGAAGGCACATACCCTCCCTGTGAGTCTCTCTCCCCACAGCGAAGCTCTCTTTTCTGGATGCCTGAGCCACAAGACCTGGAGCACTGAAACAGAGTGCAAGCAGGAGGGACAGTTTTAGAAAATGAACTCTGCGAGTGGTTGTAAGTGATGGGAGGGTTCCTGTAGCTACAGACACTGCAAGCTCATTTACTGTTGTAGTAATGGAGCAAAAAATACTGTATGCTTTACTGTGTAGTTTTCAATCATTATATATGATGAGCAGACAGTTTTGTCTGTGTTTTATCTTCCCAGCTTTGTGCTGTGACAAAAATTCACTCATCTTTAGCACGAATGCTAAAAAACTCTGTCTGTCTGAACTGAGTTATACATGGGTCAGCTGTAGATTCACTTAGATGGAATTCCTCAGTTTTAGAGTTGGTGATGAGTGTTGGAGTGAGCCAACACATTCAGCCTGCCACAAAGTAGCAAACCCAGCTAATCATTAGCAATTTCAGAAGGATAGGAACCCTATAAACTACTTATCAGTCCTAGTCATTGCTCTAAGTACAGAACCAGTCAAAGGTTTGGACACACCTTCTAATTCAGTGGTTTTTCATTATTTAAAAATTGTCTGCATTATAGATTAATACTAAAGTCATCCAAACTATGAAGAAATTCATATGGAATTATTTAGTAAGTGAAGAGATAGAGATGGTATGCACTGATGAGTCCAAATTTGAGATTTTTGGTTCCAAACAGCATCATGTCTTTGTAAGACACAGAAAAGGTGAGCGGATGGTTCCTACATGTGTAGTTCCCACCATGAAGTATGGAGGAGGAAGTGTGATGTATGGGGGTGATTTACTGTGACACTGTTGGTGATTTATTCAAAATCCAAGGCACGGCCAGCATGGCTACCACAGCATTCTGCAGCAACATGCCATCCCATCTGGTTTGTGATTAATGGGACCATCATTTGTTTTTCAGCAGGACAATGACCCCCAAACACACCTCCAGGCTCTGTAAGGGTTATTTGACCAATGAACAGGGTGATGGAGTGCTGCGTCACATGACCTGGCCTCCACAATCACCTGATCTAAAACCCAACTGAGATGATTTGGGATGAGTTGGAGCGCAGAGTGAAGGCAGCCAACAGGTGCTCAGCACCTCTGGGAACTCCTTCAAGACTGTTGGAAAACCATTTCAGGTGACGACCTCATGAAGCTGATTGAGAGAATGCTGAGAGTGCAAAGCTGTGATCAAAGCAAAAGGAGCCGACTTTGAAGAATCTGAGACATATTTTGGTTTGTTTAAGTGTACTACATGATTCCTGATGTGTTCCTTCATAGTCTGGATGATTATATATATATATATATATATATATATATATATATATATATATATATATATATATATATATATATATATATATATATATATATATATATATAGACTGTGGGACTGGTTGCAGAATCTCATCTTAATATCTCTCTGCACTGAGATCCTCTCATGATGACTGTCAGCACCTGGGGTACCAGAAGCTCCAAACATTGGCAGAGAAGATTTGGCAAGTTTTTCATTGGCGCAACCCACATACTCAACTCTGCTGCTCAACCCACAAATGCATTTTCCTTACAAACGTGGTTTCATTTAAGGGGAAACAAAAAGGCTTTCCAAGAGTATCGGATGTATTGCTAAGAAGCATTGTTACAACAAAGAAATAATCAACCAAAGCAAAATTTCCTTTTTGTGTTAAGTTTATATGGAGTCACTTATTTTCCCCAACCTGCCCCCTCTACTCCCAGTTCAGTTTGTTTGTGTCAGTATTATTTTCAACAAGCACAGTACGGGGAAATGAAGCTGAGCCGTAATGATAGTTCCACATGAAACATGTTGCATTTCATTCTATTCTGTTGAGGCTGCTGGCTGTGACACTGCTTTCTCTGTTCTATGATAGATTTCTCCCTGTATGATTGTTAAGTGTTTTTGAAAAATGGGCAAGCTAGAAAGAGGCCTTTGTATTCTTTATTCTGAGGGTCTGACATCAAAATAATGTTTATTCCTGATGTTTTATATAGTTGCAGGACACTACTTTTTCATCTTCTGCACCCTACTGAGACATGCATAGCAATGAGCAACAAACTGACCCACAAATAGAAATGTTTTGCCGCAGAGCTTTCCTCAAAATTCAGTTCACGTCCGCTTTCCTCGAGGATCATAACTCCTTTTTCTTTACCTCTCCCCAGGGAGTGGGGATCCACTGAAGCCTCTCGTTCTTAGGGCAACGCCGCAGGACACAGGTCTCTTGGGCTTTGGGTCTATGGTGCTGTCTGCACATGCTGTCGGGCACCACCACAGCTTTGGCCCCTGGATCGGTGCTGCGGCAAAAAACGCTCCGCTTCCTCAGTCCGCGGCCGCAGGACTTGGAGCACTGACGGTGGACAAGTAGGAAGTAAAAGTCATTGTGGAGCAAAAGTCAAAAACATAGATGATCCTCAGCATATTAATGATTCACTAAGCAAAGGTTTAATGGCCGTACGCAGATTACTTTCACACACATACACTGTAACTTATAGTCTTATGATTGGTTTAACCTTCAGCTTCCATCACATTTAAACATTAGGCCATATTAACAGCAGTTAAATCCTTGGCACAGACACTGTTAATGCATTCCTAATTCACCACATGGTGGATAAGCAAACAGAAGGTCACCGGTTTGATAGCAGCACATTATGGTCTGTCATTAAACGCAATAAACCAATAACTCTGGGATGAATGTGACCCCGACTCATCAAAGTCCTCACTAACAGCAGACACTGGTTCTGTAAACTCCGTGTGAACTGCAGAGAGATGGACAGCAGAGTCAAACTGCCCCACTGGGACTGAGGAACACAGCCATCAGGGCAGTTTTTCTGAGCGCACCGCATTAATTTATTAGAAAAGAGACACACATCTGAGCATCTACACTCACAACTACACACATCCCAGTTGTCCTCTTGTCACTAAAAGCTCCGATTGATCTTTTCAGGGACACTGGCCTTGTCTCTGCCTGACCGCAAACTGAACTCGGGCTGGTGTTACAAAATGGTACAAACACACAACCTGAAGAATGATGGCTGAATGGCAGCTGAATGTCCAGATTGTATAGGTCACATCAGCTAATCATCCTGGAACATTTGACAGACTATCAGATGTGCTGCCAGGCTATTAATATTGTATACAAGAATATGAGCACTGAAAGGCTCAGTCTAATGTGTGATGCACTGTAATTAAAAAGGAACCAGTCAAATCCATCATCAGCCAGATGACTAAATGATGTAATCAAACGCATGCCTTGCAAAGGGGGAAAAAAAAAAACACATTTCTGTGCGGTAAAAAATACTAATTAAAGAGAAAAGTGTTGAAAGGTAATTTGTCTCAGGCTTGTGTAGCTGTTTTGTTACTCATGGATGTATTCAGTTACTAGAGGAATACAGTTTATCGAGTCAATTCCTCTGGAGTGGCCTATCTGTACTTGTAATAGATATGTTTTATTACATTTGGTAATTATCATGTACTGTGTTCCACGTGTCCAGGTCACCTTAACAGAAAACTTTATAGACAATTATATCTCAATGGGGTCTGCCTATCTAAATAAAGGTTAAAAAAATCCAACAGAGGGCAGCAGAGCATTTGTTTGAGCTTGAGTGAAGCAACTGACAGCTTGAAAGGAAACTCAGTGTGTGTGTGTGTGTGTGTGTGTGTGTGTGTGTGTGTGTGTGTGTGTGTGTGTGTGTGTGTGTGTGTGTCTGTGTGTGTGTGTGTGTGTGTGCATAAGCACCTTCTTAGGCACAGACATGCAGAAATATGCCAATGTGCATTGACCAAACACTGGTTATTCTTTACATGAAATTAAGGAAAATAAATTAACTATGACAGAAAGCACTCATATCCTCTAATCCTATCAGTAAAAATAATGACTTAACAATGGAGACTAGGAAGAGACTATCGCTTTTTCTATTAAACTCATTTTAAACCGCAAATAAAAACAATGCCTACAGCACCATGGAAAACGGACAAGAGTAAATAAAATTTATGATGGACAAATTCCATGTATGTTTCATAGCCTTGGTATAGTGCACTGAAAATATAAAGTTAAGGAAAATGCATTTGTGGGTTGAGCAGCAGAGGCCAGTATGTGGGCTGCACCCATGAAAAACTTGCCAAATCTTTTCTGGCAATGACAAACAGATTATTCTGCTATTGACTCTTGTTTGGAGCTTCTTGTACACACACTGTCATCACTGGAGGCAATCTCAATGCACAAAGATACCAAGATTCTGCAATCAGTGGTAATCCTACATCCCCACAGTCTGGGACCGAACTCTATCCTCCAAGATGACAATGCTCGTCCCCACAGAGCGAGTTTATCAGACACTACCTCCAGAATTTGGGAGTGGAAAGGCTGGAATGGCCTGTTTGCAGTCCTGACCTCAACCCCATTGAACAATTGTGGGATCATCTTGGGTATGCTGTTTGTACCAGAGTGACCAACAAAACCACACTGGCTGATCTGCAACAAATGCTGGTTGAAGAATGGGATGCCATCCCACAGCAGTGTGCGACCAAGCTGGTGACCAGCATGAGGAGGAGGTGCCAGGCTGTTGTGGCTGTGGATGGTTCTTCCACATGCTACTGAGGCCCCTGTTTGTTAAATGAATAAACTTCTAAATTGCCAGTATGTCTTGTTTCTTCAGACTTCAATCATCCAATCCAATAAATGACACCAAACTGGAGTCAAAGCAGAATAAGCTGTTTGACATTGGCAAGTTTTTCATGGGTGCAATCCACATACTCAACTCTGCTGCTCAACCCACAAATACATTTTCCTAACAAATGTGGTTCCATTTAAAGGGAAATAAACAGGCTTCTCAACTGTACAAGATTTATTGCCAAGAAGCATTGTTACAACAAAGAAATAATCAACTAAACACATTTTTTTACATTTTGTGCTATAGAAAATGTATGCTGCAGCCATGCTAGCAGCTCTCCAAAGCTGCGTAGTACTACTTTGTTCTAAATGTGAAACAGTGACATTTTCTAAGTGGCAAAACAAAACCCAAAGAAAAGCTAATTTGGAGGCCTTGCCCTAAACTTTTATCCAAACACCATGAGTTATCCCTGACCAACATGATAGACAATGCACAGCCAATCAGAACTTGGCATTACAGGCTAATCAATAAGGCTGCCGCATAGAACTGATGTTACTATTAACAGACTTTTTTTTTAACCTAGAAATTTGGTATTCCCCAGCTTCTCACTATCTAGCTGCTGCCAGCTGTTCGGTGACCTAGGTCAGTTCCTACACTGTTAAAAAAACAAAAAACAAACATATTCCGGCAGACGAGGTGCCAAAAAATTCCTTTAAAAGAAAAAAAGGAAATTTAAATAAAGATTTTAACTGGCACAGGTAGGGTTTGAACTACCAACTTTCCAACCATTAGGTGACATGCTCTACCCCCTGAGGTACAGTCAGGCCAGACGGCACCATTATCCCCCATTGGTCTCCCATCCAGTACTATCCAGGCACAGCCCTGCTTAGCTTCCGGAGATCAGAGGCGATCAGGTGTGCTGTAAACTGTTTTGACAGTTTATTAGTACTTGCGGATGTTATACACGCCGTCCATTTTCTTCTGCTTATTCGGGGCCGAGTCGTAGGGGCAGCAGCCTAATCAGAGAAGCCCAGACCTCTCTTTCCCCAGCCACCTCCTTCAGCTCATCCAGGGAGACATGAAAGCATCTCCAGGCCAGCCGAGAGATATAATCTCTCCAGCGTGTCCTGGGTCTGCCCTGGGGCTTCCTCCCAGTAGGACATGCCCGAAACGCCTCATCCAAGAGGCGCCCAGGTGGCATGATCTTGTTCTTTCGGTCACTACCCAAAGCTCGTGACCATAGGTGAGGGTAGAGACGTAGATCTACCGGTAAATTAACAGCTTTGCTTTCACGCTCAGCGCTCTCTTCACCACGACGGACCGGTGCAGCGTCCGCATCACTGCAAACGCAGCCCCAATATGTCTGTCAATATATCTCCTTTGAGGGAATCTCCACTTTCTCCATTTCAGTCAATAATGGTCAAGTACAGCCAATCACACCACACAATATGATCCCATGATTAGGCTAAGCTAATCAGGTATGCAAAAGAGGCTGCATCTCATTAGCATTAGCAGACTGAAATCCTCCATGTTGTTTACTCTCCACTTCAGATAATACAGCCAAAGTGTCCTAAACATCCAGGAATATGAATATTGTGCTGCACATCTTTGAAGAGTAAAGAACACATACACCACATTTTGTGGCTCAACTCCTTATGGTTTTGGAGTCTACAGACCAGAAAGGTAAAACCTCACGGACAGATGTCCAGACAGACAGTGTATTTATTTATACTGCGCCAGAGGATAAAAATTCCATTAGTAGATCGGTGTAGAATTACAAGTCACTAAATTATTTTATTGATGGCACTAGTTTGATCTGTTAGGTAGAGGGTCAGCAAAGTTATTACAGATCATCCTGTGGGGAACACGAACAGCAATAACTAGTGTCACAGAAATCCATTTAGTAGTTGACAAAATATTTTCCTTTTACCACCAGTATGAACATCCGTAAAGGTCAGGGGTCTCTAAAGTCACTGGGATCATAAATGTCAGTACAAAAATTCACAGGAATGCATCCGAGGTCAAAGTGGACCGACTGGTAAGTCAAAATTAAAAGCCGCGCTGTTGTGGTTTTCAGATGCTGCTGCAAACCTACCTGTGACCACGAGCCGGTGCTCCATTCTGGTGGGCAGGACTGGGTGTGGCAGGGCTGGACTTGAGCCGGAGAGATTACAGGGCAGAAGGAGTGCGCCACCACCTCCTCCCTTTGATAGGTCACCTTCCTAATGCAGCGCAGCGTCCTGGTCTGTTGACCTCCTCCACATGACCGACTGCAGGTACCCCAGTCTCCTGGTGCCCAACTGTGCAGTGAGAAACATGGAAGGTCTGCATCAGTCACTGCTCAAAGATAGAAATTCAGTTTTATTTGATTATATTTTATTTCAGTGCCAGTTCAGTACAACAGTTGTCTCACAGAGCTCTATATTCTAAGTTTAAGACCCTATGATATTAAAAAACTGACAATCCCCTTTGACGAGGGAGGAAAAACTCCCTTTAAACACGAAGAGGCCTCCAGCCGAACCAGACTCAGGGAGGGGGGGCGGGGGGCACACAAAGACTGAAGTGCTTTGGTAAAATAGCAAATTATATATCAAGCCAAACTCAAACCAACCATATGACTGAGCTACTAATCAGGACATCCTTTTTTGTTGTGTTTATTCTAGGCCCAGTAAACCACAATTACCCACTAAAATACAAGCAACTGCCATCACACCAAAGATCTCAGAAAAATGTTCATTATCGCGCTGGGTGAAATATTCCTTTCCACCCTGGCTGCACCAAAAAAAAATGTGGATTCATTAAAAAGTAGAGCTGTGTTTCAAAACAGGTAAACAGTGATAAAAGAAGAGAGATGAGACAAGAATATACAGCCTATATTCTCATATCCCTGCAGCGCCATTCATCTGTCTTTAACATTGTATTTGAAACTAAACAGCATTTCTATATATGACTCTCCATAACAGCTTTTCCAAGTTCCTCAAGGCCAACCACAACATGCAACACTTTTTCTTCCCCTTTGGCTTGTTTGTTTTGCTCTTTCATTTCTCTTCTCACCTGTTCTCTCTGCCCTCGTCTTTTTACTTCTAATCCCTTTGCTCTTTGTCCTTTTGAAATCCTGCTTCACCACTGATGAAAAGCCTCCTATTGCTTCTAAAATAGTTTCTGTCTTGGCATCAGGGTTGCAGGGGGAGATTTCAGCAAATGAGTGGTCTGACAACCACAGACTTTGAAGAGGAAGATGGAGAGATGGGCAGATGGCTATGTCCAGTTCTGAAATGACACGCTACCACAAAGACCGTTCCTCTGCACCACCGACCTGCTTTGGGGGAAGAAAAAAATGCTTTCATTCTCGTTCAAACGCCACAGGCAAATGAAGCTGCAGGAATAAACTGCAATTTGGAAATGGGATAGATGTGAACCAGTGGGACCCAAAAGGATTGGCTTGGGATTTTTTGGCTTGTGGACTGGTTTACTTTTTTCCACACTGTTTTTCCTGGCTTATAAATAACAATATATCATTGGGGGAAAGTGGCTGAAGAGCCACTCCGCTTCACTGCAAACCACCACTGACCTAGCTGTAATTTGTATCTCTAAAATGTTTCAATAGCTGAGGTAGGAAGAGTACAGTGCTGCAGAGGAGGCTCTGAAAGCTCAACTGTGCATTTTCTGGTACTTGTATGGCTGCAGACCAGGTACCACCAGTGAATGGAACTTTATTCTAATATTGGAGGCGTGTGGTTTTCTTAAGATCCTAAGCTATTATATACTGTAATCCAATCCTCCTTAGCAGGTTGCTTGTATGGTTTAATGTGTCTGGACTTCTCCCAAATATATTTAATACTTTTGCAAACACATCCCCTCAACTGTGTCCCTCCACTTGTGTCTTTACATGGCCATTCAGTGATCCCTAGATGCTGTTGCAAGTAAAAATAAGGAAGCTGTTAAAAGTGCTGTTTTACTTTAAAGTTCTTTTACACTTAAGTTTGCATTTTACAGTATTTTTCAGTATAGTTTTTGAGAAAGTGGTAAATACATATAGGCTCTGGCTGGTGTGTTCATACATCTTTGAATTGATTTGTTGGTATATATGCAGCTGATGCACAAGCTGGGTTAAATGCCTCTAAAAGGGGACTCTTTTTCCTAACTTCAAGCTTACCTGAATGATTATTACTTATTAAAAATCTCCTTCTCTCCCTGTTTTATGTGAAACTGCTGCAACATCACAGCCCAGCATCCCCACAAAGTGGAGAGAACAGGTCTATGTGGTTCAAATAGATGAGAGTGAAGGGGTGAAGCTGTGTGTGTGTGTGTGTGTGTGTGTGTGTGTGTGTGTGTGTGTGTGTGTGTGTGTGTGTGTGTGTGTGTGTGTGTGTGTGTTGCGTGTGAGGCTGGGAGCATCAGGGTGTGTGTGTGTGTGTGTGTGAGATGGGGGGGCTGACTGGCTCTGCATGGCTAGATTGGCCCGGCCCCATGGGAATCCTTCCGTCTCTGCACAATAAAACATGGATAGGCCTGTCAGCACCCGAGATCCACGTCACAGAGATAAACAGGCACTTTCACATTCCCCCTCCCGCCAGACTCACACAAATATACACACACCCACACACTGATGCTCACACACACACACGGCGCACATGCATCCCACTTCATTGTCAATTTTTCTTTTCTCTGCCGGGCTCTTGAATGCGTGCCCATACATCCCGGAGGTTTTAATGCAGTCATTAAAGCTTTCATGCTGCTCACTCAACTCAACTCGCTTCCTGTGTAGCATCCATAAATTGGCCCATACCCACAACCATCTGAGAAAAAGTGTCAGCTACTGTAGATAATAGAATCCACGGGTGTCAAACTTCTTTATTTTCCTGCATGGACAAAAATTATTTATCTGGACCATACCATTTTCTGCACTAGGCAAAAAAGAGGCATATGGGACACGCAGAAAGGCTGTTTAATAGCTTTCACCAAGATAACAGAAACGGTACGCCCAAGATTAGGGGCAGGAAATGTCCTCTCGGGTGGTGGGAAACTTAGTGAGGAACAGAGGCTGCATGCTGGAGGTGTAACTGATAGCTGTCTGGCTTGTTCAACCCCTGACACAGGAGAAAGTTCAGTCCGGACTTGTTGCAGCATGGCTAATAGTGAACAAAATAACAATATCATTAAGATCAGAGAAGCAGCTTATTTTTCTACTTTTAGAGCATGGTTTGAACCAGACATACATCATTCTAGCATCATAGATTTGGACAATGAATCATCAGAATGTATGCTGCCTTTCTGTGTTTGCATGCTGCTTTTCTCTGTGTCTGTGTTTGCATGCGCATGACTGAGTTCTCTCTCTGAACCCAAGACACAGTTCCTTGCCTGTTCTTTGGAGCAACGCTGTAAATCAAGCTAGCTCAAGTTCCCTAAGTCAAAGGCCTACATACTGTAGGGGAGAGGCCATTTATTCAGCGCTGTTTCAACTTGTTACTCCACTGCACTATTGCCTGGTTTCCCCCATTGCTTGCTGCACTGGTCCCAGATTGAACTGTCCCTTTTAAAAATGCATGCCATTAGGCTCAGTGTCTAGACCAAGGAGATAAAACACAGCCATGATTTTGCTACTGAGAAATTCAGGAAGCTTTGGGCTAAGTATATGAGAGGGATGATGTGCACAGAAAGCAACAATCATTCTCAGCTAGCTTTGATGTCGCCTTCCTGTTCTTTAGCCTTGCCCTTTTTTATTGTTCTCTCTTCTCCAATCCCCAAGGGTTCCCCTTAACATATGTCATTGTGTAAAAGTCACTTTAAACTATATAAATACATATATATGTATATGTATATGTATATTGTTTCTTTTTTTCAGAGGCCCTAATCCTCTTGCATACAGTATAGCACTTTTATTCCATACAGTTTTAGGACTCATTAATAGACTAAAACAGGCTCAGTTCAAACTAAATGGCTTAAAATGAGAGAATGTAGGCAGGCATGTAGACGAGAGATCAGTTGCCAGCATTTGACAATCACATGAACACACAGCTGGAGAAAACACTGCAAGGCAATAAATAGTGATCCAAAGGAGCACACGATGCAGAGGGCTTTCATTTGTTTCCTCAAACAAAAAAAAAAAAGGAGAGTGAGCTGAGAAAAGACGAGGATAGAGCGACAAAAAGAAACCAGGCTGAGCAGAGTGCTAGCTAGCCACAGCAAGTAGACCACAGCCAACCTCTAGCCTGCTACAGGTGTGTACAGTATGTGTGCACCTATATAAAAAAAAAAACAGCGCCCTGGGTTCCTGAAAATTTGGCAGCATAAAGACACATGCCACATATCCCACAGCCAACTGTACACAAAGACATGCTTTGACCCCCCACACACAGTAGTACTTACTATGCAGGGCAGGGCTGTGTGTTGCAGAGATGGGAGCCCAGTGCTGGCCTGGTGTGGGGATTACACATGCTGGAGTTGACCTGAGCCTTCTGGTCCTGCAGACAGATAGCCTTGGTTGAGATACGACCTGGTGGAGAGACAGAAGCAGTGAAATGACATACATCTCGCAGGTAATTTGTCATCTTAAGTGTTCTTTCCTGCAACGTGGATATATGCAAAATTTGTTTTCTGTCATGAATCAACACATAAAGCATACAGGATGTCTACATGACTGCTGGCTGTTGCAGCACCCAGAGGTAAGATGAGTGAAGCTATAAAAACCACACACAACAGCCATCCACTGATAAGCAAGAAGAATAGCAGCTGCTGGTCCCTTGGGAGAAAGTCAGACAAAGGTGCTTTTCATTAACCTGAAACAGTGCATCAGAGTATTGTACACAATATTGCACACTACAGAAAAATACAGCCACAGACAGAAAAATCAGACCTATGCACACATAAAACACACTTTCTTCCTATCACTTATAGCACATCTGCATACATTTCTACCTCTCATTTATTGTAAGTGACTATATCTCCTTAGGTTGTGTTCCTATCCTAAGATTTTAAAACACTGGGGCTTTTATTTCAAATGGAGATGATAAAAAGAATGCTTCTTGGTTTTGGTTGTTGATTATCAGTTTCATTCATCAATAGACAATTTGTTGTCTTTAATAATTAAGCTAACATTAGCTTCATTAGTTTGTTGCAGTTTCGTGATGAAGTTCATTTCATTTACTCTTCCCAAATACAGAAGTCTTCCAGTTTTATCCAGGCATCAGCAGACAGACATACAAATAAAAAACTCTCACCTCCAGCACAGGGAGCAGAACAATCCGAGCGCACCATGCCCCAGCTGTAGTCGGGCTTCTTCTCTGTGCGAGGCAAAGTGTATTCCCACACCACACCCGGGTTCTTTCCCTGCAGAAGGATCTATCAGACAAGAAACAGTCCGTCAAAAAAGGTGTCAGCTGTGTGGAGAGAGGTTATCTTGTACCCTTTATTTATCAAACTGCAAATAATCCACTAGGCTACAGCTGATTTTCCCCAGCTGTTCAAGGGAGTGACACCAGCAACTTTGAGTTCCTTCCTCAAATCTCCAAGATACCCTATATACCTTAATTCAGAGAATATAGCATTACTGCATACTGAACAGAAAGAAACAGAAAATTATCAGAGGCTAAATTTAGCATTGTTTCATTTATAGTTTCAGCACCAAGCCCATGTACTCCTCCTTCAGCTTGATGGCTCCCTTCACCTCCAGTGACCACCATCTAGTTCGGGGATTACCACCATGACAGGCACCAACCACCCTGCAGCCCCAGCTCTGAGCAGCAGCCTCAGCAACGGAGGTGCAGAACATGGTCCATTCGGACTCAATGTCCTCAGCGTACCCTGGAATGTTGACGAGGTTCTGCCGGAGGTGGGAGTTAAAGATCTCACGGACTGGGGTCTCTGCCAGGCACGCTCAGTACGCATTTAGGTGCGCCAGGTCTGTCCATCATCCTCCCCCACCTGATCCAACTCACCACCAGGTGGTGATCAGTTGACAGCTCAGCTCCTCTCTTCACCCAAGTGTCCAGAACATACGGCCGCAGATCTGATGATATGATTAAAAAAAATTGATCATCGACCTGCAGCATAGGGTGTCCTGGTGCCGTGTGCACTTATGGACATCTTTATGTTCACTGTTCATTATGGACAATTCAATTCAATTTGACCCTTATGGCAGGTACAACAGGAACAATTTACCCTGCCTGGGATAGAGTTAACAGGCCTAGGGAGGGAGCTCAAGGGAGAGTGCCTGGGGGATGGGCCTTAGACCATGGGGCCCAGCCAGGTGCAGCCCGAAGAGGAGCCACGCTTCTGTAGGCCCACCACCAACAGGAGACGCCGTAGGGGTTGGTGCAGTCTGTGTTGGGTAGACCGATCCCCAGCTATTGAGACTGGCTCTTGGGACGTGGAAAGTCACCTTTCTAGCGGGGAAGGAGCCTGAGCTAGTGCATGAAGTTGAGAGATACCAGCTAGATATAATCGGGCTCACCTCAATGCACAGCCTGGGCTCTGGAACCAGTCTCCTGGAGAGGGGCTAGACTCTGTTTCAATATGGAGTTGGCTCAGTGAGAGGAGGTGGGTATCCTTGTGCCCCCCCTACCCGACTTGCTGCCTGTCCATCGAGTTTTCACTGGTGGATGACAGGGTCATTTCCCTGCATCTCGGGAACGGGTTCTGACTGTTGCGGTTATGTGCTAAATGGCAGTTCAGAGTACCCAGACTTCTTGGAGTCGCTGGGCGGAGTGCTTCTAGTTTCTTTGCTGTAACAATGTTTCTTGGCAATAAATCTTACATCGTTGGGAAGCTTAAATGGTGCCACATTTGTAAGGAAAATGCATTCATGGGTTGAGCAGCCAAGTTGAGTCTGTGGGTTGTGCCCATGAAAAACTTGCCAAATCTTGTCTACCAACAGCTTACTTTTTGTGCTAAGTTTATATACTGTCTTACACAGTCTAAGCAAAAGCAAATGTACCCATTTCTTATGAACTCCACTGCAAAAGACCAAATGTAAGACAACTGATTAGGTGACAGCCTATTTTGGTCATTCAAGTTTGTTTGAGCTGCTAGACAGACTACCCACTAACAAGAAGACTCTAGAAATCTTAGGAAGTGCTTTATTCCATCTCTACCCCAAACTGCATGAGCATACTTTCATTTGTACCATATAGCACTGAGGGACAGTTTCCATTTTCTTTTGTGAGGCAGCTCCTTTTTCTTTTTACCACATAGTTTATACGGCCCAGTGATTCTGAGCTACCTCTTCTGCACAAGAGATTTATTTGAACATTCAAGTCAGGCAGAGACTAATGGATGAATGAATGCAGACATGCCCATTACATGAGAAGCATCAGGCCATCATTAAAACAACCCCATGAGAATTCCCTGCTGTGGTGGAAGAGTTTTGCTTGACATGCATTTACACAGTCAGCTCATAGTGTGTTATTTCAAACCATTTCAAAACACTGAACTGGATTATGTTCAGTATAGCGTTGTCTCTTTTGCATCCAACCACGGTTTAGTTCAGGTTGGGTAACTACTACTCCTCAGCCCATTTGGCAACATGTATTAAGTCCACCTGTGACTCTTGACAAACATCACAGCCTATCAGCATCCGTGATAACGGATTTTGACAGCTGTATTTTCTTTGGGGTATTTCCGAAAGTTTAAAGCAATCTACCATCAACCGTTCAACGCCAAGTCCCTCCTGGGTTTGATCCACATCAAACAGTTCCACTAACTTTAGAAATAACTCTGCTTGTTAATTGTTCTTTGCATAAAGTCAGTGAGTGCAAGACAGGGGAGCAAAAGGAGAAATGTTTACGTCAAGAGCAAGCAGCTGTCTATCAGACAAATATATTCATATGTAAATTAAGGGCATGCAGACATACACAGATATAATTACAGTGGCAGCAAATTAACATTCACCTTTTAACATTAGGATGGGGCAGATGTGGTTCTGATTTCACATTTTGTGGCACATTACCAACACTAATTATCTATCAGTGGACTACTTAAAGGTACAGTGTGTAAAATCTCACCGCTCGTAGATTGCAGACTGCAATCAGCAGGACCTTACCCCTCCCAGTTCAAGCCCATAGTCTTACCTATGGTGGCCACTGAAGGATAAACAAGTTTTTGTCGGCCAAGAGAGATCAAAAACATTCATTTTAGATTGTACCCCATGACATGGCCGACCAGCGTGTTTCTATCACTGATACAAGTCGAGTTGTTGAGGATATCCTGAACTTTTCTGACGGTAAGCGCTGCTGTTGGCGTTAGTGAAACTACCTTTGAAGTGGATCTTGGACTGGAACACTTAGCAAATAAACTTTCACACAATGTGAGAATATAATCAAACTGTTTATCAGAGACACCCAGGCCTAACATTTGTTGGCGTAATGTTAAAACCAGCTATTGTTTAGCCGGCTCGTTGTCAGCTGTCCGGAGATTGGAGGATCGCATGTCTAATCTGCTGGCAATAACTGCGACATTATCAGGAATAAATACGCACATTTATGCATGTTTTCGTGTGTTAGACTTCAGTTCAGGAGATGAGGTGAGGAGGACGAGGACGAGGACGAGGTGGAAATGAGGGAGGAGAGAAAGCAGTGGTGGATGAAGCAGATGAAGAGGAGGGGCGGGAGACATAATGAAAAAGAGATGATGAAAATATACATTTACAAATGGTCATATAGTTTTTGGAAGAGCTGTTTGTGTTCTTTAAATGAAAAGTAACTTATAAGGCATACTACGTATGTGGCCGGCCACATACATGAAATATGATTACCTCAATCTCAGTCACTTAATCCTAGATGGTGGCAGTTACCACACCCACTCCTATGTATTTTTAATGGATTCATTCTTAGTTTATGAGAATGCATAAACAAATTACTTATTGTCCCTTAAAAAAAAAAATATCAGCATTGGCAGTTTCTTTTTAGCAATTAAACCACCATCAGGCTGCATTTTTGCTATCAGCCACTCTTAACTATTACCTACGAGTCAAATCACAGTTTCCTAATTGTTTAATTTTAGAGTGTCTCGCTGAAGTGATAAAACTGTAGACTCCACTAAACTGAATAAGGGTTGACTATAGTTTAACACCCACACATTTCTTTGTTCATGCTACTAACCCCAAACAAGCCCAAACCCACTGCCATGAAACAACTGCCACCACTAACCGCACCGGGACACTGTGCTTATCCAAGCAAACCGACTTTTAGGAAATTTCCTGCTCTTTCACCAAACAAACACCAGTGATGCGAAGCAGCGGCTACAAAAACAACACTGGCTAGAGTTTTTATAGTCACTTACACGTCCTTGAAGTGTTCAAGCATCTAAATTACTGATCTTTCTTTCCTAAGCCATCCACAGTGTTTAAAACATCCAACCAACCACAGTGTCAGCGTGTCTGCCAGAAGAGAGACTTTCTATCAAACAATAGTTTCAGACATATTCAAATCTGTCTCCTCACCAGATCCTTCAGTCTTGTTCATCTGCAGCCAAAGCTCAAGTTTTCACTGACAACTAAACCAAAAAGAAACAATCATTTACCTGTCCATATTTAAACCAAAATCAACAACTTTCTGCAATCAGTCACAATAGCAGCGATGACTTCATGCTCGTTCTCATTTCATGGACAGAACTCGCACTGGCCTTGTGAACTCCTCTGTAGTCAAAGCAAACTTACAGCAGCAGCAAAATATTGCCTCCATTTAGTCACAAGACATGAGCATCGACCCAGACTTTACAGGAGCCTGATCTGCACTGACACACTAACAGCACAAGGCAGAGGGCTTACTCAGGCGACCTCCTGCAGGTGTGTTAGTAAGTGCATGTGAAATTTCCACACTATTCAGAAGCAGTAGCGATGATACCAGCAGGGCTTGTTGCTGTGCTAACAGATACAGCAGAGGAGAAGCTTTCTGCACATAAAACAAGTTTGCCTTGACACAGCGACCACATCCTCCACCACCAAATGCAGTTTGGCACACAAAACAATAAAGCTTTGAGTGGTTGAGCTGTTCATTTTTCACATAATTATTTTTATCTAACTTGCAAATTTTCAGCCAGGATCTTTTCTAAAGAAAATTTGCACTGATAACTCAGCTGGGAAAGTTTTGTGCCTATCTGTTTATTAGACATGCAACATTGTCGCTGGGGAAATGAATGAGGTCTTATCTTCGAGAACCGGAGACACAAAATAATTCATTGCACTTGCTAACAGTATTAAAATTGCAGTTGGAGAAAGTGTTGCTGTGGCAGCTGATTAGCAGAATTAAGATTTAGATTGCCCACAAAGCTTTGAAATAAACTCTAATATGCTTGAAAAACAGCAACACGGGGACAAAAATACAGAATTGCATTCTCGAGTGATAAAACAGCGTAACGTGGCACTGAGACCTCTTTTCTTTGGCTTGGAGCAGGGGAAATGTTTATTATCGTCTTGTGAATGGCTCGACTTTCAGTGGCTACAAATACTTTAAGTTGTGAAACTAATGTGAGTCTAGCTTCCTAGAGTGCGACAGCAGACCACAGAGTGTCTTGGTTTTCACAACCCAACAATCACACCACTCATCAAGTCAGCTGGGATGATGATGAATTACAGTGCGGTGGACTCAGATATCAATCTCGCAGTGTTTTGTGCTGGACTGGCATGACCCTGCCTTGCCATACCACAAGAATGTCAATTCCAGGGGGAACAATTGTACTCGGTACTCACCGAGTGCTCCGGAAGCAGCCGTATGTTATGTCTGTTCCTTCCGCCGCCTCCTGTGAGCTACTTCTATGCCCCCTTCCGTCATCCTCCCTGCCAGCTGAGCAGCTGAGCAGATGTGAACACCTTGTCACAGTTTACCTCACACTCCTCAACATTTGTTTTTCTTTGAGTGTTTCAAGCTGAGTAAGAGTCTGCAAGTGATCCGTGCGTATATCCTCCCCCATGTGCTCTCTCAGCTTTTCTGTGACAGCAGCAGTTAAGGAGAATGTGTGAAACAGATGACGATCTAAAGAGCAAAGAAACAAATTTCCATCATTTGGCTCTTTGACTTAAAGTCCCCGTGCCCTGACCTTAACTCCTCACGTCCAGAGTTCAATTGCAAAATTCTTAATCTTTTAATCTCTCTCTCTATCCTTCGCTCTCTATCAACCTCTTTCTCCTTTTTGTAATTACGAGACATACTTAGAGATTATGCTCGTGTCATCTGCAGATCAGCTGCATGCTATCAGTGAGTCCCCTGCTGGACAGATGTATGGCTGAGACACAGAGACAAGCAAGAGGAGCACCATCAGACTCCACAGAGACCTTTCTCTGTTATCATTTATCAATTATCATTTTTGGTTAATACAAGATGGGGCACATTTATGTCATTTTGGCTTTTTGTTTTTGTTTTTTTTTTTGTTAGTATGACACCACAATCAACCAAAGATAACTGTTTAGACATTTTAAATAAACCTTTTGATCTGCAGGCAAAACTTAAGTTTACTGTTTCCAAAATGTCTACAGTGATCCTCCACTGCTACAGTCAGGAGGTCAGTCTGTAAACTGATGGATATGATGTGTGACAAAGACTCATTTTACTGTCCATCCATCCTCTTCCGCTTATCCTGATCAGGGTTGCGGTGGGGGGGTATCCAAGCTGACACAGGGCACACCCTGTACAGGTGGCCAGCCTGTTGCAGGGCCAACACAGAGAGACAGACAACCATTCACACCTATGGGCAATTAAGAATGACCAATTAACCTAACCCCAGTAACTGCATGTCTTTCGACCGGAGTACCCGGAGGAAACCCACGCAGACACAGGGAGAAGGTCTTCACCACCACCTTTGCCACCGTGCTGCCTCTGATTCTGAGCAGGGTCGGGCCTGGTTAGTACTTGGATGGGAGACCACCTGGGAATACCAGGTGCTGTAAGCACAGCTTATGGCCATACCACCCTGCTGTGCTTCTGTTAACTGTAATTTCCCCACTGTGGGATCAATAAAGTATCATAATCATCATCATAGTTATGAGCAATTAACTTGCCAATAACAATCTCATCATAGTCCAAAAAAAAATCCTATGGCTCACATTCCACTCAGAGCAACATTTACTTTCATTGTTCAGTTATTCTTACTGACATTCTGTGTTTACAGCTTACTGAGTGTTTGCAGCTAGTTTTGGATACTTTGTTGCTGCAATTAAATATGATAACTCTAACAGTCTCTGCTATGCCATCGTCAACGATCTCACAGAATAACTGATCTCATAAAACCATATCTTTTGTTCATTTTGTGAGATAAAAATAAAACAATTATTTAATTGATCCTGGTCTCTGTGATCAGCCCCACAGCACAGGCCAGAATAATAATAATATCTCCCTTTGCCCTTTGTTTCCCCTTGTTTTTATCTCTCTCTCTCTCACTGATTACAAACAGGACAAACTGCTTTTCTTTGGTGGAACGCAGCACAGATGATCTTGTTGGAGATCAGAGTCTTTTGCCATATCAGCAGCTCTGTTTTGCTACAATGTGCCACAGAAGCGCTTTCAGCTAAAAGTTAATGCTAGAATGGATATGTGCTCATATTGTCAAATGCAGAATGTGGATTTTGCAAGAATTTGCAATGTAGACCATTTTAAAATTTTGTCTATCACCCACTCAGCTCATGGACAAACTCCTGCTTGGCACATGATGCTAAAATGTTTTCCATTCTCTGCCATCACTGATGTACACATAAAGTAGCTGGTGGTGGAGCTGAGGTGTGTGTGTGTTTTGTTTGGTTTTTTTTTTCCATTTTTGTTGGTTTTAGGTCTCGAATTGAAGTCCTGGGAACCATGGATATTTGTACAAAATCATTTGCTTACCCATCTAGTAAATAGTGAGATATTTATATGAAAATATTATTATCCAGATGATGGAAAAGAAAAAAGATGGGGTGGAATTAATTTTCTGAGCTTAAAAAATATCTGTACCAATTCTGATGGAAATCCTTCCAACAGCTGTTGAAATGTTTTAGTCTTAAGCGAATTGATGATCAATCAAATAGTCCAGCAGTGCTGCCTCTTTAAGCCAACCATGACTCAAACTAAGATGCATGCAACTCTCTGCTTTTCTGCAAGCTTTCAGCTCACAAACAATGTACTTTTCAAATGCCAACTACAACACCGATTTCACTAAATTGCCCACAGACCAAAGCCTCCTTCCAAAATAGCTGCGTAAACACTTTGGAAATATCACACTGGTATTCCTCTTGGATTTACAGGCCAATCATTCCTGCTTTAACCGCAGTATTTCAGTAGCCCAAGGGACTGAGGGGAGACTAGCTTTTACATGAATGTCACTCCCCCTATGGTTAAAAAAAACCTGTCTGGTCTTCACCTGGTTTTCACTTCTGTTTCACGGCTGGAGTTCAAAGGTGAAGAGAAAAATAAATGCTTTTGCTGACAAAGCTATGTGAGAAGAACATCCTACACCTCCCACCACCATTCACGTAAACCTCCGAATGACTCGGCCACTTGTCGAATATTAGTTTTACTGTCAGGAGGACGCCCCTGTCCAGCATCACATTCTGCTACTTTAGGACAGGTAAAGAAAGACCTGTACTCCCCCCGAAGCTCTGGTTTCTAACACACCACTGAAGACAACCATAAAGCAGAAAAATGGACCACCAGGTCATAAATCATCTGCTTTACTGTGCAGAACATCTCACTCCAGGTAACCATCTGATTCTATATTTTTCATCCCCGCCTCCTAAGGGCAGCTCACATTAGGATTTTACTCGCTCTATTAGCCTCAAATCATAATGCAACAAAGCACAGGCTCCACATCCACATCTCTGAATGTATGCAGATGGAAGTTAAACTGGCTCTGCATTTTTTTTTATATTTACCCTATTTATAACTATGTTTTCCACACTAAACAAAAGTCTGAATACTCATATGCAACACTAATGGAGCAGCAACATTGTTACAGAGGCTAGTTAGTACCAGTGTTCTCTTTTTGTGTTGCTAAATAAAAATGTGCTAAGTGTTTATTTTTTTTATCCTCATGTTCTTTCATCCTCTCTGTCACTCAGGTCTGTACAGAGCACCGCTCTGCACCACTCTGATTAGAGCCTTTCCACAGCGCCCTCCCATTTCTGACATAACCAGCCACCCCAAACAATTAATTATTCACAGAAGATTTGCAGGAAGCTTCAACCAGCCTTTTTTTTTTCTTCCATAGCACCAAACTCCTTCTTTCATCTAAGCCTCATCGTGTCCAAGCATTAAATAAAAGAGGTGTAGCAGATCCGCCAAAGACCCCTGTCACTGTCAATTGCCATAAACGGATGTCACCCAGCAGTGGCGGCTTACTTCAAACACCAGTGTCTCATTAGTAGGTCCGGCTGCATACAGGCTCTCCGGCTTGTTGAAAGAGCGCTGATAGTCGAACACGGTCCCACCAAAGTGGAACTTCCCTGGCCAGTCCACAGTCCAGTCCCCGGTCAAGTAGTACTTCTTTTTCAGGGAGCGGACAGCCAGGTAGCTAGTGGAGACTTCCATTTCCTGAATGTGAATACTTCGAGCCCCCGCTGGAACTGTCACCACGGAGTAATACTCTGGTTTCAAAAAGAGAAGGAACAACAGCCAACACTAAATCATTATTAACTATCATTTAATTATTCTATGTAATGTTTCATCCTATCATCATCCAACTTTTACAATGGCTCAACTTTTTCTCAGGTGAGTCAATCCATTATCAAGTGGAATCATGTGCATGTGGCTATCTTTGGATTTACTCTTCATCCTTGTGTCTTTGGTTAAGTCTTCTTTTGTCTCGTATAAAATACTCAAGTGTATGCCACCCAACATGTACAGACACACTGTTAGCAAGGACAAAGCTTACCGTTAGCGCGGTGTTGCAGGATGTACTGGCCCTTGAAGAACTTACAAGTGGAGTTGTCTCCGTTACAGACTCCACAGGCATCCAGAGAAGCCTTGGAGCCCAGAATTTGGTCACAGCCTACACCCTAAGCACACACACAGTAACACACACACAGTGTGAAGGAGCTAAAGTGAACATGATAAGCTCTTTTCTCTAAGTACTTATCTCTACCTGGCATACCTGGATTCAAAGGGCTGCAAGAAGAATATAGCCTTGGTGGAGAGAAGCAGCATTATGCTTAAGATTTGATAAAACAGACTAAAAGTGGCTTTCCAATGTTACCCTAAGTTAAGTAAGTCAAGGAAATGACTCTAAAAAAAATCTCATAAATATTTACCTGTTCTCATCTTTTCAAGGCAACTGCTGCAACTGCAAATCTTGATTATCCGCACACAGCTGCACTGTGCCTTTTGATTCTGACACTAACTGTGCTTCTCATGCAACTAGTAGACAATTACAGAAAGTTTTTGCTAAGTAGTGTCATATAACATAACAGTCCACAGAGCTGATGTACCTCACAGACTCCGTCAATGCAGACATCTCCTTTGTGGTCAGAGCAGGACGTGCCGTCTTTGACCTTGCTGGACATAGCGAAGAAGAAGTCGAAGTCTTCTGCAATGCAGTACAGCTTGCAGATGTCTTCATCTGCACAGAGAGGGAGAAGAATGGGACCAACAAGAAAGGTAGCATCTGTAAAATGTGCAGATTCACGTTCTTCTATTATCTGGTCAGTCTGAGGTAGAGGCTACTGTCAACAACCTGCTACAGTATGCAAAACTCCTGCTAAGACTAAAACGCAAAAGACAGTGAATGCACCATAGGGGTATTCATGTGGGCCTACAGGTTTATTTTGTAGTTCAGATCAGTTATCACAGACAAGTCTCTACAGCCGTCTTTGATTAAAATAAATGTCGGTGAAGGTGACTTGGCCCAAGGTCCCAGAAGGCAGTTCAGAATGTGTTCCTCTCTAGATCACCCTCCATTCATCTCCAGCTTAAACAGGCCTGGGACGACAGCCAAACACACTGCTCTCCTTCACTGCGCTCTCTCTCTCCCTTGCTCTATGTAACAAAGCTGGCCCGCAGGCCTCCTTTTTAAATCTATTCTCAGTGTGTCAGAGGGTGCAGGTGGCTACATGTCTTCCATGCACATTACACACAGTGATAGCTTCCTTCAGCTTTTTGGCCCTAATCATTGCAGCAGTAAATAGAGGTTGGCATTACAGAGCGGGTGCAGAATATAAAAGATCTGCAGAATTAAAACAGGAAAACCTGCCCTGAGCAATCTGCAATTCTCTGTATATTTAACAGCTCTGTGGTCTTTAACCAATGAATATAATGTGCTGAGGATACAATAAATCACTGTATTTCTTCATAATCCTCAAGATCCACTGTGTATTTTAAAGAAATGTGCATTTCAACAAAAATCTGTAAAATGCATAACGTGTTAAAGAGTCACATGACTGAATCCTTCTCTTTCCTCGTTGGGATTTTAGGTAACTGTCCACCTACCGTCCACTTTGGTGTAGGGCTTCCACTTATAGTACCAGCCCCTAAAGGGCTTGCTGTTGTACTCAGCGCACTGTTGGGCCCGGAAGTCCACAGCATTGGGAGGGCACGGACGAGTATTACAGAGCTGGTTGAGACGGCCGGAGCCTGAGCAAAATTTACCATTGTTCTGTGGTCTGGATGGAAGACAAGACAAGACAGAGAAGAAGGAGAGGAATAACAGGGGAGGTAGATTTGCTTTATTACCACAGGACCTTTGGCAATATATCAACAGCACTTGTAGTTACAGCACTAAATCTAATGTGACAGAACTGTTCACAGGAGAGACAGCTGGTCAGTGGATAAGACCCACCCAAAATATTTCTTTTCAACACTTCTTGGTTTTGTTCTGTGAATATAACTGCTTCAATGAAATCCCTGTACATCTCTGAGAAAGCTTTAATATCCACTCACAGAAGCAATAATGATTAACTCGCAACAAACGGACGGTCAGTTCTTGTAGTCAAAGTGGTGGATGTGAGAGGAATGGTCAGGTATAAGACCATAGCTACTTTTGACAAGGGCCAAATCCTTATGGCCAGATGACTGTCGGAGCATTCCTGAAAGTGCTCAGCACAAACCGTGACCCAGTGAAAGGGTGTTGTCCTGGAACAGGTCTGATACATTGCAGCTCCAACTTGCAACTGATAGGATCTCTTACTGGAGTCTTATTAGGGTCAAGCTGAATAACTTAAGGTGCCTTGCATGGTATGGTGGTGCAGTGGTTGGCATTGTCCCCTCACAGTATACACACTGTAAACCCAGATAAGTTGAATCTACTTAAAAAAACCAAGGTAACTCGTTGCCTTAAATTTTTTTTAAGTAATGAAACAGTTTATTTAACTCAGCCTGTTAAGTAAGCACTACTCCATTTCCAATTGAACTAAATTGTATGTTCTAATTGACCAAACTTATCTTTTATAGTTCATGAAAAAATAAAATGTCTTTTGATGGTTGTGTGGGGGTGCTGGAGCCTATCCCAGCTGACAAGGCAGTAAGATGCAGGGTACACCCCGTACAAGTCACCAGCCTGCTGCAGGGCTGACACAGACAACCATTCACACCTGTGGGCAATTTAGAGAGACTAATTAACCTAACCCCAGTAACTGCATGTCTTCAGGTTGTAGGAGAAAACCCACACAGACACAGGGAGAACATACAAACTCCACACAGCAAGAGTCCTGGGCTAAGGTGGAATTGAACCCAGACTATCAGATAGCTATTCTAGCTGTGAGGCAGCAGTGCTAACCACCACACCACCGTGCTGCCCAGTGACACAAATATTTTTTACAGTGTTGAACTGTGTCTGTTTAAATTTGGTAAATAAACAAACATGATAAAAGTCAGCCCTGCTGAACGCTGGTACATTAACATTTACAAATAACATTTGTCCATGGAACAATAAAAAACTATATGAGAGAGCGTTGTGAACAATAACACCAAATGTCTACTATCCCAAACAGCGAGAGGCCTGGGCCAAGCCGGAATTGAACCCAGACCTTCTAGATGGCATTCTACCTGTGAGGTAGCACTGCTAACCATCATGCCACCATGCAGCTGCGCATTAATCTAGTCTGTTAAAACTGGTATAAACTAGATTTTTAGCAGGTGCATAACTTGATGATATTAAGTTGTTTGAACTCAAACACATGATTACAATAAGATAGACCATCAAAAAGTACAGTCTACTCAGCATTAACAAGTAATGTTCACATTCTAGGCAATTTTAAGTAATATGAACTCAATATTTTTAGGTGGAATCAAAATCTGGGTTTACAGTGCATGCACTGGCTTCAAATCTATGTGATTTAGAATTGGCTGCAGGTGTGAATGGTAGCCTGTCTCTTTGCATTAGCCCTGTAATAAACTGGGGGCTTGCTCACAGTGAAACCTGCTTCTCATCCACTGTCAGCTGCGATAGTGACCATAGGTGGGAAAGTAGTTAAGAAAATAGTTGGCTGGATGGACCTTCAGAAGTCCTGCAGAGTCCTTGCCTCAAAGGATCCAAGCTGCTTTGGCAGGATGTGAAGGACCAGCACCACGTTAGGCAAATGTCGGAATTTTTTGTTTCTCAGCATATGCCTCAACATATGTTACACAATACACATATCTGTCTATTTTAAAAATTGATAAAGTTTGACATATTGGAAAGTTAGCTTCAGAGCTCACCACTGGATATGATTTGTCTGCAAGAAGCAAAAGCCAGAAGATGTTTAACTTTGCTTAATGTTAAGATGAGGGGAAAAACTGACACACAACTGGCCTCTCTGCCCAAAGTAAGGTGCACTTTCTACCTGCGGTCCCTGCTGCCTGACCAAGAAATATTCCAACAAATAAGCACCCCTAAAACCACAAACTGTTGTTTTTAAACTTCACTTTTTGATGCATTTTAATGAGCAAAGTGCAACATCTTACATTTTTTATTATCTCTGAAAAGCATCAGGCTAGCTTTTTCCCATGTCCATTCTTAATGGCAAACTCCACTAATTGGCTGCTGCCTGCAGCTTTGTGTTTACAGTATCAAACAGGGGTTGATCTTCTCAGTGATCTCTTTCAGCAAAAGGTCAAAAATTCATTCTAGCACATAAAACTCTTCCTTTAAGCTTCAGAGTTTATTTATCACATCCACAGACCCGAGTGCTGAGTCACTGACCTGAACAGAATGTTTTTTTTAATGCTATTTCAACACATCACAAGTTACATGTTTACAAGCCATGCTAAATCAACAATTCATATACCACAGGAATAAAGGGAACAGATGATAATGCAGCTTTAATGTGTCACCAAAATGATAAAGCCAGTCACCACTTGTTAGAAAACACAAGCAGAGTCTTGATATAAAGAGAACATCAGGATGCCGTGTCAGATTTCCCAGGCTCTCTAAACCCACGGCAGGCATTCCAACACAACCACCAACAGAGAAAATTGATTTTAGCTGTTTACAGAAGTGCACACACACACACACACACACACACACACACACACACACAGATGCACACACAGAGTGGGGAACCATGCTGATCAAACGTGCCTCATAAAAACAGTTCACTAAGTGTGACAGTATAATGAAACACTGGCAATGGATCAGAGACAGTGCCTAATAGAAACAGTAACCACCGACGGGAAAACTAGATGTATGTTTCTTTTGAGTTTTCTGCAGCAAATGAAAATGTGTGTAAACAAGACAATCAAAGAATCCATTTTTCTTTAACTTTCACTCTATTTAGACCTGGACTCAATCACAGGATGGCGTTTCTGCTGAGAGTGATGGAGCTCCAGTCAAGGTGTGTCTGTATATGTCTGTGAATTTGCTCTGTGACACTCTTCTCTTTCCTTGGTGAGAGGGAGATTTGGCACAGGTTTTTTGTAGTCCTGATCCTATCGAGACTTAGTGGCAGACAAATGCAGCCCATATGGTAATGTGCTTACGGCAGACCAGCAGGGGTTTACAGCGTATACTCCGTCAGTCAAGGCCTCGTGATCTGAGAAGCACATAAGAAAGTTCACTTGAGAAGATATTTGAATGCACTTCATAGGCTTTGGACAAGCTGGCCCTGAGTTACACAACATTTTTTGTCTCTCTTCCTTTTGTCTTTATCATCCTTTCCTCTTCATCTGGATCATCCAGCAACATTGCAACTGTAAATCTACTTCCAACAACGAGACAGAAACCAGATACGACAAGCCCCAAAGCAGTCTTTATGGCCCTTAAGGATGCTTAAACGTCCCAGCAGCTTGCTGAATCTGCCCAGAGACAGAAGCTGAAACCCCTGTACTGTAGTTCAGAGGTCACCATGTCCAGTCTTGTCATCTTTCTGAGTCAACTGCTCTCTCCCCGTCCCTCGAAGGACTTCACATTCTGCATTTCACACACAAGCAAAGAGATCCACACTCTGCTGCTGCAGCACCTTTACAGGTCCGCTGGGAGACTCCACCTTACAGTGCTCTAAGTACCATCATCCCCTAATCGTGCACCCTGTTGAATTAGTGTGTGACAAAAAAAAACGCTCCCAACAAAACCAGGTCAAGATCATGAACCTAATCTCTCAGGCTTGCTGCTAAGGATTAGGGTCTTTGATCTGGCAGGTGGTCTACAGGGAGTGGAAGAGCAAGGACGATGGAGTGAGGGGAAGAGGGAGGTAAGGAGAGAAGATTCGTTTTCCGTCTTGGAGCTGCTCCTAGCAGGGAAGGCTTTAGTCGGCTGATCCCATGGAGGTCTTCTACGAGCCTGAGCAAAATATCCATGCTTTCCTTGTAAAAATCAATGAGTCTGTGCAGAATCAAATGATTTTTAGGACCTGCTCCTGAAGATTCTGCAGCAAGGCAGAGGTGAAAGACAAATTGCCCATGTCAGGGATATTTTTATTTAAAGTTTTTAGTAGGACACCCCAGACCATCAGGACAGTTCAGTTTGGGGGTGAAGATGATATCAGACACATTCAGTCCCGTTCAGGCTAATCCTTCTTGTTCTGCCCAGATTAAGAGCAGAGGGGCCAAAATAATCACAGAGATTAGTGGGAACAAACACACCCTGAATATCATGAGTCATGGAGTAAAATGTGATGCAGGGGTATAGCCTGCTATCAGGATCAGGCTTGAGTCCGTCTGAATGGCTGAATTCTTGGAGTTGAAACAGCTCTTATACACCAGCCTTATCTTCATTTACAGGGTTTTGACAACTAACTGGCATACTGTCTATATTCAAACAATGATATCATTACATTATTGGACTCAGCATCTTTCCATCCCCTCTCTGTCCCTCTGACCCCATAACTTAATGGTCAGCAGCATCAATCAATTATTTTCAGCAGCTACTCCTGCAATGCTTTGCTTAGTTCTACAATAATGATAAATGAACTTGGCAGATAACCTGACCCTTTTCGGTCTGCCAGTCATGGTGTATAATGTGTATCATATGAGAAGCAGCCCGTCTCTTTGATCCCTCACAGGGATTAGCAGACGAGGCGCATCAGCGTCTGCCTGCTGTTAAGTAAGCAGTGATGAAGGCAGATAAGTAAAGAAGATGATATAGTATAACTCTGAATATCTTAATGGACTCCATAATGGAACTGATATAAAGAAATGGAACAACTGAAAAAAAAAAAACTTCTTTTTTTTGAATGAATCTCTTGGAGCGCTCACAGCTGAAAAATCGTAGCATTCAAAATACACGCAAAAAAAAAAAATATATATATATATATATATAGCTCGATAGTTCTATTAGAGCTGTAAAATGAAATGGAACTTAAATTAGAAACGGAGTGTGACAATGTCGTGGAAACTGCTGATATGTGAGAAAAACCCTCTGAGCTGGGCCACACAGGGAGCTTCACATGCAGCAGAAAGTTCAGTTTGAGTAAAAGTCCATTTCATTGCTTCTTAGTTGGCCTGCAGCAGCAGCACAAAGCTCTTCTCCTAATGGGAACACAAGTTAGCTACACTTAACTAGCAAAACATAAATTGCATACGATTTCTATTTCCAAGGTGGAATGCATCTATTTGGAAAGACAAGAAAGATAAAGTCTATTTTAATGTGTACAGAGGAAAACAACTGAGACAATAAAATGAATTTATCGGGGTTCGTGTGATTTCCAAACCATATGTTTCAAATGTTATCAGCTTATCAAATCACAATTATCAGTTATTATCAGTCCTACAGATTGGACTTGCACTCACTAGTAGGTGAAGATGCATTTAGCCTTTACCCTAATTATTTAGACCACTTCTACCTCATCATCACATTGGCAACCAAGAAATTAAAGCTTGGCAATGCAGTTAAAGCTGTGAAATATTGTATTTTAACATAAAACATGATTTCTTCCTAACGCTAACCAGATGCGTTTGGTGCTGCCAAAAGCATCTGGTTGAACAAGTAAGTCAAAACTTAAGTCCAATCATGGATTCTCATGGCATGGTGAATTTAACTTGGTAGCAGAAATACAAAATACTACAACATGATCTACCATTGGCTGCTGCAGCATCGTGTTGGATGGCATAAAAATGCCATTTTATGATCTTTTATTTCAAGAGCGCAATGCCAAAACAAGCAACTCTTCTCTTACTGGAAACACAAGTAATGAATAGGGTTTTCATGGAAAGCTCAAGCTGGTCTCAGTTATGCAACTTAAAGTGAAATTGCTGAGAGGGGTTGAAGACTCAGCTGGAAGTCAGGCACCAAAAAGCATCGCTGAGTTTTTTTGTTGTTTGTTTTGTGTTTTTTCCAAGTGAAATAGAAGTTGAAGTTGTGCAAGTCCCAAAACCCGAGAGTAACAGCGCCGAGTGGGGTGAAACTGTTTTTTCAGGGGTGAAGATGTGTGACTTGAAAGGGTTTTATGTTGCAGCTGAAGGGTTTGTCAGCTGAAGTGTAAAACATACTTAGACATGCCTTCAGAAACAAAAGCAGGGATACTGTGCGAAACATATCAGCTGTTAAAATAGTTGAATTGTGAATTCCGCAACAAGAATATATGTAGTTTATGTGTAACGACTGAAAGTTCAAGTGGAAACAGGTGTAAGAAAAACAGCTGACATTTCATTAATTTTCTTGTTGATTATATTTAAATTAAGCTGTGTTGTATTTCTCAGGTCAGCCTGTTCATTTGGCTGATGGTGACTCAGTGCGAGCTCTTATGGATTCGCCTGACAGCCACAGAGAAGAGAAAAAAGCTGACAGTGTGAAGTCACACGTGTAGATTTTGCTCGGCTGAAAGCCGTATGAGGGTAGCTGTAATTAACAGGGCGACTGTGTCACTAATATCCCCGTCATGACAGAAGCATTTCACGTGCACTTAAACAGAAACTCGTACATGTGTGCACACACGCGGACTCAGAAGTGACACGCCACTATAATCTAACACGCTATGACTAATTCCTCCATGATGGCTGTCTTTAACAGTGCAAACCAATCAGCAGTAATAAAGTTTGGGATCTGTCTACCAGTCAAGCTGTGCAGTTGCTTTGGATGTTAGCCATTATTATCTTACTGAACACTTACAGTCTGGTCATACTGCGTGTACTAGTGTGTGTGTGCTCTTGCATGATTATGAGTTCTGCATTTTTTGTTGTTGTCAGTTCTTCCTCTTTTTTTTTTTACGTAGTATTTAGAAGGCTTAAGACTCAGCTGACAGCTAGATCACAACAAGAAAAAAAAAACCCTGAAGGCACTGTCTAAGAATTTGTGTCCTTATTTTTCTGCTAATTGGCTGTGGCTCCAATAGGAGGAGATGCAAAATTCCTTTAATTGATTCCACCATTCTCAGGGTGGAGGGAACAGCCAAACATGGAATAAACCTGCAACATAACGGTCCCTGTAGAGTATGGCATAAACACATAACACAGTAAAGGATGAAAAAAAGATTAAATGAATGATTAGAAAATGAATCACCTCTCCAAATATCTCACTGCAGCCCCGTGACAGAACCAGTGTGTTGGCAGCTGTTTAACTGACTGCAGGCTGGGTCAATCAATTGCCACATTTCTTAATTGTAGCGTAGCGACAGAACAACAGCAATAAATCTGAAAATTTTATGGAAGTGAAATAAAGGTTTAAAAGAACTAGTAAATCTTTATGTGTTCTAGGGATTAATAATGAAAGATTGCATGTCTTTTGTGAAGCTCAACATTAAAACTGAAAAGCTGTCGTGCTTGTAATGACATGCACAGAGCTCTTTGCTAACAAAGAGATATGCACTGTGGGATCTGGGTCTGCAGAATTAGGTAGAATTATATTTGTCTGAGTGAGCAGCAATGGGGGGACGTTTGCTGACTATCTTGGCAGCTTTCAGAGAAAAGAGCATGCCATTAGGAGGTTTTCTTTGTCTGAAGCATGTGGAGAGATAGTCTGTCCGTCTGGACTGTCAACCTGACTGATGAGAGCAGTTATCGGCACATGTGTGTGTATGTGCACGAGCAGAATGTGAGTGCATATCTGTGCTGACAGCTACCTGGCAGACAGCACTTTCAGGTGTGCAGAAAAAAAAGTTGTTTTTTTTTTTAGAATATGAGGCCTTCAAGAATTACTTTCTGGCCCAAACTGCAACTCAGATTTGCACCGTAGCAGCAGCTGCGTGACAACATGAATCATTTTGTCGACTGTTTGCCTAGTTAACTTTATCTAAAGCATTCAAATAGAGGTGATGAATTAGATTAGAGGATTCTGCGAGTGTGTGCAAGTGTATGTATACCTTGGGCTGGTGCAGGAGCGCTCCCTGTACATGACACCTCCACCACAGGTCCTGGAGCAGTCAGACCACTGAGACCAGGCTGACCACTGGCCGTGCACCGCCCTAGGACCGTGCTCCCCATATTTAACACATTGACCCCGCCGACACCACTGGAGAAAAGAGAAAGAAAGAAATGAAAGAGAAGAAGACAACAGAAATAGCATTCTTATCGGTACTTGAGTGTTGGCCCTGGCGTCTTGCCTTTGTTTCCTGGTTTGGAGAAATGCCCAGCACCACACCTGGACAGAGAGACTCTAACTACAGCCAAAACGCACACATACACAAGCACATCCATTGTGCGGCAGACCCGGGTTGATCCGAGCCAAACCCTGCACTCACACACATCACCACCTCTCTCTCTTTCTAAATATCTTTCTATCTTGAGAGAGTTGTGCCCAAAATGTGCACCCATGCATGTAAGAGCGGCGTCGATGGTTATTTTGTCTGATTTATGTAATTGTCTTTAATCAAGTAAGTAATCAAGAAAATATCCAAATGAAAGAATGCAGTTTTCATCTGTCGTCAGTTTGAGCTTAAAGCAAATCCTTGCATATTTTTAAAGATCTTTTAGGATCTTTTCTAAGATGCACGGATTTAGTTTGACTCAGTGTGGTGCTAATTCAGAGGATGTTAGACATTCTGACTGCTGCGATCTTTCATGTAAGCAAGCAGACCGTTACTCACCATGTCCGGGCCACAACTGGTACCTTCTGCAGCAGGCATGAACTTGGTCTCGCACCGATGCCCCGTGCGGTGACACCACAGCGACTTGCAAATGTCCTATAAAACGAGACACACAAATAATGAGATAACCATCAAACATGGCGTTTGCTACTGTTATCATCTGTGGCACCTTTTGGCACTGAGTTCCTTTCCTTTTTCCTCTTCCCTCCACCTTATTCCTGCCAGGACCACCATCACTCTGCTTGATAAGCCCCCACTGCCTCCAACAGGCTTCTCCACAATGCTTCTGTGTCAAGACTAATCAGCGAACTTCTTTAATGAAACAGGTTATAATTGTATCTGTCATCTGACCCAACAATACGGAGACAGAGCGAGCGAGTGAGCACAGAGGGAGAGCCGGGGTCGGGAGACAGGCGGCAGAATCTGGCAACTGGCCCGACTGCAACTGGCAACGAGGACGGAATCAGAAAGGAGGGAGAGTGGAAGTGGGACAGACTGGGTGTTTAAGACTGAGCCTTACGCAGATCTACTTCACTGACACAGAGCAGGTGGGTGACCGCTACGGCATCATGCTGAAAATCCTTCTACATGATCCCACCGGGGACAAGAAAAAAGGGTGAAAAGTGTGAATGGCAGCCTCCAATCCACTGTTAATCAGCATGCAGGTTAATATACCACCTGCCAACTCCTACGCAGGTCGAAGAAATGCAAATAATCGCATTTGATCTTCTATTATGGAAACACAGGAGGGATCCGGGGAAGTCATGAACAGCCAAGGCGTCGTCATGTGGGCTAATCTGCCATATATACGACTTGGCAAAGTCAATTACAGCCATGTGAGAAGAAAAGCTTCCAGTACTTTAAATAAAATTTACATGTGAATCAACATCGCTGAATGCACCTAGCATAAAGGCTTATACCAAGACAACAAGGGTTTGATGCAGAGGGGGGACCCATTCGAATGATGGAATGCATTTTAATGAAGGGTCAAATGTGGGGGGTTTAAGGTTGCTGTGTAAAGTAATAAAGTGCCAGTTTAGCACTGCATCATTAGGTCTGTAAGCAGATAAATTCCAGCTCCTATATGGTCTGGGGGTGGTCCATCTGATTACCAGGAACTGCGGTGAGTCTCAGGGTTGGCAAAGAAACGTGTGAACAGTAAATGATTAAGGACCATGTACAAACAGTCCTATTAGGCCAGTACAGATTTTACTGTCTTAACCCACAGCCATGGATAATGCTGCAGGAATGAGCCTTCCTCTTCTTTCTTTAGTCTATATTATTGTTGTTGGATTGTTGTTCAGGATGTTATCAAATAGGAGATTTATAATCAATCACACTGTTTTTTAAACTTTTTTACAATTTCTCCTTGCAGCTCAGCATGTTTGGTACAAGTCTTTTTTTTCTGTACCATGCTGTGTACCAGTTTTACAAGTTTCTTTAAAAGTGAGATTGTATTAAAAAAGCAGAGTAAACCATGTATATCAGGAACCAGCAGGAGCTAACCTGATTACTAACACTCCTGGTTAATTTAATATAACACAATTAAAATAATATATCCAAGAATTCAGAGAAATCAGGTGATTACCCTACCTTAACAAAATCAAGGCTGCATAGTTTGGCCTTGGAGCCAAACTGCCACTTGCACTGCGTGTCTGCTCCATAAAGCTGCCCGGGAAGCTCTTCGGGATACTTGTACTGACCGATCTGCTTGGGCTCATCCACTAAACAGGATGCCTGGGCTGTTCTGGTGAACACAGAACGGTGCCTGTGTCAGTGAGGAGGAGAGCCGCGACACGTGACTGGCAGCTTTATTAACATATGTGCATTAAGGTTACCCAAGAAAGCGGCTGAGGTACTGTCGACTGCAGGTGGACCAGGAGAAGACCCCGTTGTTACCAGCCAATGTCGGGGACATGATGTTGCCCTCAGTCTTACGGCAAGGGTTTCCCTCCCCATCATGAATCATACCAAAACTAGAGAAAATGAAGATAAGACACTTCAGCCATAATGAGGTATAAATGCACTGACGGGTGTGTAGTGACAGCTGTTTGTGAGTAAAGGTGAGTTTTAATGGTCGTACACATTGTGATACTGAGACAAATTATTTTTTAAGTTTAGGGATTTCAGAGAGAAAGAACATAAATTCTTTAATTTGTTTTGATTTAATTGATTGTGATAGTTTCCTGTGTAAACATCTTGCTGATGTCATTGTGTACCCACTTTTTCACTTTGTTATAATAGTTTGTTGGATACAATTTTCTCCGTTCTTTGATTCATCACCACGTCATATGTTTGACACATGTCCCATTTTTTATTTGTCAGTGATTAATAGCTTTAGGATATATATATATATATATTTTGACATATTACTACACAGGTGAATTAACACTTAATTCATAGTTTTACTGCGACATGACATCTACACAGATCAAAAATAAACCACCTCCAGTGGTAACGGATAAATGCAAACACAGAGCTGCACCGCCTCGGGTAGTTTCCATTATTCTACCATAAAATGTCATGGAGTGGATGAAGTAGTGCTCTAACGTAATGCTCTCATTCCAGACTGTATTTGTTTCTTTAAAATCAGACCACATCTGTCATTTAACACAGATTACATCCAACCATGGCACAAAGCCAATCAGCCCCCCCCCCTCCAAAATGACACTGAAGTCTGAGGCAGTCTCATCTGTTTTAAGTCCGCTGGTACAATTTCTAATAAACGTACTTATGTCCAGACTCGTGTGCAATGGTGAAAGCCAAGCCGAGTCCTGTATCCTCATTGATTGTACAACTCCTGTACTTACTGCACATGCCACTGATGGGTGCGAAACCTGCAGACACAAGAAGGAGAGAAAGGTTAGTGGGCTGCTTGAAAATCCAAAAGGAAGCGAGATAAAACCCAAAGTCTGTAACATAATCTCGTTCTCTTAAACTCAGCACACGCTCTGTCCTGACAGTTTGGGACGACAGCACATATCTGTCATGTGCATGCTTGCCTGGAAGGGGATATAATAACGAACCGGGTAGAAAAAAATCAATATTTGATTGTCAGATGTGGTTTGTGCTGCACGACCAAAATTATCGTTATTGTGTGAAATGAACTTGCGATCTTGCTGCCGTTGAAAGGGTTGTTTCAAAGACGGGGACCAGGTCTGTGACCGCTCGCAGACAAAAAAACACAAAGCAACTTCGGTGTGTGAAGACAACGATAACATGCCAATAAGTCAAAGTCAGTCTGCTATCGGTGTGCTTTCAGTTTGTGATAATACAGTAATTAACTGAGATAAACCAGTGAAAACTGCAAATCTGCTGCCATCAACACACACAGAAATTCACATTAAACAGAAACAGGGCATATGGAGCAACGGAGCAGCCGAACGTAGCTGATTCAGAGTCGTGTAGTGGTTTACACATTCGCCTAACGAGGCGGACTGATCGCAGGAGGAGACGCATATCCCTTGGGGGTTGTGTCAGGCGACCCACTGTGGCAACCAGCCAGAACCTTGTGGATTTGAAACTGAAATTCTGAACGTCCTTCACAAACAGAGAGGTTCAGGGTGCTCCACTTTTGGGTCACCAGCTGGGGGCCGCAACTATCTGCAATCAGTCACAGAATGCAAAAACCGAATGAAAGCAGTGGGCAACCACCGATTTTTCCTAGTTGTAAGGAAGTTGCTTACTGCAAGAACCAGATGTTAAAATTTAGCAGCCCTGGATCGGTTTAGTTTTTGTTTGAATCAAAGGTCGACCCTGGAGTTTTCACTTTTTTATTTATTTTTTGTCTCAGACAACCTTGGCAGGATATTTTTTAATGAACAATTTTCCCCTGAAGTAAAAATTCAAGTTGATGTTTGTACTTCAATCTGGCGACCTTGTTGCATATCAGACCTCCTCTCCTTCTCAATGTTTGGCATCCAGGGAAGGCAAAATGCCAAATAAATCACACAGTTTTTTTATGGCATGATTTAATACAACAGCAAAATATACGATTTGGTCATAGTGACAAATGACTGCCAGTCTTTCTCTTGACAACCTTTTTTGCTTGCACCTGTCAGGCTTCCTTCCCTCCTTGTTATAATGTTTGCACCCACAGCATCACATCTACACTGTCCTAAAGCAAAATGTGACAACATTTCAGAATGCAAGAGGCTCTAAGCTGTCAGTGGTCCCACATGTCACAGAGCCTTGTTGCTGTTCTCGATGCTGAACACTGCTGCTTTTCACATGCATGTAAAAAAATATTTTAAAAAAGACGTTTGGCTTGTTAAAGCGAGCTGAGCTCACCCAGCGTGTCACAGGGCTCATTCTTCCAGGAACAAATGTCCAGTCCAGTGAGGAGAACAGCGTGATCGTGGCGTTTACCGCCTTTCCCCACTAGACCTGACTGCCACTGACAGAAACTGTTGAGGGACTGGTCAGCATGATGATTTATGTTCAAGCCAAGCTGGAAGTGAAGGGAGAAAAATTGAGATTTAGAGCACGATCATGGGTGTTTTTATCACTGCCGAGTGAAAACCAATACAAGTGAGGTAAGTTCTGCAGAGTTAGTCTGAATCTACTTACAGGGTCCTGGTCCAGGAGCAATAAGCTAACCACCACAATGTTGATGTCAGTCCCAATGGTGCCATCTTTGAAAAGACTGGAAACCTGCAAAAGATTAAAAAATTGTTGTTTTTGTCTTGGCATTTTGCAGAAAATACAGGAAGAACAAAGTGTGCGTGAGTGTGCAACAAAGTGTCCAAAGGTGGAACTGAACCAGTGAGAGTGTCATTATATAGAACACATTGTAACCACTTAGCATTTTTTTGGGAGAGTCCCTGTGTGTATTTGAACTATCACCACCTCGACACCTTCTCTTTCCAACACCTCCCCCTCCCTTGTCTTTTCCAGCCCTACCATGTTCATGATGGTGAGGACATAGGTGGTGACATTCTCCCTGCCATGTTTCTCCAGCATCTTCCTGTCGGCCACGACCAGGGTCTCCACATTCAGACCTCCCACTCTGTTGGAAATGGGTGATCTTTTTTCCCTCCCTGGACCTTCCACATCAGGTACAGCAAACTCATCAGGCATGATAAAACGGTCCTCAGCAGGAGGCTTGGGTGCGTCTGGGAGGGCAAAAAGGGTGAGGCAAAAAGGAAGGGAGGAGAAAACACAGAGGGAGGGAGACAGTATGAAGGAGAGAGACAAAGATACTAAGAGACAGGAAGCTTGCAGGGAGGGTCAAATGAATCAGCTGTCTTTGTCCTGGCTCGTGCCAGGGGTTAAAGTGCATGCTCTGGTGTTGAAAGGACAGGAAATTCACTCCCCACGCTGCTTCCTATCATCACTACAAAGAGAGATAAAATTGTTCAGGTTCAGTACCCTCAGGCTGGTGTTACACTTTTACAGTGGACACAATGGCCTTAAATTAATTTAGATAAACATCGAAATGCAGCATTCTCAAATATTTAATACGTTCATAAATTATAAGGCTACAGTGAGATTAAAAAACTCTTGAGTCCACCAGTGAAGGCCGCATAAAAATTTGAATGAAAAGCTGAATAACTGGAATTATTTGGTATGACCTCATTTGACTTTTATGGAGCATGCACATGAGCTAACTTTGTAGGCCTTGAGGTGTGATCGGGGTCATAATTCTGCTGCAGTATGAATCCTTCTGCAGAAAAATGCAAAGCAGAGGGAGAACCACGTCTCTGAAGACTCAACATCAACTTTGTCATAACACACTTTGTCACATACACACCCCCTTTTAGTGCCATAAATCCCAAACTTCATTAGAAAATCAGATTTTCTGTAACCACTTATTATGAAAACTGGTAAGTTTTACCCACCTCGAGTGTTTGACCTTATTTCCCATCCTGAGATGCAGTTTAGAGACGCTTCTCGTCCTCTGAGACCACAACTACGAAGCCTTTTTAGGACAATACTTTTGCTGACTGCAGTGTTGCTTTCTTGTTTTTTGGCGTATTCTGTAACTGTGATTCGATTTAGCCTTTCTATCTCCCACTGAACAGCGTTTGATGCATTAATGTGGTCACTTTTGGTCTGCCTGATCGTGTTTTTAGATACAGCTGATCCAGTTTCCATGAAGCATTTTAGAGTGTAATGCACTTCCCCCTTAGAAACCTTCAGTCTAGACACAGTTTGAAACTGAAAAACCTCTGTGTTTGGAATAATTTGACTTATGACAGTTTCACATGGGTCTGGTGCCGTGTTGTCCAGTCTCACAATGTTGCTTAAAAAAGGTTCCACTGGAAACTTGAGGCCCGGCCACATTTATAGCAGGTGAATGATGGCTGCAGGTTGATTTCCTTGAACAAGCCTTTGCTGAGCAGATCAAATTCACCGCAGTGTGATGTGAATGCTGCTTCAGTGGAAAGATACACCTCCAGTTAATGAGGTCAGTGTCTCCAATCAGGCTCAGTTTGATTAGTGACATTAAAATAGTGCAGAATCAGAAATATTTCTTATTTTACAATGCCATAGTCTCTTATGATTCCATATGAAATTCTCATACTTTCTGATAATTTCCAGCTCTGCATATAATTATGACATGTCTGAAAATGTCCTCTCAGACTTTTTGAACCCACTGCACACACACTGCATATACACATGCAGACACATCTGCAAGGTTCAAGTTCAAGTTCATAATCTGCTTTTATAAGCCTTATAAGCATTATAATGCTGCAAAATGCAAATAAAGCCCTATGATAATGCTTTTTGTTTTCAAATTTGTGATTGAATTAGATTATCAGAGCCTTCTTTATCCCGACAGAGTAGACCGGACAGAATGATATTTAATTACAGATGATAATAATAAAAAAATTAGTTACTTGAGACAATGAGGCAGTCCAAAGGCATATGTTCTTTATATGACAGTTCACATCTTCTATGTAGCTAGGACAAAGAATATATGTATATATACATATATAAGTATTCAGATATCAGAATTTAACAAAGTAACATGCTGCCCATATATATTCTGTACATATGCAATTTAATAAGATGAAACTTGAGTTATTGAGATGGTTAAATGGTTCAAAGAATATGAAGGCTAGAAATGCTCGTCTGCCTGATTTCACACATTACAGTTGCATTAAGTACGGCACATATTACCGCACAAGTGTGCTAATATCAAGTGTTGAGGAAAGGAATATAAGGTTCCCTTACATACATTGCTTGCGGCGTCCACAGAAGTGTTGCCTCGGCAGCTTTCCATGTTGGTAGTCATGATGCTGCTGCTGCTGCTGCTGCTGCTGATGATGATGATGATGATGATAGTGAAGGTAAGGGTTGTCAGGTCTAGAAGAACTGATCCCAGATGGGCTTCTGGATTTTCTGTGGACAGTGTGCTCTGCTGAGCGTTTGTAGAGTACATGTGGGTAATGACCAGTGGGGGCACTGTAGTTGTGTTGTCTGGCCAGGTGTTGGGGTAGAGGGGCGATCAAATACTCCTCCTGAGACACACGGATCAGCCCTGACTGCAAAACACACACACAAGGGTCCATCCCCATGAGTAAAAAGGGTTAATAGAAAATTCTTCCAGATAAACAGAAATTAGTTTGATGGATTTGATCTGCATTTCTAAAAAGTGTAGACAGGCATTTTTCAATATCACCCTGACTGAAACATACATACTCTGTAGTTTCACGATGCAGCCATGCCACACACACACACACACACACACACACACACACACACAAAAATCACCTCTATAATGCTATCTGAGACCACGCTGCCAGGCTTGGATAAAGCTTCAGTGTAGCTAAAGCAGCTGTTTCCAGAAATCCTCTCCACTGTAACAGACATATCACCTCAAGACCCACCCACCACAACCCCACCTATTCTTAGAACCTAAACTCTATCCTAACATTAGGCAGATGTGCACTGTAAGAGTTTACAGATGTTAAGGAGAGGAGAGGTCTTATTTAACTAGAAGACAGAACAGCGTGAAATTACTGGGGGGGGATTTTTAAGAACAGGGATTTGTTTTTAATTGATTTCAACAAACTCTAAACTGTGTGAGCAGCTGAAATGAGATCACTCCAGGTTATTTCAAAACATAATTTACTGAAAACAGACTCCACTGAAGCATGTCTTGCTGACATGGTCATATCAGTGCCAGCATTTGATTTCTTCCTAGGTTTGTTTCTGATATAATATTTTTCCAGTGTATAGTGTTGTTTTCTCAAAAGTTCATTCAAGTCTGAAAAGAGTAACAGGAAATATTTTTGGACCCGATTAATATAATGAAAGAAAACAGATCCAAGAAAAGAAAATGGTTAAGACCTTTTGGTGTTGGAAATGTTTATCATCTTCTTTACTCTCCTGACTTAACACTTACCTTTTATTTGTGATGTAGTGAATTAATGTTTCCTCTACTAAAAATATGGGCACGACTGAATAGCTGCAGAAACTCAAAATGTTAGAGAGTTTGACAGGCTTAGCTCGCAGGGTTCATCCCCAAACACATTATGAACCCAATCCACTTGTCCAGCCTGACACTGTAATGTCAAAGTGGTGTTTTGGTGCGCAGTTTTAACCGAGAAGCCTCAACTGGCCTATGAACTCAGAGATAGAGCAACTGAACCTTAAACATTCTGTCTGAGCACGGTATCCTACCTAAATCACTCTGCAACTCAACAAATGTACACAAAATAGCTGTGCAATCAATCAGGCGCACACTCGCTGAAATACACTCGCTGACCCAGTGACCTATGACCTTTTTGTGTGTCATCTATCTGTGTGTATGTGTGTGTGTGTGTGTGTGAGAGAGAGAGAGACAGAACCCTGCTCCTGTTGAACTGACCCCATTCCGCCCAGACTAGCAGGTGGCAAAATAAACAGAGGCAGGACAAAAGGGAAGCCGTGGTGAGGCTCTTGTTGTCAAAACAGTGCCTGGATATGTGGCAGACTGCCATCGTCATGCCCATCCATCCATCTATCCATCCATTCATCCAACCGTCCATCTCTCTAACCAACCAGCTGCCAGTGGATCATCAAACTGTCCATAAATCATCTGCTTCTCCCATCAATCTTGGTGCAATGTGAAGTTTTACAGGAAGCAAACTGTCAAACTATATTATCTTGACTGCATGTAAGGTCCACATGGTCCAGTGGCTGGGAGTTTTGTTCTGCAATGTCAATAGTTTGAACCCCAGCATATCAATACCTGCCAAAACAAACTTTATGCTAGATACTTCACAGCTACTTGCTCCAGAGGCACCGCACTGTGAACACATTGTGGAAAGAAAAATTTCCCTCTGGGTCATGAATAAAATATATCAACTCGAAGAAATGAATTAAGAGAGAGAAAAAGCCCTCGGCAAAAATTGACTGCAGCTTCCTAAAATAGACTGGAATTCAAAACAGAGCTGGAGAAGGTCAAAGGAGCTGTCTCCAATCAGCACACACACACCGCTGTCGCCTCTCGTTTGCCCATCTTTTCATCTGTCTGGCATTTAGTGCATAGCTGACCTGTAAAAACATACACCTCTTTAAAGATGGAGCACTTTTATTTTTTTTATTTTTCTTACCACTGAAGTAACCTGTTAGAATGCCATTCATATCATCCTTGTTCACTGATTAGATTTCTCTTTGTAATACTGTAAGACCCTTACCTTCCACTGTAAAGTGAGTTGGGATGAATAACAATAACCTTGTAGCCATTATAGCCCCACATTATAGGCCTGACTGTCTGAACTTGATTAGAGCAAAACTCACATGCCTCCTCGTGTCTCTCTTTCTCTTGTGTCACCACATCTGCCAGCTCTCCTCTTTCTTTCCAGCAGATAGCAGATGGAAGAGTCTGTGATGATAATGAAAGGAAACTAATTCCATCTGCAACATTGATTTCAAAAAAAAAAAAAAATGGGTCTGTGCCTGCCTGCGTTTTTGTGTGAATGTATAGATTCGATTTGCTTTTGTCAGCATGTTCTGTGTGCTCTCTGTTTTTGGGAACACCAAAGCATGACGTTATAGTCGACTCTTAATTTTGGACACGGCTGCCAGCGCTGCGTACACAAAAGGGTATGTTGCAAGGCGTGAGCGCTAAGTAAGCAGAGCGTAAATAGGCTTTTCAAGCACAACGACAAGGTGAGAGGTCAGAGAAGACTGCTGTGTGTTTACACGCTGAGGCTGAGTGCGCTTTAATGTGGTCGGCTCACACTCACAGCTCATCTGCTCACACTCCAGTTCCCATTTTCTTGTACTCGACCTGCTTTTCTGCTTGCTCTCAGATTCTTATTGATAAGAATGAGTGATGGTGTTTTGGACAAGTGAGAACTTTTGTTTTGTTAAATTACTGATGATTGGCTTACTGGGGAAGGACCACCTCCCTCGACACTCCACAAACCTCTGCTGGTGTAATCACGGATGTATTAAAAAGCTGGATATAACACTGAAAGTCAGCTTTGGTGCCAAAAATTTCCCAGTTGTCAGTCGCACTCCAAAAGTCTTCTGCAGCCGAAAAAGAATTTTCCCATAGACCAGAATTACAAAAGACACCTCCAATTGTATGAGAGGCCTTTTTTTGATCCACGATGGGTTCATATCTGTAAAACTTTGCCAACACCTAGAAAATGTTGCTTTATTTTCCTGACCATCATCCCAAAATGTAAACTTTATCAGCTTAGCTGGAATCTCTAGTGGGCAGAACGTGGAAGCAAACCCAGAAGCTAGGAGTCTTTTTTTGCCCGCTCTCCAGGCTAGCAATTTTCACTCAAATGAGCATATGTCATCTTTTAATCATACAGCCAAACATGCATTATTTACTTTTATGTGGCTTCAGTGTTTTCCAATAATGTTTAGTTGTAAGAATGTAGCCTTTACTTTAAAGTTAGTTACATCTAAGTAACATAATAAGAGTTTCCTGCCTTGTATGTATTATCCATCGATTAGCATCAGAATTGAACCTTTCTGAGGCCCCGTTTACACGACACCGTTTCAAAATGAAAACGATGTCGTTTTGATGCGTTCCGCCCTTCCGTTTACACGACAACGGAGTGAAAACGATGTGTTTCGGAAACGGGGTCCAGAGTGGAGCGTTTCAGAAACGCACCGGCTTGCGTTCTCGTGTAAACGCTTGAAACCGGGGTGATTTGAAAACAGGTGACTTGCACATGCGCACTACGGTTGCGACGGCCACAGTTTTCCGCGCATGCGCAAATTGATAAACAGTACTCGCGGATTCACGAGTGCTTCTTGTGCTTTTCTTGTGTTTTTACCATTTTGTAATTCAGTGTTGTGCACACCAGCGATCCAACCTCATCGTCAGTCCACACAAAGCCTCTCACATTGGCCGTTTTGTAAGTAATGAACAATTTGCCGCGCTTACTACTGTGTCCCTCCACACATGCGCGTCTTCCGTAAACAAGCTTTGCAAAGAGAAAACCAACGCCAACTTGTGACCTGGCATGGGAACTACATCGTTTTCCTCGTTTCACGTGTCATCGTGTAAACGGGGCCTGAATTTGTGAACATGGCTGCAGCTTCGTTATCTAGCATAACCATAGCAGCATCACTGCTACCACTGCCTACTCGAAAATGTAGCTGCATATCCTGCTGCAGTGACAGCGAGTGATGAGCTCAGGGTGTTCGCCCGGTCTGCTGGAAGAAAGTTGAAGAACAGCTTTTCACAAACACATCTACAATAACATGGGATGGAAATGGAAAATGGTATTTCTTTTCAAATCTCGCTGACCGCTCAAAGCACCTGTGCTCTCTCTCACAGCCAGAGTCTGATGAAGCGACCTTTTCCTATGAAAAATAAAATCACACTATGAGGTTGCATTATGCAACTCAGTCCTTCTAGTTCTTGATGCATACTAAAAACTAACATTTGCCTCAACATCTGTTGATTTGAACACTGACAGCTTCCTTGTGAACCTGAGTCATCTGACCAATGACGCCGTATGCTAAGAACGTCACAGATTATTGAATCGATTGGTGATCACTGTTAACTGCAGTGCTTAGACTTGTTAATAACTGCACCACAAAGACTGAGACTTTTGTAGGCATTTTCCAAAGATCTTATGAATCTTGAAGGGTTACTAATATACAACATGATTTAAAATGCCAGTGCCATTTGGGGGAAAGCACACCGCTCAGATGATCATCTATAGATTTACTGATGAAAAGACAGATTAGCTGTACAGAGTTTCACACAATTTTGCAGGCGCACTCTTCAAAGCCCACAGAAAGGCCACCTGTAAGGTTGATAGAGAAGACCTCTACTTATCTGTCTACATTAACACTTGTAAGACCTGACTAGATTAAAGGGATGAACACTCTCTGCTAAACACCACTTTAGGTTTTCCCCACACATTCACACATTTCTCTTACTGTCTCATAATGCCACAGTCAGATTACAGGTTGGACCAATTCACCTCCAGTCAGCAAAGTCAATATTTTGTACATGAGGAAAAACTTCTTAGTTTCTTTGGATAAAGTCAGCACAAGCTTCTTAAACAGCTCTGTTTCTTTAGCAGCACAGCAGTCGGGGGAGACGGCATCTTTCGCTTGTCTCTGTATAAACTGCAGCCTCTTTTAAGGTTCCCTACCATGATATTATAAGGCAAATGAGTAAGTGCTTACATGCTGTTTAAGACTGGGGATGAGTGGTGAGAAGCCCCAAGCCGGTGATTACTGAGCTCTAAAGCACATCTGCACTCCAGCTCAGCAAAGAATCACGTGAACGCAGTGTGTGTGGTGAATGGGGGGGGAGGAAAAATCATACAGGAGCAAAGGAGGATCCTCAGGCATCTAACTAATTCAATAGAATCACAATCTGAGTAATTATAGTCTGCTTATGTGAATTATGTGTGTTTAAATTGGGGTAAGAAATGGGTAAAGAAGAGATGTTAATTTTGGAACTGGGATCAGGAAGAAAAGAGCCGAGCAGCAATGACAGGGCAGAACACGGGCTGAATTTCTCCATCTTTGCTGTATTTCCAGCACAGTGTAGCATTCATATAAAAATGACTACTGCTGAACTGCATATGGACTATTTACAAAACACTCCATTAGCGATAGCACATATGGATAATTCACTTCATGTACAACTCATTAGAATCACAATGTGTCAATAGCCTAAGGTCATGCAGCCCTTGTTTAGCCTCACTAATTGTCTTTGAACAACCTACTGTCACCCTCTGAGCATGTCTAGGGAGCACAAGAGGTGGGCCCACACAAAGAGAGAAACTGATGGTGTTGGTTGAGTCTTTTGTCAGCTGGAGCCCTTGGGCACGGACTCACTCATTATCCCATGTAGACACAGCAGGGAACCGGAGGACTACTCCCACACCAGTCCACAAAAATGGAAATGCCCTCTTTCAATGTGCCATTACTCTCTAACTGGGTTACAGTGCAGCTCTAGCACTTTTACTAACTTTGAAAATACAGCACTACTGTGTTGCCAATGAGGCAACGGTAGGTACATCTATGAAATGCATATGATGCATACTGTAGAGGTCCCAACGGCATCATTTACAAATCACGTTCAGCAAGTTTGAACTGCATGCAGCTGTGCTACCAAACAGGCATGCTCAAGACTGCAGCATGCTGACATTCAAAGTCACAGGTATTATCACACCTGTACTGTAGCGTTCTGCATTGCTGTTGTATCATGTCATGAGTCTAAATGAAGCTGTGAGGAACATAAATGTAAACGGGACCTACGTTTGAATGACACAGTCCTGTTACTTTACCAGATTAATGTGTGACAATATCTGAAAAGGGTTTTATTTACTGCTTGTTAGTCTATCAGCTGGGCAGTACTAAGTTTTCTGCAGGCCTGGACTGTTTTACAGCAGCACCAGTCAATGTTCTGCAGTGGTGACAACAGTAGGTCAGATTTGATGTATGGCCTCTGTTTGCAGAAGTTGCAGCATCCACTTGAGCACTTCAACAGTGGCCATTAGTCTTGTGTGAGAAAGACCTTGCACAGTGCAGAAAGGACATACAAGCACACACACACACACACCATCCCACACCCATGCTGAGAGCCTGACCCCCCCCCCTCCTGCTGGCATCTAACAGTGGGCACTACATCACTGTCAGCATCCAGACCACCAGGGAAAAGCTCCGGGCCACTCTGCTCTTGTAGCGCCAAGATCTGAGCTCCTCTGTGGCCCGGCCCAGTCGCTGAATTATGGCCAAGCCAGAGAAGTATGTTGTAGTGGGAAGACGTTCCTATTTGTTGGCCTTTACGGATAATGGACAGGTACAAATGGCCCAAAAGCTGTCCGGAAATCGGTCATTCAAGTGTCATTTTAACTCTGCAAAAGCCTCAGGGATTTGGAGCACAGTGTTAAACACACACACATCATATATTGTCTCCATTCCAGCCCCGTGGATGAATAGTCATATAATGTCTCAGCTCCATTAGGAGTCTAATAGGATTACAACATGTTGAATATTCAGTGCATGTAATCATTTAAATGTATGTATTTTGACTAGTGTTATTTTCTAGTTTAAGTTTACACTCGCTTGCCAGCATGTTGTTTCACACACAACAGCTTTGGACTACAACTAACTTTAAAATCATCAATTATTCCTGAATATTCAATCAAAAAAACAAAAAAAAAACAAAAAACAACTCTGGACTAGAATTTGATGCCAGCAAAAATTCTGCAAGAGACGACGTCACATTTTCCCAAAAAGTAATGGAGCTCAGCCTCTCGTATATCCACAGTGTGAAGTGTTCAACAACAACAAAGCACATCCAGCATCAATAACAAGGCCTGGGAAAAGAGCAGGCACCTTCTTCACACCACAGGGAGCCCCACGCCTGGCAGAGACAGACAGGAGTTGTAGGTTCAGCTCCCCTCTTAGAACAATCACCGGTGCCTGCCACAACACTCAGAACTGTGTCAACGACGGCCATCAAACACTGCGTTTGACCTGCCTGACAGGATGAAGGCGGAGGTGTGTCCTGACACTTTCTTTAATGTTTTTACGCTCACACTTGATTGTTCAAACAGATCTTTAAGCTATAAATTTTGGTACCTGGGGGGGGGGTTCTGGACCATTACGACCCCAATAAAGATCCAAGAGGTCTCATTCATGAGGATAACAGACATGTTATGGAGAAATAATGGCTCAGCAGTGGTAGTGCGTTGGCAGTCTGTTGTCAGTCCATGGGCAGCTTTGGACTGCCCGTCTACCTGCAGAGAGTATCTGCTGTTGATTCAGAAATCGTTAGAGGACCGCACAGTAGGTGGAAAAGTAATGTAGCTGTCATAGAGTCTAAACATGGGGAGTAATGGAGTAAATTTGCAGTCAGTCTTTGCAATCCAGCACATTTTCTCATTTACAGCACAACTGTTCAATCATTGTGTGACGTGAGTGTGCAGATCTGCTCATCTTTATTTCAAAAAGTTACAAAACTGTCACAAAAGTGTGTATCCTGCCTCTCGTCCTATGACAGCTGGGATAGGCTCCAGCTCCCACCCCCACCCCCGCGACCCCGAACAGGATAAGCATTAGAGAATGGATGGATGGACAAAAATGTTCAGATGCAGCCCGACCTAAATGGTCTAAGAACGGCCATCTACACTTTCTCTTCTGCTTTAACTCACAACTGAGCAAAATGCACAAATAAGTTATTAGTTAACACATTTGTTCTACCAACTTAAGATCTGCAGAAGTCCTGAAGAAAAAAAAAAAATGAGCCACTTAAGACGCGACTGCTCAGTTTCCAAAGAGCGTAACCTGTCTCTGACCTGGCCTGTAGGGTCTTGGGAAAGGTCGCCGTAAAGGTCACGGTCAGCTGAGTTAAAGTGTGTGCACAGGATGCTGCATATGTTAATGTTGTGTATGCAGGGGTTGAAATGAGTACCCAGTTAACTGTAGAATGAACACATATTGTTACAAGCATCTCTCATATTTATAAATTAATTACATATGTTTGCCCTCTCCGGGGGGGTGTAGCCCACCTCTCATCTAATTTTTCACACTTAATGGGCTCAGACAAAGTGTCACATTTCTGATTGCATTCAGAGGATAGAAAGTTTCTGCTGACAGGGAACAGCGCAGGCCTGACAGCGCAGGACTCAGATCTGCTCTGGTCACCCCGGTAAGGAGAACCCTATCCCGGGAAGGGGAGCTGTAAATCAGTTCTGTTTTCTGGACCCACACAGGTGGTGAGCAGCTCTGAACCTGTACTTTGCAAAGACCTGTTAAGAGCCACCAACACGCCCGTACACCCGCGCAAAGAAGATGTAGGTCAAGCAGCACAGTGACCTCAGATGAGAAACCTTCAGAAGAAGAAAGAGAGAAGACCCCTCCCCAACCCCCAACCCCATCCACTTCTCTTACAAATCAGAGAGCATTACATCTGAAAAGACATCCTTTCATCTCTCGTGCAAAAGCGAGGCCGACAATTTTGTTTCTTTCAAAAACAGAAGGCTGGTGCTTCCAAAGGATGCAGAGAAAGTGATTAAACCCAGCAAATAACACCGTGTTCAATTAATAGGGATTTACAGTAGAAAATCCCACTATGCAAGTCATTCATCCAGCTCTCCCGCTTTGTTCTTAATACCACCCCGGTCTTTATTTAAACAGTTGAATCCCACTCCCATCTGTTTAAAAAAGAAAAAGTCCTGGCCTTGGTTTGGCCCCGTGGCTGGTGCTGAAACCTCTGCTTTTATTAAAAAGCAAGGTCCAAAACTTTATTTTCAGACACTTTCTTTTCCCCCTTTCTCCCATTTCCTCGTTTCTGTTGAAAGCAGACAATGAAACGAAGAACGAGAAAACCCTTTTCCTTTCTATCTCCACCTCTCTTCTTCTCACCTCATTTCTTCTCCAAAGCCCTTTGACATAAACAGAGTCCATCTCTCCAGCTCTCTATAAAGAGACTATCCAGCCTCCCTGGGAGCTCGAACCACAGACAATAAATTCACATTACTCTTGCACAACACTTTCTCTCGTGCACTGCCTCCCAGCCTGGCCCAGCTCACTTCTCATTCATTACTTTACCCTCTTTGCCGTTTTCTCTCTTGTGTCCTTGTCTTCCTCTTTTTTCTTACATCCTTTTCTCAAGCCAGCAAGCTTTAATCCCACCTTAATCTTTTACTCAACCCTGTCAGTGCACTGAGCAGACTTGAATGGCTTTTTCCTCATTTATACTTAATCCAAATATTCTGAGCCAAGGGCTAGATGAAAAGAAGGGGTTAAATGCTTTTGTTGCCCTAAACACAGACAGACTGATGTTTAGAAGGAGACACAGAATAAATGGTTGGTACTTGTCATTGTGTCTTACTTCCTTCTTTTATTTTGGTGAAAACTCTGCTCATCTGCTAGCGATATAACAAAAACGAGCCTATCTATCCATCGTGGCCCCGTGGTCGCACTTGGAGGAGGAAAACAAAAACCTGCAAATGTTCAGGAGGAGTAAAAAACTAGATCAAAGCGTTTTTACCAGCTCATTCAAATGCAATCGCAACCCAATCACGCTGTGTCCTCGCAGCTCTTTTAAGAGAACGGGTCAGTGGTGTTTTATTGTTAGTGGGAGCTAGCCTAATGAAAAGGACAATGCAAAGATTAGCAGTGGCAGTCAGGCGGCTCAAACTTCACCCTGCCTTTAATTGCTGTGAACAAGAGGCGAAGTAGAGGCAGGGCAAACAAGAGGACAAAAGAGGAGGGCAAGAGCAGGAGGAAGAGGAGGTATGGAGGCTGGATGATAAAATGTAAGTATGGCTTTTATGGAGGTGTAATATGTCCATCAGATCTGTGCTGGTGTGGGATGTGTGTGTGTTCTTGTAGACACCTAATAAACTACAAAAAGAGTGAAGGGCCACATAGTTACAGAGTCCTTATGGATTAAGGAAAACATATCTGCATCTTGAAACTACATAAAGACTGAGGGCCGATAAAACAGTGCTAACTAACACCAATGCTGCCAACTTTTATGCTTTTAGTAAGTTCTGACTCCTGCATTTCACACTACCTAAACAAATTTCTTACTATCGAACAGGAGGAAGTGCTTTCTCTGCACACAGGACAAGTCTGTCCGCACTTCAGCATCAACATTACCCCACAAACCACCAGAAAACACTAAACACCCAATATGCATGCCCTAAGTTTGTGTCTGCATGTGCACACAGACCTCTACAAAATCACAAACACCAACATGGTGATCCATCATTGGCTTTTACTCTACATTGATTTTAAATTGAAATGTCTGTAAAATACATTTTCTGCAATGACGAAAACTGGTTTCATTTTTAAGGCTTGGTGGTAATTAATGGTTTATGAAAGGAAGGTTTACATTGTTACATCCAGTTGGTTATTTAGGAGTCGTTCCTATGAGCTTGTTGCAGACCTGTAGCATCACACAGCAGCAGGATCCATATGAGCATCCCCAAAGTGCTAAAGTAACTAGGCTAGCTGAGCTATCCCTGTCCTGACCCTGACAGGCACAGGGTCAATTAATCTTGTATTCTCTGTTACATCTTCCCCAATGTTGAGCTATACTGTTACTTACAAGGTGCACCGCTGGGTGAGTGGTTGAGAAAGCTGCATTAACTAATGACCAAAATTATACGGTGACACGGTGGACATGGAAAATATGGTGACAACACTTTTCCACAAGGCATCGCAGCTACCCTTCCAACTCAGTCGGTCAAGTGGTAACATGAACAGATGGGCCCTCTATTCCTGACTTTGTGAGTGTTTAACTAAATTATGGCATTTTCACTGCCGTGTCCCGCAGCAGTGTAACATTTCTCTCCTCTTCTGCTCTTTTCCTTCTATTCTTTCATTCTCTTATCTCCTCTCACCCCTGTGTTCAAAGCAGTGCCAGACAAAGCACCAGAAACTGATGCTTACACTCATGGGTAATGATGTCATATTACAGTTCACCCATGATATAACCAAAGTCTGACAATGGTGCATAAGATCAGTTAGGACATTAGAGGACACGAGGCTTTTAGGACATAAAAGGCTGCGGGTGGAGTACAGAATCTCCTGACAGCCTTTTATTTGCAAAATGTCCACAAACTTGTCAGAAACTGAAGAAATTAAAGTCCCATTGGGGTTCTGAAGTAATCTAAATTGGCTTTGAAATGTTTTGTCAGCCTTCCTCGAACTAAGTAGATGCCTGTAATCTATTTAGGGATAAAATGACTCTGGAGTTTTAGAGATGACAAAAACTCTGCCAGAAGTTAGTGGCTCATACTTACCAGCCCAGAACACGTTGATATGGCTGCCGAGGAGGCCGACAGGTTACGGATAAATCCCTGATAAAGGCAGTTGTGAAACTCTGCATCATCCAATACTGTGGTGATGCCATTTGAGCTGACCATCTGCACAGTGAACCCGGGGCCGACCACAGAGGATGGATGCAGGTCTAGGTGCATGTCGTGCCCAAAGGCAGAGAGGCGATAGTGCAGGGAAGGAGACAGGGACCTTTTGCTGCGATGGCTTCGCCTGGTCACATCATGGGTCAGGTATGCTCCCTGAGAGTCCACCTCCACAGGGGTTACAAATACGTAGTCTGATGATAAGGAACGAGAAAGGCTATATCAGATTACTTTGACGTGCACAAAGACATCCTGCTTCATCTACAGTGTCCGATATCCTGCAGAATATGCATCATTTGGCCAAACAGAACTGTAGTCTTTTCCCTTTAACTCTTGGTTATGTGTGTCTGTGGAGACACCAAGATAGCACAAACTTTCATTGTAACCTCTCCTTCAGCATCTAAACCCTGCAACAGTGTAACTCTGGAAGAACTGTTGTTGAGTAAACCAAAGTATGTAAATCAGGTTCTTTAAGGCAAAGCACCAAAAAGGGAATCCTTGAACGAGCACTGCACTCACTGCTCATTCTTTCATTGGAAAACACATTGTGAACATGTAAACAGGGGTTCCCAATATTTTCTCCCACATAAACAGTAGTCATGTCACTTTATTTAACAGGTAATATCCCTAAATGTTTAATCAAAGCTTTCTCTGGTCTTGTAGCTGAACCAATGCTGGAATGTAACTCACTTTATTCACATTCTCCCTACAAACATGGAGCACAGCCAGCTGGAAGAAACATCCTCAGATGTGAAAAGACAAGCACTCACCATGATTTAATCCGTGGCTGTTGCTGGAAGAATAGCTGGCTGAAACGGTGTGGGAGGCCTGTGAGCAGCAAACGTGCAGCGTCTGAAAGAAAAAAAAATCATAAATGGACAGGTAGCAACAGGTTGCAAGCAGCACACAGAAGTAGGAGCCAAAAGGGGGGATAAATCGAGTTCCCCTGCTGAATATGAGTTGCACTTGAGTTCAATTTGGGATCATTTTTCGCACTTTTCAACGCAGTGACTGTGATTTACGGTGATGAGACAAGTTTGTCGCTGATTTAGTCCTCCTCATAAGAGACAAAACGCTTCTTTGTTTTTGTCTTAAACTACACGTGCATGTACTGAATTTAAACGTGCATATATATTTTTTTATTAAGTGCAACATGCCTTGTAAATACTCCAGGACAAGAGGGTGGAAAGTAGCTTGACTGAAGTGCAGCCGACCAGCGGGATGGGTAAAGTCCATAACAGAAGAAAAAGGCAATCCATTGTGATGGCATGCAAGCTCACACCTCCCCCGTTACCTCCTAAATGAGCGCAAAAGTAGTAACAACCTGTGGTAGCGCATACTGCAGCTGGCACGCATTGTTTAGTGCCCCTGCTTTGCTCGCTCAGGTGAAGACGGAAAGTTGCAGAAGCCGGTGGTGCGCGGACACGCGGTGCGCACACACGAGAGTGTGTATGTGTAAGCGTGTGAGTGTGAGTGTGTGTGTGTGTGACGAGAAGCGGCGGGTAGCGGTGTCGGGGATCACCGGGAGGAGAGCAGACTGAGCATTCAGCCCGGCTCTGCGAGAGACGGCCTGCAGGATGGAGCAAAGTCAGCGGCCGACAGCCAATCAGCGCGCAGCATCATTTACCACGCGCAGATAGAAGAAGAAAAAGAGACTCTCTTCTTGACAGCGGCGGAGTCCTGGTGCCTTCAGAAGCCGCCCGGAAATTTCAGCTTCAAAGGTCCTGCGAGCAGATGGCTTAAAATGGGGGTAAAGGGGTTTAGAAATAACCAGCTAAAGGAACTCGGAAAAATTTGACTATTTGTACCATTTAATTAAAAAGCTGCAACAACAAAGATCAGAATAAAACATTTAGAAAAGCATACAACAATTTAATTTTGAGGTACTTTCTTTGTAAGTTACTTTGAACTTGTTCTTCAATCCATTTTAAAGGTAGTCGGAATATATTTATTTTCATTTTGCTATCTTATAATAACGCACGTTTATTATACAATGCACCAATAAAGATGAAGTCAAAACCCACTGTTCCATTTCAAATGTTTTTATTAACAGTTTGACCAAAGATAATAAAAAGAAAGAGAAAACTTTAGTTTTACTTAAGACAGGTTTTTGAATTATGATATTTAGTTTACAACAGACTGGCCTGATAATGGTCTTTAAAGTGAGTTGCTGCATCAGCACTTTCTGCAATTAATTTTGTAAATTACATCTGAAAAATAGAAGTGAACAGCATGAGGAATCAATGGGGATCTGCACTGGGCCACAATATAGGGAGTGTAAAAATAGCACAGTGGCAGTTTAGGTCTGACGGCCGAATCCAAGATACTCCAACGAAAAACCATAAATAAAAGTGTCTTCACTGAATGGTGGCTTGAAACCAATGTGCTTCCACTTTAAAATAAGTGTTCATCAGGATGTGTCACACCCACACATTTGGTCATGGTCTATGTGCAGTGGCAAGTTTTTTTTTTGTTTGTTCTTTTTTATTATTGTCCCACAACTCTGCCTCAGTCTCAGAAAAACTGGAGAATAGCTCCTTGTTGTGGCTGGGCTGCATATAAACAACTGGCAGCAAATATGAAAGGATGCAAGAGTCTCTGCTCAAGGCTAAAGGGTTCATCATTTTTGCTTTGACATGAGAACTGCCAGGGGTCCCTGAAGTATGTCAGACCATATTAGGTTCCATTTCATCTGCAAATGTGAAACTGTCAGCAAAGCGTTTCATCTTGGGGTTGCAAATGGCATTATGCTTTCATCACATTATAATAACATTCTAACAAAAATAGTACCAAAGTGTCAATAAAGCCTGCGCCAAAGCAAAACTGGGACGAATTAGGACAAATGTGCAAGATATCAAACAAATACAGAGTTTAGATTAATAAAAGCAAGCATCAAAGAGGTTTTTATGAGGAAAGTGGCAAATTGGCACAAATTGGTTCAAAAGCATGGACTCATGAACCAAAATAATTCATTTTTAAGAAGCATCATGCTTTACTGATTTCTTTCCATTTGCAGCAGTGTTAATACCTATCCAATTAATCATATCATTAAAGTTTTATCTTATCTTATCTTATCTTATCTTATCTTATCTTATCTTATCTTATCTTATCTTATCTTATCTTATCTTATCTTATCTTATTACAGTAAATAAGCCAACAATGGATGCACACTGTTTTAACATTTAAAAGTTGTATTATTAAATGTGACTTGTTAAATCAGCATGTTGAACGCACTTCACTTTCCTGCGTTGTTATCCTAACACGACCCAGCATTAGCCTTTTCTTTCCGGAGGCCTGGGAAACACCTTGATAGTTTGCTGTACCAACAGACACGCATCTCTGCACAGATATTGGCTGCATGGGTTATAATAATGCTTTGTAGCACCCCTTCATGTGGCTTGAATAAAGCATCATCTTAATAAAGGTACTAATTCAATCTTCTATGTCGGCCATAATGATGAAATCATCTCACATTTTTTTAAAATATAATCTACACTATTCATACCTACAAGACTGCCACCAAGTCTTTAAGCAATCTTCAGGAATGGTTCTCCAGGCTTCTCAAAGGACATTTCAAAGCTCTTCGTTGGATGCTGGTTGTCTTTTGTTCTCTGGCAGGATGCTCCCACACTGCTTCAATAATGTCCGGGCTCTGGGGAGGCCAATCCATGACTGATAGTATTCCACTGTGTGTTTTTCCATCCAGTATGCTTTTATTGCACTCGCAGTGTTTTGGGGATCATTGTCATGCTGAAAAAAAGCCGATGCCAATCAGATCCTTTCCAAATGGAATTTCATGGTGGATCTAAATTTGATTGAACTTTTTTGTATTTATAATTGTATTAATTTTGATATTTCCAACACCTGAAATACAGCCCCAAACTACTACAGAGCCTCCACTGTGTTTTACAGATAACTGTGGACACTCACTGTTTTACCTCTCTCCTCACCGCCTCCGTACATGTTCACAACAATTTGAACCAAAAATTTCAAATTTGAATCCATCACTCCATAAGACCTGCTGGCACAGCATATCTCAGCCCCTTCTCCCTGTTTCCCTTCCTTAAGAATGGCTCATTGACAGCCACTCTTCCTTTGAGACTATTTCCGATGAGGTCTGTGAGAGATTGTTTTTCCTATTTCTTAAGGACATGAGTTTCAGATACTCCTCATCTGCTGTTGATAGTTTTTTAGGCCTGCCATTTCTCCTTTTGTCCTCCACTTGTCTGCACGCCATGCAGAGATATGCAAAGTTTCTGGCTAATAGCTCTTTGGGAATCACCTTGTTAGTCAGACTGTGTCTTCTTTGGAATTTTTGTTACATTCAAAGACATGGGAACAAATGATGTGTTATTGCAACTGGCTGCTAGCAAAAAGGAGCTTAGAGATACAATTTAAAATTGGTTCTTTGCTAAGTTGTGTGTGTAGATGCAGTCCTGGTTTGTCCCTTGAGTTAAGTGTCTTTTTCACGTTTAAATGATTGATAGGTCAGTTTTAAGTGGCTTAACAAAAGAAAACAGAACTAAAAATGAGTGAAAAAGCGACCAATGTCCAAAGAAAAACTTTGGAGAACTATTACTCAAAACCACCTTTTAAAAATGACAAAGAAGTCTGGCTCTTTGGAAGCAAAATATAAAGAAATGGGGGGTCAGAACCAGGCTCAGGGAGGGGCAGTCATCTGCTGTGACCGGTTGGGGTTGAGGGGAGAGAGACAGGACAAAAGACACACTGTGGAAGAGAGACAGAGATTAATAATAACTAATGGTTAATAAATACAGAGTGGAGGATAAACAGAGTAGAAAGAGGTGAATGCAAAAACACACTCAGTGCATCATGGGAACCCCCCCCAGCAGCCTAGGCCTATAGCAGGATAACTAAGGGAGGGCTCAGGGTCACCTGTTCTGATATATAACCCAAGAAAGTCCACAAACTGAGTTTAGTAGCACATTTTTTTGTTCTTCAGGCTCTGTATGTCTGTGCTGGTCTTGTTGAGAGGAGTGACAACCAACATTGCCTTCCTCCAGTCTTCTCCTCGCCTTGGAACAGCAGCTGTGCCAAGAAAAAAGAAAAAAAACTGATCAAACCAGACAGAAAATTCATAAAACCTACAACAGCGGCGGCTATCCAGAAGGTAGAAGCAAGGAAGAAAAAAGATGACAAACAATCAGTTATACTTAAGTGATCCAGAACTACCAGCTTGTAAGCATATGGAGTGTCTTACTGTAGCAGATGAGCCAGCCTGTGATTTGAAGGGAATGCTGTGTGAATCCCATCACTCTAATGCAAGCACCTCAAACAGACTGAGCAATGAAGACAGGACACCAGAGTTTACAGAGGAACTGTCAGAGCACCCTGGACGTCCTGGCAGGTGTGATAATCAGTTATTCATCGGGTATTATTTATCTACAACGAGCTACGTCACACAAGTGTCTTTCATTATAACTCCAAAAAAACTGTCTCTCTAACACGCTGAGTTTTCTGTGTTTAAAATAAAAAGTGCAGCTAGAGCAGCAGTTCAAGGGCAAAACCTCTGGCATAGGCAGAGGCATCCTCTGGGTTGCGGGGACGGTGTGGGAGCCAGTGTACACCACGGTGCAACCGGGGCAGGTTAGGCAACAGTGCTGCACACAAAGAATTATGACACAATCCTTCATTACAGGTAATTATCTGCTTGTAGTATTTCCCTTTCAACTGATAACACACGCACACACTCATACACACACACACACACACACACACACACACACACACACACACACACAAACTTGTTAAGGTTTGTTTTTTTTTCTGCATCTTAAAATATTATTAATAATTGAATATATGAGAACGTATAATGTCACTTTTTTAGTCCCTGGTAAAGGATGTACAGTAGTAGTGGAGCAGGACAGTAAAATGGAAGAGCAGCTAATTTTAACAGGAATGACTAAGTCGTTGGAACCCATTAGAAGATGACAGATAATTTACATGCTATAGGTAAATTCCATTGGCTTATTACAGCTTATGTTTGCCATTGAGATGCAAAATGCCATTTTGGTGGTCCAAAGTGTCGGTGTAAGTGCCAGTGATTTGAGGCTGCTGGAAAATTTCCTGCACTGTGCTGCACTTAAGCGGGTAATTGCACTGTCATCCTGAAGAAGCGCAACCGCAATGTTTCTGAGATTCTGAGTCATTGTAGATGTAATTGCTCATTTGACACTGCAACCCACTTCTTAGTTTCCACTGCCAGAGCCACATAAAATGCACAAAATTAGAAAGAGGAAAGATTTGTGGTCTGACGGGCACGATGTGGTTCCTGTCCTTTGTTTTTTTCCCATTTCTGCTTCGCTGTTAATCTGTTTCTCTTAACACAAATGCTTCACTTTCTCTTCCACTTGAAATGTTGCTTGCATTGCTGTTGGTGGTTACAGATGTTTTTAAATGTAAAATCTGCATAGTGTTACACCCCAGCACACCACAGCCTGTTGCACTCTGCCACTGTGTTGAAAGATGATGTGCTTATTTACAGCACACTAAACCGACAGTCTCGAGTCCTTAGCAGTCTCTTCCTTTCTCATGATGTCTCTGCCCCAGTTGGGTTGTTGAGTTACCAGGGCCTGTCAGGCCAGTCAGTTGTTTGTTTCCCAAAAGCGATACAACATATCCAGTTACAGCTGGAAATATAAGCAGTTGGATTTCCTGGCCAGGGTTGGAAATAGATTGTAAGATTTAGAGACCATATTGAGACCACATCTATCCCCTGAGCCTTCTGCACTGGGAACAAGATGTGAGAGGAACCAGAGTAAAGAGAAACTTTGACAAGCTGATGATATCTCAGAATTAGCCGACTGCATTAATGCACTGAATGTGCAGCAAAACATAACATACACACGCTTTAAAACATATAGTTGCAAGTTGGCTTTCAAAGTTCTTTATCATGATGGTGAACACATGACCCAGAAGCTCAGTCAAATCTGCTGTCAAGACATTTTAATTTTAACCTTTAATCTTTCATTTTAATCCCAAAAGGTTGAGATGCCATGTGAAGATGTAATGAAAACATAATGCACTGATTTTTTCAAAGCATTTTACCAATATATTAAATTGAAACTAGTAAAAGGCAACAAATCAATTGTTTAAAATGAGAAAATGTATTTTTATTTATATGCTGAAAAAAAAGGGAGCTGAAGGTCATGTTTGTGAATGAGAACTCGTTCTCAAACATTTTACCTGGTAAAATAAAGATTTAAAAATCAAAAATAAAAATTTGAATTTCTTGCCAGCTGGGACAGCAGAAAGTGTCATGAAATGCTGTGAAGCAGCCAGTCATCAAGAATCAGGAAAATAGCTTCAATGCTGAAGACTTTCCCAAAACAGAGCTGGGCTGGAACTGGGAATACAGACTAGGAACACAGCACTAGGAACAAGGCATGATGGGAAACAGAGAACTGACTGACTGGACGTGAGAAAGGAACAACAGCAACTAACGGGGAACACGAGGGCAGCACGGTGTGTGTATATGTGTAAGAACATACACACCAAACAGAAAAACTAAACAAGATACCCAGAACAAGGAACTCAGCACAGAGGCAATAACACTAAGTTAACACACGAGGACAAAAGAGAAAACACAGAGACGGAAACACAGCAAAGGCAGGAATATACAACGACTGAGGAAATACACTGGAAACTGAAACCATGAACAGAACTCAGCCCTAGGAATATAAACATAAAGAAACAAATCATTATAATAAGACAAAATTCATAACTCTGGGTCCTACATCCAGAGACCACAATGGAAAGTTTACCATTTTTTTGCATTGAATTTTTCTTTCACTGAATCTTTAAAGTTCCACCTGAAAAAGGAAAACAGTACGAGCTCCACAGCTGTGAGGTCAAAGTGACCTCTGGGCTCCACAGACAGGAGGCAGATCTGTGCCCGTCTCTGTGATGAGATTTCCAACAACCTTGAGATTTTTATTTTTGCCCAATCAAACCTGTAAGTTAAATAAATAAATAATAGAACTGTACATAAAAGAAGGACGTAACCTCTCGACTGAAAAAGTAGAGCCAGTGCAGAAGGAGTAGCTGTAGACAGAAAGCCGCATTTGAATTTAAATTTATTCACAGTGGCCATCAGATGGAACAGGAAGTGCCGAAGCATGAAATTCTGCGACTCACTGAAGTTCTGTCCACTCTTCATGATCGGTCTGTGGGCGGAAAATGGCTAATCAAATATCAAATTTGTCATTTATTGGTGAAATTGTATTGCTGTCACTGACGTTGAATTGTTTAACAACAGCTAAATGTTGTAGGTTATCTCCAGAAACCACTTTGTGCTTTGTAAGCGAGTGTTTGGTTTAGGGCTCGACTGCATTGATGTCACTCATCGCTACTTAAGCAGTTCTCATTATACTGTGCCATAGAGTTACCCGGCGGGGGGGGGCCTTTAAGGTTGGTGCAGTGCTGGCCAGAAAAGTGGATGCATGCTGTTTCTAATCAGATGTGGAGCCTATTTACTGAAAAGTCAAACACTTCAGCGAAGCCTTAAGAGGCCCAAGCTGTAACCTCAGGAACATGTCAGCTTTTTTCCCCCTGATTGCTCCTCTTTTCACTTTGCTTTTGTTTGTTTGTTTTGCCTGTCATGAGGCACTGCTTTTTCCAGCACGGCCTCCAAAATGTACAATTCCAGCACCAGACGTTCCTCTTCTCTCCGCCTGTATCTGGTCCTCATTTCAGACCTTGTAATTTCCCCTCCTGCTTGTATCTGTGGGACTTTTTGGGGTGAATTTCTGTCTGTTTGTCCTTCCAGGATTATTTTAAGCCATGTCAGCGGTTGCCACGGTGGCAGGCATCTCTTCGCCCGTCAGTCAGGTCTCGTCCTTCGCTGTCCTGTGAGAACTCCAAATAGACCGTGTGGGCTAATCACATGCAGAACATGCGATAATCTAGATGTCATCAAATCAGGTTAATGGACGTTAAATATGTTTAGATGACGTCTGCATAAAGAGGATTAAATGCAAGTTTATTCTTAAGGATGATGAGCACAGATGCAGCCTGCGCATGCACACATGGTATGTCTCTATGATTGTGTGTTTGCAGTATTATCAGTCAGTGTCACTGACAGTCTCATCTCCTGCTGAATACCTCTTCCTCAGTCCACCTTCTGCTGTTTCTTTCTACCCCCCCACAGGCATCAAAGCTGTGAAATGTTATAGTTTAGCTCACAGATGGTCCATCTAAGAATTGGGAAGCAGCATCTGGGATATCAGTCATCTGGTAGCAGAGCACAGTGCAGTTTATGGCTCTGCTCTGAATATCTGCCCTCAGATTACAGGCTTATGGAGAGGATCTCGGACTTGTTTGTCTCTCAGCATTACTCGTACAGAATCTTTTATGTCTAAACTGTGACTCATTACAATTGACTGTTCATTAAACCCCTCTGTCAAACAGAGATTTTGCATTCTAAGCTTAACCATTTTAAGGAGGCAAGGCAGGCCTGTCAAGCTTCGGATTTCTCAGTATACACGGCCAAGTGTTCGGAGCGTTGTGTGCTTTCTGGAACCTCACCAACTGGAATCACAGCAGTAAAAGTGTAAGGAATGGATTAACATGTGTGTTTACACGCTCTACCTGCTAAGCTTCGAGAGGTGACAAGTGATGCTAAAAATTACATGCAGTAATTTGTCTGTTCTCTCCCTACTGTCTCCTAATTAAATTTAGGATCGTTAAAGGACAATTCAGATTCATTTCATTAATATTAATATTTTCCAATAATGTCTGTATTGTTGCTCTGATGCCATCATTGCACTTTTCACATTTGCTGGAGAGTTTCAGAGAAAGAGCCGAGCGTGGGGGAGTGAGTAAAGCTGCAGGGAGCGTGCTCCCATTGTGGAATCTGTACAACAGAGCTCAAAAACAGGGAGCCACAATAATCTACAGAAGTCACTGCAAATAACTTTTTGTACTGTCACGAGTACTAGATGCAATGAACTGTAAATTACCTGTTTACAATGCATTAAGGCTCAAACTTATGTATTATTAGGCAAGTGGCCAGTTTGGTTGATATGTCTAAATGGAATCACTGAACTGGGACCTTTCAACTGTGTTTGTGGCGTCGGTGCAATTTAAGTGCAGCTACTGTCTGCGTGACGCCCCAGACAGTCTGTGGCTCTTCCTAACCAAGCTTCCTCGGTGTGCTGATAAATTATCACCCTCCCATCTAAACATGGTCACTATAAAAGGCCAAGATGGCCAAAGCCCGCATTCTTCAAAATAACACTTTAAATAGTCCATAAATCAGTGGATGACATCACTGTGGATATCTCCATTTTTTTATACGCTATGGTCTGAATAATGTTATTGATTGAACGTCATCTATATCTGAATGAAGCCATAAACTGACAAAGTAACGAAAAGTGGATGGATGGATGGATGGACTGCTTTTTTTGTCTACAATTCACACTACACTTGACCAAATTGGTTTTATATTCGTAGCCACTGTCACTTATTTCTGATAAAAGAGTATTGATATAATGACACAAAAAATTCTTGCCTTTAAACCTGTATTTCAGAGTTAAACTTCTAAAGAATACTCAGAAAAAGGAAATGACAGCTCATCTCAGCTCATCTCCCAACTTGCCACTGGAGGGGGGGTAAATACATGCTTTGGGTACAACTGTGTGTGTGTCTCTGAGGTGGGATTCCCCTACTTTCACTTTGAAGTCAAAGGGATCATTATATGAAAAGCGAGATGTCATCAGTTGTCAGCCAGGTGCCGTGAGTCACGGGCAGTCAAAGAGACCGTTTCCCATCGTCATCAGCACCTGGGATTTCTGCCTTTGATGACGTCAAGCGCGCCTGTGCAAGTGGAGGCGCTAACTGCCCACTGTGTGCGAGTCTGATGAGTGTTTGTAGTCAGGCAGAGTGAAAGCCTGCTGCTCCGTGGCACTGGGCCAGACGTTTTTTTCTTTTCTTTTTTCAAAGATCAACTTCAGTGCTTTAAATGCATCGTGTGTCTGTCATATATACAGACATGCATTTGCATACAAGTACACAGTTCCCCTAGCTACCTTTTATAAAGCAATAACTTGAATAAAATGAGTGTAGGTCCTGTAGGACTGTCTGTATGTTTTCATGATGCTGCATTCATATTCACACAGTGGCTATTTAACCTCATATTTCACAGTTCTTTCCACAAGAAAATGAGGCTAACACGAAGAAAAAGTTGGATTTTATGTTTGTCGTTTGAAAAACCTCAATTGAACCAAGAAAATGCTGCAACAAAATAATCAAAATGAAAATATTTTACAAAAGCAAAGGAAACAAGCATCTCATAGAAATGAAAACTTTTTCCAACAGAAAGAAGAGACTTGCTTTTGTTTTGAACCATACATCGATATTTTTAGTACTAAAGATCACGGCATAAAAAGGCGCCAGGAGACTGAACGGACAGGAATATACTTATCGCCTAAAGCCTCTGCTGCTGTAATATTGATTCAGCCCATTTCTGCTCCTCTTCTAATGAGGAATGTCATAGGAGCACAGTTTTCTAAAGAGAAACCGTGGCTCAATGGTGACGTATGAGCTCTGCTCAGAGCACACGACTCTGCTTTCAAGACCCAGAGACTTACATAGAGGCACGGGGGAGACTGAAGAAAGACATCAGAAGAGCCGAGTGCAGTTACAAACATGCACAGATGCAGAGTTCTTCAACAACAACTCCAGTTGTGGAAGGGAATAAGGACAATCACTGGCCACAGGGACAGCTACACAGCCACAAGTTCCAATGACAGCACTCTCCAGGACACACTGAAGTTCTTTACTCACTTTGACTACCAGAACAATGAGGTCAGCATTCATCTCATACACTTTCACAACAACACCAGGTCAGATCCACCCTGAGCAGAACTGACATCAGCAAAGCAGCTGGGCCAGAGTTACCCAGCAAGTACTGAAGGCCTGCGCACACCAACTAGCAGAGATATTTACTTTAACCTCTCGCTAAAGCAGGCAGCCTCTAGTCCGCCACAATTCCACATCATAATGCCCCACAAACTGGTTTATAAACTGAGAAACCTACTGCAGGCTTGAATGGTTCGCTGCTCGTGCGGATTCTGGATTTATCCGGAAACAGACCCAAAATGTCAGCATGGGAGGCCACACGTCTTCAGCTCTAATCCTGTATACAAGAGTGCCGCATGGATGCGTCCTTGGCCCTCCCCTCTACTCCCTCTTTCAACATGACTGCTCCCCAGTTCACTCCTCTAATGTCAGTGTTACATCCACAGATGATACCACTATAGTAGGAGTCGTAACAGACAACAAGGAGGACGTTCAACACCTGGTTAAATGGCACTCCCATAACAACCTGGACCGTAACATCACAAAAGCAAAGAAGATGATAATTGACTTCAGGAAATCAAGCCGTCCTGAGCACTCTGCCATCTGTACACACAGGGAGCAAGTAGGGAAGGTGTTTCAAATTCCTTGGAGTCAGCGGACCTCACGTGGTCCAAAAACATCTCCCATCAGGTGAAGAAGGCCCAGCGGAGACTCTACTTCCTGAGAAAGAAGCTTTCACAACAACTGCTGATTAAGTTCTATCATGTCAACATCAAGAGCCTCCTGACATGCTGCTGGTACATTGTCTCATAAAGCAATTTGTTACACAGTTTTGACAACTGCAAATAAATAAAGTTAATGTGATGAAGGTACGAAGAGCAAACCAATGGTGAAGAATGTGGGGCGGAAAATTACCATTAAATCTGAACTCAGTTCAAAGTCGGGGAGGCCTGTTTTCATTTTCAGCTTTCAGTGATGGAATCTGTGCAAAAACGCACGCAAAAAATACCACAGTTTATGTTGGGGGTTTGAATGTAACAACTACATACATTTTAATCATAAAACAGCTATTATCTGAGTCAAACTATCTGCACATAAACACAATTACGAAATAAAACTGAAGCCAAAGAATATTATCACAGGACTTTCCGAGGAAAACAGGAAAATCCTGCAGACTTTAGCATCTTTGAGCAGACGGTTTTGGTTCAGGAGCCTGGCCTTTACTGCTGGATAGGTTCACTTTCACCACTCTCAGCTAACTGTTAAGAATAAACCATAAAAATAACAAATTCAAAGCTTAAATATTTAGCATATATATCATATCAGTGAAAGGATTCTCTACACAACCAACCTGTCTAAGCTCCAAGTGAGAGCAATTAAACATTATAAAATGGAAATTGTGGATTCCAAGGGACAAAATCAGTACAGAGACCAAATTCTTGTTCAGGGCCATGAAAATAATACTGGGAAATTTGTGTCCAGGAACACTAAGTGGTCGTGACTATTTCACCACTTATTTAAACTGTCAGGATGGCCTTGGGAATAAAAGTCCTTCAACATTGTTTCATCTGGTTCAATTACATAAGCCATATTCTGGCGTCTTGCAGGTCATTATATTGGTATTACTTTTCTGTCCTTATTTGACCAATAGTGGCCAGAAGCATAACATCACTTTTAACTACATTTTTTTTAATAAATATAATGTAAAATAGTCATTTTTCTAATAGTAATTTCCTGTCCTGATCCACCAAATTACTGTTCTTGACATTCCTGGTTTTCATAGCAGCCTCAATCTAATTAATCTAGATGAGTGCAAGAGAATGATGACTTAATCCAAAAGGTTAGGTGGAGTAACAATGTAGGCCATTTATTTTAAATTACAATCATTTTTCTGGGGGAGAAACCTCTGACTTCTCGCCAAAAAGAAATTATTGGTAGGATCTGCTCCAGTTTTCTCCCTGTTTTAAAGCATAACCAGGTGGCTGTGTTGTTGTGTTTCATTGGTAACATACTTCAGCCAGTGAGGAAAAGATTTGTGAATAGTGAGCGCACACTGAATTTACAGAATTGCCAATTATGCAAGCTTGCGTTTAATGTACTTAGAATCATCACTGCAGTGGAGTGTAAAACTGAATGAGCTTAGAGAAATAACACAGATACTGTACGTGGCATCAATCAAAGCAAAGTAGTTGGGTTGTATTTTACTCCGCCAGTTTATTACAAGAAGAATATATGCAAGACTGAGCCGAGTCCTTTGGTAAATGCATTTCTGCACGCTGCAGGTGTCGGTGCCTTCTTCTGTCACTGAATTCACAAAGTGTGTGTGGTGCTGAGAGCTCAGCAGTCAAGCATAGGAAGTTTCTAACTGTTGTGACGGGGCTGAGCAGAGATGACTGGGCGATGTTTAAATACGCTGTTTAATTCTAATTAGATACAGTCTGGTGCCCCAGGGTTTCAGTGCATGTGGCAGGCTTCCCACACACACACACACACACACACACACACACTGTACTGTTCATCGCCTCCTTTCACAGACCTGATCCCATGTTCTTGAAAAAAGTCTTCATAATCTGTAGCAAATGGGTTATTTCTTGTAGCATAAACCTCCCTAGAGCCAAAAAAGCCACAACAAAGACAAGAAAGTTGGTTCATTTGCAGTTGTAAAAATGTCCTTTTCTAAAGTGTTTTCTGTCGTTTCTGTGCCATATCGGGTGCAAACAACAGTATAATGCAGATGTGGGCAGATGTGGGTAATGTCCAAAATATCTGCCCCCATAACTTTTTACTTTCACATCTACAACATACAAGTCTGTAATTACAAACAGTCTCAAAGTGTGTGCCCATAGCTTTGTCTGTAAGGGCCATTTGAGACTCCATGGACACAAATAAGACAGAATTATGAAGTGAAATTTTGGGATAACAGCCTGAATGATGCTATGCCATTCAGACGTCCAGTTTCTGGACAACATAATGTAAGAACTCATTTGTTTTAGGCTTGCTGAGCCCCTGCAGCTTCACTGTGTCACTTCATGTTTCACAGTGTCATCACGGCAGGCAAAGCGGCACAGCGCAGCGGACGACCACCGCAGATCCCTGAAGTGATGCTGGCTGCTTTGAAATGCAGCTTGAGCTTTCCTGCTAAATACTTTCAGGCCCACCCAGGATTAAAACACATCTGTCTTGATAGAAATACCTTCTTATGAAGCATTTTAATCTGCTCTCCTGTTACACCATTGTGGACAATAATAGAAAATGCAGTATGAAAAGCATACATCAAATTTAAAAGGTTTGTGAGATTCTACTCAGCCACAAAACTGCCGACTGACTCACTGTTTCAGTGACAAAAACATTCCAGAAACCATGTTTAGCAAATAATATGATCTGTATCCTACTTACTAAAGTTTGCCTGTATTTAATCCACACTACCTTCCACCAACACACTCTCTGCAGTTAACACTATTATTTTTGGATGTGAAACATAAAACTGAAAATAAATGTTTCCCAGTTGAAAACTGTATCCCCAGAAGTGCTACAATAACTCCATGCATTGCTTTTCAGATAATAACTCATCCTTATAAATTTAACCTCCTCCACTAGATAACGCAAACACACAGATGTCAACACAAACAGGAATTTGGCCGAGGCGGGATCTGTCAGAAGATGACTCAGTAGTGTATTTGGGCGAGCATTGTGTCTGTGATAAGAGGGATGACGGTGAGGCTGAGAGGTCTAAACTATGCCAAGCAGCTGTCAACCTCTCCCATCATCTGCTCTCCAATGAAAATAAGAAGCTCTTAATAAACATTCATTTGACAAAAAAATATTTACAGGGCTGACAATGGAGGTAATCTTTGGGTATCTTAATGCCAGTAAAGAAGAGGGCGAGCCTGAGCCGGGGATAAGTCGAGGTGGATTTGAAGAGAAGCCTCTGTTTCAGATTCACGGAGAATATTTTTGTCCTGGAAAGAAACAGCAGACACGGGACAGCTGACCTACTCTGTTTATCAATCAGACAGCAAAGGTTTATGATGCTATCTGCTTGTGCACATATTGTGTAAGTGGGTCAGCATTACCTCATTTTATTTCCCCCAGGAACTGCAGGTAAAGAATAACAGAGGGGCATTTGTTTTGTGTCACACGGCGCCCCGCAGGCATCAGATACCTGCTTAATGGCTTTATGCAGACAAAGAATTGCAGGCGTCAGGTGACAGGTAATAAAAAGAGCTAATGTTTGACAAAACCTCATAGTCAGCACTATTCCATTCATATCTAGGGCTTTTCAGGGCCTCTGGAAGAGGCTGTTTTCCTGTTATATCTGTTGATATGTGAGGCACCGGGGACAGCTGACAGTAGAAGTGTAAGTGTTCCTGCCTGAGCATACAGCCGTCCAGCACGTGGAAACCAAACATTAAGCACACAAAAACTGGCAACTGCCAAAGAAGAAATGACATAAAAGTTGCTTTAAGTCGAAAAAGTGTCTTATTAGTTTCACTCCACCGTTGTTTATTTCAGTGAGGTGCACATTCATTTAACACTCCTATCTTCTTCAAGGAATGCTCAGAGTAGTAAGCATATAGATAGACAGCTGGGAGTTGGATTAGAGTATACAGCAGGAGGGATTTAGGAAATGTCAGTAGATTCCAAACTACCCAAACCTGCTGTTCTATGTGGGAAAAGTGGGATACAGCAGTTTTATGCGGGATCATCAACAACAAACTGGTTTGTGCGAATCATTACAGATCTGGAGTATATCAGGTGCTATTAAAAAAGACTCTAACATCATGTGTCACTAAAACTATCACTGTTAATGTGAAATTAGCAAATGGTGGCACTGTCACAAATGAAAGTCTCTCACACAGTGCATACGCATCGTTGGCGAGTACTACAGGGTTTTCATAACTGTGGATTTTGTAACTTTGTCTTAAGCAGTAAATCAGAGGCTGTAATCTCATGCGGCAAATCATAGCAACAAATGGTGGAAAACAGAAACCAGATTTTTTTTTTTCTCGTTTATGAAGTTAAATGCAGCAAAAGTCTCTTTGAGACTGGAGTAATTTAGCTATAGATAGACTGGGGAACAAAAACTGGCTAGTTTTGTGTTGATTTGGGTCAAAACAGTTACTTTATCTGAGGTCTGACGGTTAGCCTCCATCACAAGAAGAGAAACAGGGACTGAATCCTAAGATGTAATATTCACATGCTGAATATTGTTAGCAAAAGTACCTGCAGTACAGGAGTGCAGGCTTTCTGCCAGTGTGTTACAAGCTAAGTTGACCCTTTGTTCAGTCTAAGCATCAGCATCTGGGAATTTTTGTGATGTCCATATGATGTTTGTTGCATCAGCTTCTCCATCCTGTTCTGTTTTACACACTGGGAGGCTGTAGCTCAGGTGGTAGACCGGGTCATCTACTAATCAGCTTCAGTCTGCATGCCAAAGTGTCCTTGGGCAAGATACTCAACCCCAAGTTGCTCTCTGATGTATCCATTGGAGTGTGAATGTGTGTGAATGTCAGAGCACAAGTGTAGAAAGAAGTGGTGTATGACTGCATATGAATGGGTGAACGAGGCACTCTGAGTGCTCAAAGCAGAGTAGAAAAGCGCTACATAAAGACCAATTCATTTACCATTATGTGGTACTGTGAGTGAAAGACCTATGTTAACTGAGTACAGTCTTATTTCACCTACCACTCTCAGCACACCACCACCCCACCACACATACCAGACTTGACAGGTTTCCCTTGGAAAACCAAACTAAAGGTCATCTGTTTATGTACAATGTTTTGTTAATTACAAAAAATTACATGTGTGACAAATTTAGAGCGGTTTATTGGCAACTTTGAAGAAATTATCACTCAGTATAATTTATTAGAATTTAGTTTTAAGACATTTGAGCAGCAATGGGGAAGAAAAAATGATTTCATATCATTTGAGATTTTTATCAAATTATACTTCTCATTCATTTGTGTTATTTATCTTTTTATACATACTGTAAATGGTTAAATAGCCAAAGTAGAATGTTGCAAGCCGGGGACCAAGCTTGAATTTACAAAGAAAGAATCGGAGGGTGAAGATGCAGGGTCGGCAAAAACACAGAACGAGCGAGAGGCTGGAGACAACAGCTAGAGAAAAACGCTGCCTCACTGAGTCACTTCAGAGCTGATGGGATAATGAGGTCTGGCCAAGAGCAACAAACTTGGAGGTCTGTGTTCTGTGTTCCACCGCCATGCTGCAAACACAACGTGACAACTAGCAGCACTCATCTCTCTGTCTGCGATACACCAGCTGCCAGTGTCTCTCCTGTCCATCCTCCCACTCCATCCCAAATTCATCTCAGCCCATTCACTCATGGCTGCGTGTTGGCTCACTCTAAGTGCAGGTTTGGCTCTACGTGTTGGGATTTCCTGTAATGAGCCCTGGGGTCTCCCGTACCCCCTTATCCCACCTTCTTCCTGCTGGCCAGATCACACGTAATCAGTTCATGGTGGGACATGACAAAGTGCAGGTCTGTAGTATTGCTAAGATGACACTATTCACACTGACTGATATGAATGCTGCTGAGGTCTTGGCTCAGATAAGTCCTGATTTGAACTTTGGGATTTGATAAGCATTGATGAAATGTTTCTTACTCCAGTACATAATGGTGCTACACACCCTAATTCCAGCACTTTGCTAACAGTTTTCAAGTCAGACATTTAATGTGGATGAACAAAAGCAACATATGTCATTGGTTTCCCACACAAAACATTTGGAAGGTTTTTTTTGTTTCTTTTCAATGTGCTCTGTAATCATTTGCAGAGTCTCAGATGAATAGTTGACAGGGTTCAACAATGCATCTGAAAACCCTGTGAAGTAGGACATGAAAATGTTTCTAATTCAAAATGCTGACAAGTGTTTGGACTGTGGGGGGAAACCAAATCATCCAGAAGAGATACATGCAGATGTGTGGACCAAACCAATGGGCCAATGTGCCATCCATTAGGAATCTGTCACAGAGCACAGAACGCGTCTGTCTCTATCGTCAGTGCCTAGTAACCAAATCTGTGCTGGGATAGGCTGTGGACTAAAAGTTTGGACACACATTCTAATTTATATTTTAAGTAAATTAAATAAATTAAGTAGTGAGGAAAAAAAATGTGTAATTAAATTAAATTATGCTGTGTCTGTAATGACGGGAAGGCTAATGAATAAAAACACAAGCAGAGTAGAATGAACTAGAAGGGTACTGGGAGAGGGCCACGTCTGCTAATGCCAACATGCTGCAGAGAAATTAAACCGGATCAACAAAAAAACTGAAAGGATTCTTCTTTGGTTCATGCTCCACTTCTCCACAAAGAGGAGCTGAGCAACACGAATCACATACCTTTGCCTTGGCTCTTTCCTTATTAGAGAAATAAACCATGACATAGTGTTGGTATATAAGGCAATTTGACCTATCAGACTATAGAAGTAATGCTGCAGTAGCACTAGTGCAAACAGTGTTCTCTGTCCTGTTTTAAGTCTAGAGTGACTGAACCATGTTATTACCTTTAGACATGAAGGTCAGTCTGGGCTTTAAAGGTTTATTCAACAGCAGTCATAAAAAAAATAAATAAAACAAACAAACATTGTGACGATAAAATTTAGCACAAGTTAATTACTCTGGACACGTACTGTTCTGTACTGTACATACAAGTACATTACAGTAAAGATGACATTTAATAATTAGCACATTTCTATGGTAGCCTAATACAAACATACTCATCTTCCAGTCTTCAAACTCCTGCAATTAAACGGGCTCCGTGTCTTTAGTGTTGTCCTTAAGAAAAGGATTTGTGGTGTTTATTCAGAATTCAGGGCAACACAAGGAGCCTTTTTTATTATTATTGTTATGACAATGAGCTGAAACACACTGCCATTTAAGGATTGTTTCATCAAGAAAAGTGATGGACTGATCACTAGAAGACCTGACCTTTATAGCCACCTAAAGTTGGTCTGGGATGAATTTGACTGCACTGTGAAGGGGAAAAAAAGCCAACAAGTGCTACGCATATGTGGAACTTCCATGAGGACTGTGGGAAGAGGATTCCACTTGAGTCTGCATTATTTAAAATGGAAAAAATAATGAAAAACCCTTGATGAGTGGGTGTGTCCAAACTGGTACTGCATCTAACATTCTCAGAATCATGGCCTTCAAAGCAGGACTTCAAATGCCACACGTCTTCTCTTTTAAACACTCAATGAATGGCTGTTGTGTCCAGACCACGTCAGAGGTGGTGCACATTACATGAGTGTTACTGTATCAGCTGGAGGAGAAGCTGCATGAGCAGCTCGGCCCCAGTCTGTGCTAGTGGTCAGCAGCCACAACCTCTCTCCTTCCCCGGAGAGCAACAGACAGACACAGAGACGAATGGACGACCCAAAATTACAGCTCAACCAGCATTTTGAGGATAAACATCTCTTGCAAAAATACACCAAGCAGCCAGGAGCAGAAAAACCAGCAGGTTCAGCAACCAGGGCACGACACGAGGAACGCACGTCGGCGGGCTGTATTTAGAACTTGTCTTTCTAAGGATAATCTCATCCCCTGACTTCTGCACATGGATCTCAATTTGTGGCTTCTCTGACAGACCAAGGGTGGAAGGGCCACCCTTTGATGTATTTATAAATATGTATTGCTTGTTTGTAAAATGCACCCACTAAGTTGAAGGAAGTACAGTGCATATGAGAACTCTGAACCACAGAGAGGTCATTTATTTCATGCTAAATGATGTCTTATTGGCAAGACAATCATAGCGTAGGCCTTGCCGCCTAAAGTACTGTATTAGGTAGAAAGAAAATCTAACCAGTTTGGGAAGCGCTGTTCAAACGAGAGGATGTCTTGATACCTGACATCTTTGGTAAAACTTTTTTTTAATCATTCAAACCATGGACCTCCACCTGAGAGCATTTCAGACCAAATTCAATTAGTAGTGATCAAATTTGTGACAGCCAAAACCGACAGTTAAATAAGTTGAGCTGTGTCTAGTTAAATGACCTCCCTGAACCTTTCTATCTGAACCCAGCCCCTTGTTGTACTTTGTCAGTCCTGGCCCCCTCCAAGGGCCCCATTGTCTGGGGGCAGAAGCTGTAAACCCTCCCCTGTTTCTGGCCTCTGAGGCTGGACAATGGGCAAAGACAAACCTCTGACATCCCATCCTCCAAGGGTACAGCACTGTTGACTTTTCGGTCTCCTCTCTTCTCAGTGATGGGCGCACGCACGCGTGCGCGCGCGCGTGTGTGTGTGTGTGTGTGGTGTGTGTGTGTTCGAGGGTAAACCTATTTGCTTTTTCAATCAAAAGAAAAACACAGAAGGAAATACAGCAAGTAAGAGAGAAGGACAAAAGATGGAGGGCCTCAATGATGAAGTGACCTGAAGAGAGGTGAGATCATTTCAGATGGGATTACACCCCCACGCCCATACACCAGCTTCATTGTCCCCAACCCTAGAGTATTGAGCAGGATATTGCTGCTCCGTGCAGTCTGTTCACTATGTGATCTCAAGCCTGCTGAGTTAGGTTTTCTAGGGTCAGCAAGTTCTCAGGGTTCTCTTAAAGTCAGCGATGAATTAAAGTGAATTCTGCTGGTGGTAGAAAACAGAGACTTACCCCTAATATAAATTAGGTTAAATCAATAAAAAAGTGGCAATGAATCCATTTTCATCATCATCTGTATGTAGCCCAAGGGATGAATCACGTAAAAGACCAACTCAAACAGAGCAGCACTGTATTCTTCAAGTGAATGTTCTTCATCTTCACCTCCCTGGCATAGGGAACCCCCCTCTTCCTCTGCTGCCTTGTTTTTATTTTGTTTCAGTGAGACAATGGGATACAGTGTTGCAATATGTCTGATCATCACTCACAGGACTGCCACATGAAAGCATCATTTTGCAACCCAGAAAGGTTGTCTTTAGCTTTCAAATCGAAAAACGTAATGTTTTTTTTTCACTAGGCTGTGCATTATATAAGTGGTTCAAATAATACACATTTATTTCATACATTATTCTGCCAAAAGTATTCACTCAACCATCCAAATCACTGAATTCCAGTGTTCCAATCACTTGCATGGCAACAGGTGTATTAAAACCAAGCACCTACTGTAGGCATGCAGACTGCTTCTCAGTGATGAAGTGGTAGGCCACGTAAAATCACAGTGAGGTCAGCGGATGCTGAGGCAAATAGGTCACCAACTTTCTGCAGAGTCAATCACTACAGACCTTCAAACTTCATGTGGCCTTCAGATTAGCTCAAGAACAGTGTGTATAGAGCTTCATGGAATGGGTTACCATAGCCGAGCAGCTGCATCCAAGCCTCACGTCACCAAGTGTAATGAAAAGTGTCGGCTGCAGTGGTGCGAAGCATGCGGAGGGATGAATCATGCTTATCCATCCAGCGACCCAATGGATGAGTCTGGGTTTGGTGTTTGCCAGGGGAACAGTACCTGTCTGACTGCAAGCGTAGACTGCAAGTTTGGTGGAGGGGGGGTTATGGTGTGGGGGTGTTTTTCAGGGGTTCGGCTCGGCCCCTTAGTTCCAGTGAAAGGAACTCTTAATGCTTCAGCATACCAAGACATTTGGGACAGTTTGATGCTCCAACTCTGTGGGAACAGTTTGGGGATGGCCCCTTCCTGTTCCAACATGACTGCACACCAGTGCACAAAGCAGCTCCATAAAGACATGGATGAGCCAGTTTGGTGTGGAAGAACTTGACTGGCCTGCACAGAGTCCTGACCTCAACCTGATAGAACACCTTTGGGATGGATTAGAGTGGAGACTGTGAGCCAGGCCTTCTCTCCAACATCAGTGTCTGACCTCACAAATGTGCTTCTGGAAGAATGGTCAGAAATTCCCATAAACACTCCTAAACCTGTGGAAAGAAGTCCATGTGTATGTGAAGGCAGATGAGCGAATACTTGTGGTAATATATTGTATGCAACATTTACCTGGTGTATGATCATGTGACATTAAGGGCCTCACACAGCTGACAGATTCAGTGACCATGAAGGAAGACAGGTTTGCTGACCAAATATGATGATGATGGAGAGAAAGACTTGTGGTACGCTGCTAACTTGTGCAGGATTGAACTGAATTGATTTCCTTTATTAGTACAGTACAACAAGGTTCAAAGGCAACTTCTCCTCAAATACAAACAGTAAAAATAAGAAAAAGACTAAAAAAAGAAAATAATAATGCTCTATAGAATATATAAATAATATGATAAAACAGAATACAAACATACAATATAAAGAAAGTGGGTGCAATATGCATATAGTGCAAATTGTTGGCTATAGTGCAAGTTTGTATAGTTGTTATTCTCAACATCAGGGTGAATTGATGGACTGATTAAGTACTCGTTTGGCTCCTGGGATGAAACGGTGGATGGATCTGTAGCGTTTGCCTGATAGGAGGAATTCAAATATCCTGTGGCAAGAATGTGTGGGGTCCTCCAGAGCTTGTAGCTGTATGCTCATGATCTGCTGTGATCTTGACAAAACCCACTGTAGAGCTTTCTGATCAGCTGCTGTGCTGATACACTCAGGTAGAATTCTCTCCGCGGTGCAGCAGTAGTAGGGCAGCAGCATCTATTGGGAGAGGCCAGCTTTGCCTCCTTCAAGAGTGCCATGGTGTTGGCAGACAATGAGAAGTTCTCTGAGGTGTTTGTCCCCAGGAACCTGAAGCTTCACCCTGTCCCCATTGATGAAGATTGGAACGTAATCCTCACCGCTTGATCTTCTGAAGTCAATGATAAGCTCCTTGGTCTTCACTGTGTTGACTGACAAGTTGTTCACTCAGCACCATCTCACCGGATTTTGCACCTTCATTCTATTGGCTGATTGTTGGAAATCAGCCCAATCACCGTCGTGTCATTAGCAAATTTTATGATGGTACTGGTAGTGAATGCAGGAAGACAATTGTGAGTCAAGAGAGAGTAGGGAACGGAGCTCAGTACACAGCCTTGCAGTGTGCCCGTGTTCAGGGTTATGGTAGAGGAGAAATGGGGTCCCAGTCATACCATCTGATGGTGCTCCAACAGAACACTGAAGATCCAGTTACGTAGTGGTAAGCTGAGACCCAACTGCTGCACATTGTGGGTGAACTCTGAAAGGAAGGCAATATTGAAGGCAGAGCGATAGTGTACAAATAGCAACCTAATATTTTAGGATGTAATGAAGAACCACTGTTTAAGGACCAGTCCTTTGAAGCACTCCATTACCGTCAGTGTCACTGGTCAATAATAATTCATGATGGACGTGACATTCTTACCAGCCTGAACGGAAGGCTTGTGCGGCAGGAAAACAAAGCCCCAACTGTTAGTCTAGCAACATTGTTAACAATGAACACTTTTATATTATTCATTTTATATTTTTCATGTGGCTCTACTTGGCTGGATCCAAATGGAAAGATTACTCTGTTGAGTTTGCCATTTGGGAGCTGCAAAGAAATGAATTGAACTTTAACCTTCACTACTGGCTGCAGTTAATGCACCCGCAGTGATTTACCATCACGTGCACTTCTATACTTCAGTCTCAAAAGTCAGTGTTCTGACAGTTTCAGCCATTATCCAACAACTCTTTGATCATTTGTTGATAACTTCAATAGTCAGCATTTTTCTGCCTTGATTGCATATACGATGTATGCCAACAAGACCAAAAGCCAGCAGTGCTGGAACAAGCCTTTTCCTAATTGTCAAAGATAATTTCTTTGTATGGATCAAAGGATGATTTCCAATAATTATGATAGCCAAATGTATCTGCTCATTTAAAAATAAATTGTGAGCTGTGCAATAGTTGAAAGGGTTATATTTAAGGGGCAATAAAAACCAACATTTTGTCCTTTCCTTTTTTTTTTTAAGAATAAATAAATACATTCTGAATCATGGAGCTCAAATTCCCCACAAATGGATCTGTTTATTTGGGTAGGGAAGTCTTAAAAATGAGTTTAAATTTACCGTCAATTCACAAAACCTACGTTTATATCCCTGCTAATGTAATATAATGTGATGACAAATGATTCTCTTTGTTTTTACTCTCCACCCACACGAGGCCTTGTTTAAAGTGTTGGGGCCGCTGGGGTCGACAGACGGGCGTGTAAACATTTATTCCCATTAGCATAGCTGTACATAAACACACGAACACTGGTTAACAATTTCAGATCACTTAACAGCTGATTATCATCCTACAGTACTGCTTCCCATCTTACCCGTTCAGCTTTGATTGATGTTGAAGATGCTACAAATGAAAGGCAAAGGTAACATTAAGTGGCTCAGTAAGGTGCTGAGGTCTCTGCAGGGATAGACCACCATTCTTCTAAAAGGTGTTCTCTATTTTATTGTATTTTTCTGTGTATGTGTGCGTGATGGTAGTGGACAGGTATTCAACTGGGTTGAGATCTGGTGATTGTGAATATCATACAATAAGATAATTTTCATACTGATAAAAAGTATGAAGTTAGGCCTATGGATGGGAGGCTTTATGATCATGGAAAAGACCACTCCCACCAAGACAGAAACATTTCACCACAGGGAAAAGGTAAAAAAAAAAAAAATGCACATAATAGTTTAACAAAGCCATCAGATCCTTTCAATGTAACAGTTTGGCATTCAAGTTTATCTTTTAATCTGTCACTTATCTGGATGCATCTCTTTGTAATGATGACCCTATAAGAGCAGGTAAGAAGCCACGTGGCCATATACATACAATATGCAGTCCCTGAACCCTACGTGGAAAGGAAATAGATGTGACAATTGAAGGTCCGATTGAAGCCTGGCTCTGATGGAGGTTTCTTCCTGTTAAAAGGGAGTTTTTATTTCCCACTGTCGCTGCTCATAGGGGGGTCGTTTAGACTGTTGGGTTTTCTCTGTAATTATTGTAGGGTCTTTACCTACAATATAAACCACCTTGAGGTGACTGTTGTGATTTGGCACTATATAAATAAGATTGAATTGAACACACCAAAAATTGGTTGATCCCTCCATTACCAGCCAGTGATAGTGTACATATACAGTGGCCTTCCATACACAAACTTTCCATATTTCCTGATGATAGTCTAAACCACCATGAGTGTTGTGGAATCTGGTCAGCCTTCACACTCATGGATCTGTAATGTAAAGCAGCTTTCACGGTTGATTTTTTTATTATCTAAACAGAACCTAAAAATACAGAGCGCACTAAGCCTGATCTTTAGAAGATGATGATAATTATAATGCACATCCATGTTGTGTATCTGAAACTACTATTGTGGGGAAAAAAAAAAATTGCTGTGTTTTCATTATGCTAAATCTTCAATGAGTGGTTTCCGCTGTCAAAGGAAAGACATTCTGTCCTATATTATTAAGGCAGTTTGTCTCTCTGCTCATTTCAAAGTCATTGCTTAGAACAAGAGAAATGTGTCTTTTTTCTCATCGGTAAATCACTGTGATGCTCTGAGCTGAGGCAGCTGTAAAAGCACACCTAACAGATGAGCTCTCAATTAAGATTCCACAGTCAGCTCACTCCCAGCACCAAGACACCATAAGACTCATGAATATTGAAAAACTCTTAGAACATCATTTTGACCCTTTTTCCATCTAGTCATTACTTTACTATTCACCCCTGTCAATGTAATGAACCCCAACATAAAACCTGACACATTTTAATTTAGATTTACTGGGAGCGCAGAGGATGTTCACTGAGTTGCTATAGGACTGAAATCTTAAGGATTTGCAGGTTTACTACATAGAGGCAGGCTTTATGTCTGCAGTGGTGTGGGCTTAAAGTGATTTAATATCTGTATCAAACAGTCGGAGAACTGAGGCTCATTCATACGCACAGCAGCCAAGTCAGCTCCACTTTTCTTTATAATCCTTCACAGGGTTGACTAATGAAAGTAATACAACCATCACTGTGACAATGGCACATTATTCCTCTTGCTATAGGAGACTCCTGACCGAAGGCAGGGGAAGAAAGCTGTAATCTAACTGCAAGCAGCTGTAAAGGAAACATCAGCACGGCAGTGATGCAGTCAGCAACGAATATCTGATGCCATCACATCCCAGTCTTTTGAGAATATTTGATGCAGAGTGAGCAGTTATTACAAAAATGTGTAGTGTTTTAACACGTGGTTGACTGGCAAATGCTCAAGAGCCAAGAAACACAAACAGGTAACATGTTAACTGAGCTGGACTTTTGTGTTACAATAAGCTCGCCAGACAGCAAATAAGCATATTTCAGAAAGATGTCAACTTCTGACATTACATTTTCTTTAGGGGAGACTTGAACTTGCAAAACTGCTAATTCCACCCATCTGGGCTAAGACTCATTTGAAAATCCCTGTGTTTACACAGACTTCACATTGCGTTTGTTAAGAGTGTATACAAATGCATGATAATTAACAGATATCATTTATGGATTAGACAGCAACTCATAGGCGGTAATGGGACTTAAAAAAACAGACATGAATTTCTTTCATTAGTCAGGACAGCAGTGTCTCTGCAAGCTGAGAACAATAGGAGGCTCTTACTTCTGAAGGATCAGATCAAAGTGATTGTAACAGCTTCTGACTGCGACAGATGCATCAGTGGCTTTGCAGAGCTTTATGGTTTCTGATCTGCGCTTCTGTCCGCACCGAAGCTGCATGCCATCATTCACCGCTGCATCCAAACACCAGCAGCAGCAAATAATGATAACAAGAGCAACTGCCACGCATATGAGCTCATGCTTTGATCAGCCCCGCCCACCCCGCAGCGGCAGGGAGCGTCAGAGTGGTCACGTGGCTTCTCCAGTCATCTGTTACAATAGTGGCCTAACTTGGTCCGTCTGATCGTACCGACCGCTTTCAACTGCTGCCAGGGCCACAGGAAGCCAGTCATCATCACTGTCCAAGTGTGTGTGTGTGTGTGTGTGTTGGGTGGAAGTCCTGGAGGGTAGGGGGTCTCTTGTCTCCCGATTTTCCGCCCTGATTGGAGTGAATGAGTGGCCATTCTGTTGCTCAGCTGAATCTCTCCACCTCCTTTTCACAGCATGGAGGTAAAATGACACACTCTTACAGCTCGAGATGTGACATCACCTCAGGCTTGATACTTGTGCGTGCCAAGTTGCACATCACTGCAGACTGTGAGCCTTTTTTCTTCTGTACATTATAAAGTTAATGCCAGCTAAACAGGATTGTCTGCTTTTCTGACAGTTGTACGGAGGTTCTTGATGCCAGAAGGCCTTTTCCAGTGCCTTGATTTCCTGTATCATCGGCAACGGGAATAATCCTTTGCTTGGAATCATTTGTTAAGTTACTGGAAATTAAGGAGCTGATCTCAGAACAAAATCCCAGTAGTCTTAAGTGGCTGGGAGTGCTTAATCCCATGAGACCTTAGTGGTTTAATAAAGATAAATAGATTAAAAAAACATTAAATATAATGACATTGGTAAAAAATTTATGAAGAGTTTTATCTCTGGGAGTCCTTAAACATCTATAGGATGTAACATGTTGTTACGAGAGGCCATAAAGTGTTTGTGTGACTTCTAAGCTCGAGTTTCATGTTTAACATGTATCTCACAAACACTCACTGATGCATTTCATTTAACAGAACGAGGACATTTCTCTTAGATCAGCGTTCTTCCTTTCAACTAAGCTCCCGCCTGCAGCAACTCTTAGTAAATTACTGTATACATCCAGGCATGCTGGGTCTTGATGGTGAACATTTTGTAGTGTGTGTATGTGCGTCTCTGTGTGTGTATAGCGCAGAGCTTATAAATTTTTACAGATTTGTTTTCACTGTAACCAAGGATTGAGTTTAAATATGCCAGACTTCCACCTAATATCTTTTCAAATCCCTGTGAAAATTATGACTCAATCATCGCTCGAGGTAATGACTGTTTACACTCTGTTTTACAGCGTGGTGTTTTAATGATCAATCTGTTCTGTGGGAGTGTTAACGCCCAGACTCGCATCCCTTGCCCCGGGTCTTTTCACTAATTTTCTGCAGCAGAGAGCGGATACGGGTCTTTGCAGAGTCGCTGGAGCAGATATATTTATGTAAAAGTTCTACCAAAGGTGGAGGCCAACAGTGAGAGGTTACATGGATTGAGGGCGCTCTGGCAAACTTGTTTGCTCACATCCTCCCACACACACAAGTGCCAAACATCAACCCATCCAATTTTCATCATCTCAGAAACACATACAGACACACACTTCTCTTGTTTCCAACATTTACTTTGCTACCACGCAGGCGCATTTCTGAACATAAGCAGGCATTTCCAGTGTGCATATGCATTCTCTGTTTTTGCAGAAAAATCACAGAAGAATCAGAACAGAGGTGGAAAAAAAACACATTCAGTCAGGAGCATATTAAACAGGCTGTTTATAATCTGTTTAAATGTATACATTAAGACATGAAGGCTGTTATTTCAGTTTCCTCGTCTGGAGGCACTGTTGTGAGAAATGTGATCTGAGAAGCAAACACACTTAACCGTGCAGTTCTTTACTGCTTTGAGTCCCCTTTAATAAAGAAAAATCCCCTCACCTGCCACGACTGTCTGCATAAACATGTTTTGAGCTCACACACACACACACACACACACACACACACAGAGGGACAATTACCTGCTGTCAAACTGGAGAACAGTCATTTAAAGAAAATCAAACCAAACAAAAGGCAGCCAGCTCTCATCTTGGATTACAAATCAGAGGAGCCAGAGCTCTACTGCAGCAAAACACAATGCCACTCTGTCTGTGCAATGACAGATGAGGAAATGAGAAAACATTAGTGGGAGGAAAGACTTTAAAAATCAAAGAAAGTGTTGCTCACATCTGACTTACAGATTCTGCGCTAAGTTCTATACAAAAACAAAGACGTGGTAACGTGAGAGTGTGACGATTAATGTGTGGTGGTGAAGGCGCAGCGTCAAAGTCACCATTCAGATTTAGTTCAGTATTTACATACAGTAGTCGAATGTTTCATTCAAATGTATTCAACCCTTAATTTAACAATTTGTAACAATCTGGCAGGCATCATAGCTGTTTGATAAGTCTCCACAAGCCCCGGATAGCCTGGGCAGTTTTCCCTCTCTGCCAGGCAGATCCTCTCAGGCTTTGTCGGATTGAATTGGGAGCATCTGTGAGAGGCCACCTTTAGGTTTCCTCCCAGATGTTCTGTAGTCAGAGCTTTAGAGGACACTCAGAGAACCGTGTCCTTGGATGCACATTTTGGGTGACTGTCAAGGTAAAAGCAGATCACAGCAGTTTCACTGACTTTTTGGCTGCATTCATCTCTCATCCATTTCCTGCCTGTGTCCCTGTTCCTCCCGCATAGAAGCGCCCTCACAGAATGATACTGCCGCCTCCATGCTTCACTGTGGTGTAGGCATTAGCCGGATGAGGAGCACCTGTTGCCCTCTGTGTTTTATAAATGGTTTTGTACCCCTGTCTGATCTGTGACTCATCACAAATTTGTGTGTGCAGGGAGTTCCTTTGACCTTAAGGCTGGGTTTTTGTGATGCCTGTATATGAGCAGGTATCCATCCTTTTATGTCCACTCACTTCAATTTGCCACAGGTGGACTCAAATCAAACCTCAAAGATCATTAAAGAAAAGATACATCTGACCCCAATATTGAAGTAAAGCAATCTGGACACTAATATATTACTAATAACCTTATGTATTTATGGGCGAGCTGCACCAAGTTGAAGTTAATAAAATACGTTTTTCAAAAATAAATTACTCATTAGGTCATCTTGATTCTAATTGGCAGCTCTGGACAGACTAAAGGTACCCACTGGGGGGGTCATTTCTGTTTTTTTGTTTCATTCAGAAGCTTCAGAGCGCAGGCAGCTGTACGCTCCGAGTGTAAACGCAGCCCTTTAATCACTTATTCATAGCAGTCCTACTGCCTCAAGGCGACCTTTGTTGGCAAACAGTGTTTTGTAAACCACTGAAAGTGAACTGCAAAGATGCAGTGTAAAAATGGGGCTGTTATTAGAGAACGCATGCAGCAGCTATGCTTTTAATACACTCTAAAGAACCAATTAGCAGCACTCTATTCTCAGGGTGCACAGAACCAGGAAATTAAAGCACTTAAAATTTTCGGGAGAGCACAATATGCAAATGTGGCTTTTTTTTTTTTTTCTCACTCTCTGGTATTAAATTCAGAGGGAAGTGAGCATTTAAAAGTAATAAATCACACATTTTACTTAAGAAAAAAATGAAATCTGGTTTCTCTTTGGAGTTCATTTCCAAACATATTGCACACAAACGCTGCCGCAGGAGAAAAGGACGATGTGTAAAACAACTCATGGCTGAAGGTCATTTCATTTTTAATATGCTAAAAAATTGCTTTTGGTTTAGATTTAACGTTGATGTTGAACTGGAGAACAGACCCTTTGCTCATCCCCTCCCTCGCTAACTGTTCTGCACCTTCAGTTCTAGCACATGGTGCACCTTAAAGTCATGGGATGCAGATTTTCTACATACCTCTAGACTTCAGAGTGCTTTAGTATTTAACTACAGACTGGAACATTTAGTCACTGGCATATTGCTCCACAGATCAATATCCTTTTCAAAAGCACTTATTTCTTTATATTTTGCTTCCTTGGAATTTTTTAAAGCGGTCTTGAGCATTGGTCCTCCAGTCTTTGTGTCTTTGGACACTGACTGCTTTTTCACTAATTTTTAGTCCACTCCATGTACTCGACCATTTTCAGAGGAATATCTTTTTTGCTTGTTGAACAACTTAACACTGACCTATGAATCATTCAAAGATTAAAAAGCCACCCCGCTCCAGATGAGCAAGTGTTGTGTCTACAGAAATGAGACAACTTAGCATAGAACCAATTTTGTATCTTTAGGCACTTTGTTAGTATCAAGAACCAGAGTGATGTGCAGAGTAACTACAGAGGGATAAAGCTGATGAGCCAGACATGAATAGATGTGTGTGAATGACAGGCAGACAGATGTAACAGTGAAGATGTAAGGAGCAGAGGCAGTGAAGATGAATGAGTTTAAATACCTGGGGTCAACCATCCAAAGCTGGACACTGCACTAAAAAAGGTGAAGAGGAGAGTTTAGGCAGGGCGGAGTGGGTGGAGATGAGTGTCAGGGGTGATTTATGACAGATGGATGGCAGAAAGAATGAAAGGGAACATTTACAAGACGGTAGTGAGACCTGGCATGATGCATGGTTTAGAGACAGTGGCACTGAGCTGGAGGTGTCACAGGATCTCAAGGCGTAACCAGGGTGAGGAGGGCGTCTGCTTTGGGAACCTCAGAAAAGCATCCCTGCTTTTTGTGGATGATGTAGCATGGAAGCGGTTTGCAGCCGAGTGTGAAACAGTTGGGATGAAACTCCGAGTCTCAGATCGTGTTTCTCGATCTGAAAACAGCAGAATGCTCCCTCTGACTTGGAGGAGAGAGGCTGCCTCAACCAACAGGGTTTGGGTATATTGGGATCTTATTCATGAGTGACGGGAATGTGGAGCGTGAGTCGGGTTAGAGTTACGGTGCAGTGTCAGCAGTAATGCAGGAATAGAACCAGACTAGCATGGTGAAGAGAGAGCTGAGCCAAAAGGCAAAGCTTTTGATTTACCGGTCCATCTACGTCTCAAACCCCACCTACGGTCGTCAAATATGGGGTAACGACCGAAAGAGTAAGGTTGTGAATACAAGCAGCTGAAATGACAACAGGGCAGCTGGGCTCAGCCTTGGAGATAGTGTGAGGACCTCAGGCATCCAGGGGGATCTTGGAGTTGAGCTGCTGCTTCTGTGTGTCGAAAGGAGCCAGTTGAGGTGGTTCGAGCCTCCTGGTACGACTCCATTGGAGATTTTCCAGGCACACTCAGCTGGGGCTAGACCCTGAACCAGCTGGAGAGGTTATATATGTGAGCAACTTTGAATAAGTTTTTTAGTCTTTCGCAGTAAACAAGAAATACTTGCTTTAAAAAGTAGTGATCATCTTATCATCGCAGAAAGAATAATGTGGAGTAGAGGAAGACAACAAGGGTCAGCATCCGGTGGCAGGTCGTCCATATAACATGGCATGAAAATGTCAGAATAACATAACATAAAATAAAAAAAACAAAACAAAAGCACCATGGGTGCTTAAAACAAGTCCATAAAGTGTCATCAGTATCATCTGAAGGCAAATTCAAAAGCTGTGATCCTCTCAGCATGCTAAGACCTCTCGTCTGACACACAGTAGTGTGTGTGTGTGTGTGTGTGTGTGTGTGTGTGTGTGTGTGTGTGTGTCTGTGTAGTCAGTCAGTATTGTGTTTTATATTTATTTAAACCCATGAAAGAAGATGCTTTTGAGTTTTGAAACCTGAAGAGACATTTTTATTGTCCTATCCGTCTCCTTCACGCTGTTTGAGGTAATTACTGCAGTGCACAGAATTTCCCTTTGAAGGTCAAAGGGGACAGAGGTCACAGAGGACCCTGCCCCCTTTGACCTTGGTCCCGACTGCATCCTTCTTTGCCAAGAAAAACAAATCATTTTTATCTGTCCTTATTTTATGCCATTATATAAATGCTTTTTGTTTGTTTTGTTTTGTTTTGTTTTTCATAATTAATTTATTTGTCTGTGCTGTGAAATTTATCAACACCTTCGTATCCCATCGTTTGAGAGGTACAGCCCAGCATCAGCTCCACTCTGAGGTCGGACTTCCTGTTTGTTTAATTTGTTGCTATGCATCCCCATCTTGTGGGCTTTCTTGGTACTGCTGCAAAGAAAATTAAAAGGAAAAAATAAAACATTCACCTGATAGTTTATTGATATCTGTATTCTATACTGAAGGTATCAGAGGTCAGATCAGCAGAAGAGCATGGACAACACAAAAAAGATTGATTCGGGTCATTTATATGACCCCAAATTTGGCTACATTTTTCATTTTCCCCCCACTGTCACTTTTGACACTGTTTGTGTCTGTTTCCCTACAAGGATCAGAAAAATGTTTCCTATCTTATCTTAAACAGAAATATATAAATCCAGTACAAAAGGAGTCAGATAGTAAAGAAGGAAGATGGTGAGAAGGTCCAGACAGCCGGACAGGCTGAGATAAAGACAACATGCGAGAGAAGGAGAGTGATCAACTGACAGTGCTGGTCAAGCACCAACAAGACACCTTCAGATTGTGACGCCATTTGAAGCGGCACGCTGCCCTCCTGCTGAGTGCTGTGGAAGACAGATAGCTGAGCAGACAGGCTGTCCAGGCCCTGTGAGACTGATTTATGGGACAGACTTACAGAAGAGCAGTTTACTATCAGGCTGGGGTCCCTTGTTTCAGCACCACTCACACTGGCATGCACCGTGTGCTGGACTCTGCCTGCAGGGCACTTCAGACTCTGCAGAAGAACCTTTAAATTTTAAAGCTCCTTTAATTATTTAAAGAACCAGAAGCTCGTGATAAAATGGAAATAACATTTTGTTTCCTTGGTACCGCTAAACATCCACAAAAAAAGTGGTCACGTTTTTATCTTTTCTTTGAGTTCAGCAAGCATTAAAAATGTGTACCTCCTGTTTCTGAAACTCTCAGAGACTCTGACCCCATCTTTGCCTGTTTTTCTGTGTGGACCACCAAGGTTAGAGGCTAAGTTTGAGTCTTTTAGTTAAGGAAGCGGTGGCAGGTCTGCTGCCCTTTCATGGCTGTTTTCCACAGCAAGAAAAAACACCTGCTGTGTAGCTTTTGCAGCCGTTATTTAACACAAAGCACACAGAGGGAAGTAAAGGTTAAGTCGTGCATTTAGTGTTTGATATGTCACTTTTATGTAACAAATAGGAGAGACCTGTACTTAATAAAACAGTGCGTCTGCTTTTAAGCATCTATATTTTATACAGATGGAAGATCTACGTGCATTTTATGGGCCACATAAAAAGAAAAGAAGGAAAGCTAATAAACCTGATGTGTGTTAAATGTTTCTACATTTTCCTGGGATATGCTGTCGAGCAACAATTTAAGGATAATTCCATTGTTTCACCCTGACATGTTTCCCATTAGTGTGGCTGTTGTTCCTCCTCGGCTCACAAAAACATTTTATACTTGCTTCGCTCCCCGTTAGCTTCCCAAAAACGTGATTTCTACATGAATCATTTCAAATGTTCGCTTTTGAGTCTGATCCAAAGTAAACACTGAAATTATCCATCTGGAGCAGCTAGAGATCCTACAGAAGAATTGTAATGGGACTTTCAGTATGTTACCGCATCCTCCATAACTCAGAGAGGAGAAGAACAGGTTTACTTCCAGGCTCCTGTCTGGTCTGTTGCACTCTCTCCTGTCTCACACTTCCTTTTTCTCTCTGTCAACCTCCTGCTGTGAGGAGTTTCTCTCTGACAGGGTCAGTGGAGGTGGTACTTCCCCAAGTCTCCTTACAGGTTTCCCATCATCTCCACTCTGGACCAACTGCTGCTGCAGAGATAAACACGCCACATGTGGTCAGACGTGACTGTCCTTCACATTCCCTTTCTCCAGCTTTTCTCTTTTCCTGCTCCTAATCTTTCAAATGTCTAATCAGCCTGCGTCGTCCTTCTGTTACACTGCATGCCAGCCATCTTCTTTTACATTTCCTCCTCCTTCCATGTCCTCCTCCCCATCTAGCTCCACTTTCCTTCCTCACCTCCTCTTGTCCTCCTCTGTCAGCGTGCAGAAAGCATTAACTCTTGGTTAGGCCTGGCTCTGGAGAGAAGAGAGGATCCAATTTCCCATGAAGGGTAAAACTTATCTGGAAAGTGTCCAGACTGAAAGATGGTGCTGGGATATTTGTATTAATCTCACCTACATCTGCCTACAGTTGCCTCATTCCAGACACAGACAGGAAGTGCGTCCATAGGAGGATTAGTTCACCCTGTCGTTAATCTCACACACTCCCAAACAGAATTAAGTAGTAAGGTTTGACATAAAAAGCTTTTAGTCAAATTACACATAAGGAGGGAAAAAAAACAAGAAGCGTGTAACAATGTTGCATTTATGTTTTAAGACATATACTGTACTCGCTACAATTTACTCATGAGTGGCCACTTGTGCAAAATAGCTGTAAAAATATGAGGCATGGATCAAGTAAACGTGAATGTGAGAAACACAAAAGTAGGCAATTTCATGAGATGTCCCTCAGTTTAAGATTGGAGGCATTAATAATAATAATAATAATAAAATAGATATACTTTCAGTGGCCCTGCGACAGACAGGCAACCTGTCCAGGGTGGACCCTGCCTCTCACCTCTCGCCCCATAATATCTTATTGGTTAGCTGAGTGAGGAATATAAAGTGTGTACTAGTTCAATTAGTAGTTTGTTTTCATGTATGTATGTAATTAATGTCTCCTGAAAATGTGCCTTTATCAGTTTCAGAGTGGACTCCTTTTGTTCTCATACATTTCAAATTGGTGATAGGTGAAAGTTTAATGAGGTCATAAAGGACTTCTCCATTAAAAAAAAAAAAGAACAGTAAGCTGTGTATAATCGTAAATGTCAGCATAATCGTTATTGTTGTTACAAAATATAAAATACCTAATAGAAAGATGTTGTCAGTAGACTGGTAGTGGCATTCAGGCTAGCAATTACTGTGGAGAGAAAATCAATGGGAGCTTTGCTTGTATGAGAGAAAATACCTTCAAGTTGAATTGCAGCAGGTCGACCTGTTATTTGTATAGTGTCACTGACAGCTTAACCTGCGTGCTGAGAATTATTTTCAGCAGTGAAACCGAGCTTGTTTCCTTTTAATTAAGCAATGGATTAGTCCCAAAATTGCCACTAAACATGTTTGTCATGGATCAAAAAACACGAGTGTTAATTGATTATGGAGTCTCCAAAGAACAAATAACCTCCTCGAGGTTAGACTCCGCTGAAACTTGGCCAAATGATGACTGCGACTGTTTAATATCCTCAATGATTTTAGCATTTGTTGAAATGCTAAAATAAGTGCAGATACATTCTTCAGATGGTGGGGCATGTAAAACAGAGACGGAGCCACTGCAAGGTCCCCACCGGTTTGTGGGCGCCTGTTTTGAAGCCACCGTGAGGGACGGATCTGACTGAGACACTGATGACACTACACACAGAAAATAAACAGTTCAGACCACACACTCATTAAGAAAATGTTTACTGAGGCAACAGCACAAATGAACAGTTCAGCCATGTTCTCAAAAATTTCCACATAGTCTGATTTGTCGCCCTGTGTTAGTCATAAGCAAGAATGCAGGTTTATGGTGCTTCCACTCTTTGCTGTGCAGTCTTTGAATGAAACCATCAGCTCTGCACACATGTGGAAACAGTCTGTCATCTCTGGGCTACATGTAGCTAATCAGCTACAGTAGCTACTGCTTTAAGCAGGGCGTCTAGACACGGTCAAGATGACCTGCTGAAGTTCATGCTGAGAGAAAATGTGGCCTGTCTGTAAATCTGGAGAAATTAGGTTTCCACAAATCTGGAAGAACATTTCTGGAGACTCGGATGTAATGCCGAGAATCATTTACTGTGGTTATTTGATATTTGGTAGGAGAACAGCCACATCTCAGCTTAATTCTAAGGCTATCCATTCAATAGCAGTATTTTACACTTCAATTATTCTAATCATTCAGACAAGGTACCATCTAATCTTTTGCCTATGGTTCAACTTTCTGCAAACAGTAGGCCAGAGAGAAATTTCAAGGCCACAACTGCTCAGTTTGTTACAGAGCAGAGCAGTGGCAGAGATGATAGCTTTACCCATTTGGGTACCTTTCAGTAGAAAAGCAGAGACCTTATGTAAAAGTTCCTGTTTGCTGTGCTGGTGTGTGTGTGTGTGTGTGTGTGTGTGTCTGGGCTCACTGCCATGTTGATGGATATGTGTCACCTTGGCGTTCTTAATGACAGATGCTGAGTTATGAGGCGGCAGCGGCATCAGTGTGTCATAACACAAACAAACTGTTTCAGAAAAAGAATCCTGACACACCGCCTCGCCTAACAGGGCACACATCCACAGGCCACTTTTTTAGGTACACCTGTTAAATTGCTTGTTAACACAAATATCTAATCAGCCAATCACATGGCAGCAAATCAGTGCACAGACATGGTCAAGATGACCTGCTGAAGTTCAAACAGAGCATCAGAATGGGAAAGAAATATGATGTAAGTGCCAGACAGGTTGGTCTGAATATTTCACAAACTGCTGATCTTGTCATGATCCTCAGTCCGCTGACCCAACGTTTTAGGTTGAGTTTTGTTTTCCTTTAAGCTATGATGGTTTTTGTGTTTTGATTCACACGTCCTCCTGTTCTGTCGGTGTTCCTGTGTCTGTTCTGTAGGTGTTCCTGTGTCTGTTTTGTTTCTCGTGTCTTAGTCTCTTGTCTCGTGTTTAGTTTCTTTTCCCAGTGTTTCCCAGAGTGTTGTGTTTAGGTCTGTATTCAGTCATGTTTAGGGTCCTTCTGTGTGTCAGGTCTGCATTTTTGTCTTGTTTGTTCACTTCCTGTTTTATTTTGACAGTCTTCTGTTGTGTTCTGTTTTGCTTCCCTTATGTCATTAGTGTCACTTTGTTCACCCGTGTTTCCCAGCTGTCTCCACTCCTCTCACTATCCCTTGTGTATTTAAGCCCTGAGTTTTCTCTGCTTGTTGTCGTGTCCTTGTCTTCAGTTCCCTGCTGCGTGCCGCCTGTTCTGGAGTTACGTTTATGCTTTTGTTCATGTCAAGTTTAGTTTAGTGAGTTGTAGTTTGTGCCGCTGGCTCCCAACCAGCCCTTCCTTTGTGCAGTTCCTGCCAATAAAGCTTAAACTTTAAATTAAGTTTTTCGCCTTTTGTGTCCTGCATTGGGATTCTATGACTTGTCTGCCACAGTGTTACATGATAGATCTGCTGGGGTTTTCACTCACGACCACCTCTAGATTTTATGGAGAATCCAAAAAGCTCAAAAATCCAGTGAATATCATGGATGTGCAGCTGAGAAATCTGCAGCAACTGTGTGATGCTGTCACATTAATATGGACCTAAATCTCTTAGGAATGTTTCAAGCACCTTTGTTGAATCTGTGCCATGAAGGATTGAGGCAGTTCTGAAGCCAGAAGTTCCCCCTTTGCCTTCAGAACTTTCTGAAAACAGCAACAGAATTATGAAAATCTACTTACTGTGGAGAGGCAAGTTTTTCACTAGAACTCTCAGGTTCCTCTTTTAAAGTTTTTTTTTCCTTGTCTTTTTCATTTTGCACAACAAAGTGCAGCGCACTGAAAGGCTCCTGGAATGTGTGCGGGTATTTCCAGATTTTAATTATCATTGCATCTCACCCCCCCCCCCCCCCCCCCCTCCCCCCCTCCCCCTCCATCACTGCAGGTTTTTCGTTCCAGCATTGAACCTGAGGCACGCATGTATCATAGAAACTGAAAACTGGACTCAAACCACTCACTAAAATGAATTTCACTCACATGGTGCATGAGCCTAAAATGATTTTCCAGCTGTCAGGTTTGCTTCCATGTTGGAGGCCCACTGCACACGCCCAGTGACGTTTCTCATGCATACCCTTCATGTACAATGTTGCCTGGCACATAGGTGTAAGAAAAATATATCAAACGAACTTTTCTAGGTTCTGGGAAAGTCTTCTAACTTCCGAGAATTAAAAATTGCAGCACAGAGTACAAACTGACCTTGCTTGCCGGTGTAGGTGTTGCTTTAATGTTAGTCTACGGGAAAATACAGGGGAGTTATGAAGCAATACTGCACGTGGTCAGCATACAAATGTATTAATACATGAGGCCTTATAGGTACTGCAGGACTTTAGTTTGTATTGAGTCATGAATATTACAGGAACAAATACAACATGCTACAGCATTTGTAGCCTAAACAAGCTTGCAGAAAAGCTGATGAGAGGTTATTCCTTCACACCTGTTTTCATTTGACCCTGGTCAGGATTAATTATTATTAATATTAATTATTAGCACGGTGGCGCAGTGGTTAGCACTGCTGCCTCACAGTTAGAATACCATCTGGAAGGTCTGGGTTCAATTCCACCTTGGCCCAGACCTCTCCTTCTCTCTGTGTGGAGTTTGCATGTTCTCCCCGTGCTTGCGTGGGTTTCCTCCGGGTACTCCGGTTTCCTCCCACATTCCAAAGACATGCACTTACTGGGGTTAGGTTCATTGGCTATTCTAAATTGCCCATAGGTGTGAATGTGAGTGTGAAAGGTTGTTCGTCTCTCTGTGTTGGCCCTGTGACAGGCTGGCGACCTGTTCAGGGTGTACCCTGCCTCTCGCCCTATGACAGCTGGGATAGGCTCCAGCCCCCCCGCGACCCTGAACAGGATAAGCAGAAGCGAATGAATGAATGAATGAATGAATGAATTAATTATTAGTTCTGTGGATAAAGATGCAGGAAAAGACATTTTTTCCCAATTTTGGCCGGACACTCTCTGTTATTACTGAACTGTTCCAAAACCAACTCATAGAGCACCTCAGTGTCGAGGTCACATGTTAAAGTCAAATGAGAAAAGATCACATCCACATATTTGTGTGGAACTCCACAACGACAGCGGCCTTTTTCGGGAACAGGTCGAGGAGAGAATTCCAAATTTAAACAGACAAGGAAAAAAAAGCCCAACCCAGGGAGGCCTTACCCCATAACCCTCAGGAACCAAAGAGATCGCTGTCACCACCCCAGTGCCAAACACCACTGGATCAGAGCCGTTTTGGCAGCATGAGGGTACATTCACAATATTGGACAGTTTTGTTCAATGTGGCTGATTGGTGTAGACTCTATATCATATATGGCTGACAACCACCTGTGGAAACAGCTGTATAAACTCCACTGTAGTTGGCTGCCTGCAGACTAAACACATTATAGAAGCATTTTATCTGCAGTCAGGCATTCGCTCACATCTCAAAGCAGATAACACCGAGGGAGGAGGCAGGCGGACGTCCTGCTGTATTATAGCAGGAGGTGTGATAGAGATACAGATGTGGGGATGTTGTGTTCATTGCTGTGGGATGAATTTCCTCTGTTTCAACAGTCAATCAGAGCACACCACATGGGTTTGTCATCTGTGATTATGCTCACAGTGATGACAACACATTTTCCAGAGAAATACACGACTGCAGTTCTGTGTGTGTGTGTGGATACAATGACATGAATATGACTAGAGAGAGAGATTTAGGAGAAATGCCTCCTCATCTGCAGTTCATTTATCTGTCACCAAAAAAGTCTTCTTTCCCTCAAAGAATCTCTCACTCTGATTTATAGGGTGTTTCAAATTCATACTGGTCCACAATTATTCATTTATTCCAATCTAATAATCAGTTGAAACACTATTTTGACTGCATTTCCCTTAGTCCTGACATGAAGGCCACTAACCCGCTGATGTCCCTCCTTCTTCCCTTGCCAGCTCCCATCTTTTTGAATTTTCCCTCTAGTGGACCGGAAAATGTCACCGTGGCTGCTCTCACCACAAAAACAGAAAAAATCAAATAAAGCTTTATGATTGAATGGTGAAATCAAGCCCGTTTCCTCACGTTAAATATAAATTCTATTGAGATTTTATTTTTTTTGTTACTAATGAGGCTGTATTTCAACTTGGATTTAATAAAGTCCACATTTAAGTGCTCGTTCAATGATTTGAAAACACAAATTGCTTAATGTGAGCTAAAACGATGTGCTGCATAACAGCTTCTTGCTTCTGGTCAGTTTCCGAATCATAAATTTATTTTCACATTAATTCTTTTTTTTTTTTTTTTGATTTGGTAAGAAAGTAATAAATCTGAAGCATAACTGACAAAAAAAAACTGCATTTCTTGAACTCTGCTGCATTCTAGTGGACTGATGCTGCATCAGATCTGAGGCTTCAGCAGAAAAACAGTCCATCAGTGGAATATGACTGAGCTGCACCTGAACATGGTTTTTAACAGTCAATAGAAGAAACAGGCTTTTTACATTTATTTTATTTATGATTCATGGATAGTTCCTCAAGTGCTGCATAAGACATAATGCCTGAATGGTAATCTATCTGCATGAGTGGAGTTCTCCATTAAAAATCTCTCATGTCTGAAAGCAGACCTCCTTTCTCAAAACATAACTATCATACATCCCAAAGAATATATCTAATTGGCAAGAAATTAAAAACCTTCTTGAGCTTAGTTGCTTAAATGAATGCTTAGATACTTCTTTTGGATTTGTCTTGATGCAGAAAACATTCATTTAACAAGACAAGCAGGAGCTCCTCTCACCAGCGTGCGAGTTGATTTGAATATATGGAGTATGAGGCAGAGCTCGTTTATCTTCTCTTCTGGCTTCTTCCACCTCCGTCTGCCAGTCAGTCAGTGTTGCAAGGCAGCTCAGCTCAGAGTCAGTGGTGAGATGCAGATTGATAAGGGGTTCAGGAAACATGAGGGGGTGTAACTGGTAGGATCCAGTGCGATGCCAAACGCACCCCCACCAGTCACACTCCATTTCTGCTGCAGTTTTATGAGAAGCTTGGCTTCATGTGAAGTAATTATAAACGTAGAATAAAAGAGGTGGGGAGTGAGATTTGGCCTATTTATTCATTCACAAACAATCTGGAAAGCTGACAAGAGATGTTTGTAGTTTGTGTGATAACTTTATTCTTTCAAATCACAGTTTTCAGTTAAAAATACTCCATTTGAACGACGGGAGCGAAGAACACGGAGACGCACTCAAACACACCGTGACAAGGTTGGGCGGATTCATCACAGTGATGATATTCAGAGAGGCACGCTTTAAAATAAGCCAGAGTGGGTCTTATCATTTCTGTGTGAGGATGGCAGGAATCATTTCTGCTTCCCACATTCAACGAAACAGATGCTCAGCCCTCCCCCGAGCAGTGGTCACCATCTTTAAGAACATTATTGTGCAAAATACACCCTCTCAGAAGCTGAGCTGTGACCTCTAACACTGAGAGAAACCCTCACAATAGTTATGGCACAGTCCCCATCATGCATATTTGAAGCATGCACGTAAGTGAGAGGACAGGATGAACCACGTATGAAATAAAGGCAGATGTTAGTGACCTCTGCTTTGCACGATAAAATGTTCTTCGAGCTCCAGGGAACCACCCGACCGCCACCTACAGCGTGACCTTGAGATTTCTATGTAACAGCTCCAGATTATTGCTGGTGAACTATAACATCTTATTCCTGATAGAACACACAAATGTAAAACAGAGGCACAAACCCAACAACAAAAATCATAAACAAATACGTTCAAAAAGCTGTTCTCCCTAAACAAAGTGCAGACATGCTAATCAATAACACTCAGGTACCAGGTAAAAACAGCTGACTAGTCGTGTGGTGTTATTTTGACATGACAAAGTCACAGAATAAATGCTTCTGGATTATTACCACACAAAGACGTTTTAGTAAAACAAAGAGAATGCACGATATACTTTAGAATTATCTCTTATGACTACATTTAGTTTTTATATTTATTCATAATTCCTGCAGACATGCTAATCTCTGCCAACTGAAGCTTCTGCTTGCAGCTTTTAAAACGAATCTTGTTGAAGACTGAAGGACGAGAGAGTTCAAACGTTATCTCAATAACACACATCAAGACCGCGTTTAGCTGGTACTGGGGTAAAAAGGCTCAGACTCTAACTAACAGAGCACGGGTCATCCTTGCAGGGTTTGACATCCCCCTGCAGCAGCTGGATCATAACAGCCTTGGTCAGGTAGCTGGAGGTGCCTCGCTTTCCCACTGGTGGTGTGTTGTAGAATTCTTCCATGTCATCCTGGGACACGTAAAGTGAGGGTTAGATGATGAAACACGGTACCTATAATCAATGAGTCTGCAAATATAAAGAGGCTGTTCAAGAATAAGATGCCATAAGGGAGGGAAAAAAATGGTAACAGGATTAAAATGGACAAATCTAATAAGGCTCTAATGAACTGAAAAACGTCAGTTTTAATCTAATTAAACTAAACTCTTAGTATAGCTGGAAAAGAAGAGCAAAGATTTTCAGGGAGGTGATGTAAGAGTTCGGTGGCAGTCACTTCGGTCATGTTTAAAGGGTGAAAGGGTATAATACAGGTTTCCATGCAGGCTTGTAGGGAAGCACAGTACCCGTTTCTCCATTCCCTCGAAGCGGCTGCGGTCTCTCTGGAAATCGCTGAAGGCTTCCTTCACCAGTCGGTCCAGATCCACTTTGTCACTGAACTCCAGCTCCGGGTTTCTCTCCAGCACGATGGACACGACCATCAGCAACTATTGGCACACCACAGAGGGGACAAGAGGTTAACATTAACAGCAGCAAAGAAGGCTGCAATCTTCCAAAAATATTTGAAATGTAATCAGAGTGAAAACGAACTGTAAACCAAAGGAACAGCCAATATCAGGATGAGTAAAATCCGTTTCATATTTTGATTCTATTTGTTGGGGCTCGTGATCTGGCCTTTTTTACTCATGAACAGGCCCCGTTTACCTCCACTATGATTTGTCTGTACTCAGGCAGGACAATGTTCTTCAGCGTGTCCTCCACCAGCAGGGAGAAATTCATCTCGTACATGGTCATGTCAGACAGTGTGGGTTGCTGCAAAGAGATGAGAAAGAGATGAATGTGATTTATGGGGGAGTAAAGAAATTTTGCAGTGCTGGATCCTTGTCTTTGCATCTTTGTGACCAGTAAATTATGATCATTCTGTAGCCCTGTAGCATCCGTGATAAGACCTACTGTAGGCATCTAAAAAGTCTGTCTGTCTTTTTCCAGGTATTCTTTAATAAATTCAGATGGAATTACTTAAAAATAAACCTGAAATTTGAGTATTTTAAATAACGTTAAAACATTGTGTGAGCAGGAATTTCAAGGAATGGCTAATCAAGTCACCGTCTACAATGAACCAAATACAAGCAGTACAACTAACACAAAACACACCATCAATCATCTTTTCTTTTTTACTGACCTTTATGTTTTCCACACACTATAATATTTAACACTAACTGTCTGATATCAGTCTGATATCAGACAGATATCAGACAGATATCAGACTGATATCAGTCTGATATCAGTCTGATATCTGTCTGATATCAGTCTGCAACTGAATGGGGTCAAATTGGCTGTCACATGCAATCTGTTTCTGATAATACAGCAACTGTGATAAAATCAAAAATCATATAGCTGTTGCTGTCTATTTAGACAGAAAGTCCCATTTAACTGTTACATTTGTGCTCAGCAACCTTCATGTTTTATAGGAATATAACTAGAACACATCCAGCTGGCAGCCAGTAGAAGACTCATTCAGACTGATGGCAACATGTTAGCAATCTGTCTGCATTCATAAATTAGATAACAAAATAAAAATATTGACATACAGTGTCTCTCTATCAATACAACATTGCCATGGAAAAATATAACAATACTACGCTGTATCGATTTTTCCCCCACCGCTAATATTTATGGAGGTTCTAGGCACAGTGCCAGGACTCCATAAGCACTTATAGCAGTGTGAATTTACATTTCATAAAGTATGCAAGGGAACTGCAGGGATTCTGCTTGGGTGCAGTCTTCACAGGGCCTTACCCACCAATAAGCATCAAATAAAGATGGCTGCAGTAAAACGCCTGCCAGAGATTCTCGAGGGAGCAAACTCCATATCTGCTGGTGTCCACGTGTTTTAGCTTTCAGGCCACAGTGGAGCCAAAGGACCATAACCAGCAGTGAAGCCTGTTAGGAGGCTAAGCACATACTCAGAAGTGGAGCTAAAATCCAGTAACTTCATCCAGCAGAACATTTCTTCATCGCCATTGTTCCCACATTTTAGCAGAGCAGCTGTCCCTGTGACTGTCACATGAGATTTATTAAGACTTTAAAAAATATTATTTTACCAACAATTAAAGAGTTTTCAGCCAGTTAAGAGTTGCATTAAAAGACTTATGCACATGTATTTCCACACGAGAGTCACGCCTGTGTACACAAATGATATTAATGAGTTACCACAGTAATTTACCATGTTGATTAAAAAATAGTGGTTGTTTTGCAGTACACAACACACAGTGTCATCATTAACCAGCTTGGGTCAGAGTAATAATCCAGCAGCAAAGTGGGGGCCGGCGGGTACCTGTGGGAGGTGGTTTCCAGCTACCACAATACCATTGGGGGTCCTCTCCAGGATCTGCCACACACGATCATAAAAGCCCAGAGGGGTCCTGTTCAGAGAGCCGTCGATCTGACGCCTGTTCAGCCAAGACCTGAGGCGAAACGAGGGAGAGGCTGCTGAACAAGTCTCAGTAACTGGCAAAGTATAAGGATGGCAGCCTCTGTGCTACAGGAGAACTGTCTGTGAGCTGGTGTGTATTAGATCAGATGAGATAAGATAAAAACTTTAATAATTGCCAAGAGGAAATTGGGTTGTGGCAGCAGCAGATAATAAGATATGAACGCAGATAAGAAAGAAGATAAAATAATTAAAACCAAAAAGATTATACAAAAAGTAAATGCATTAAGATAAAGACAGAGTGTCTTCAAAGGCAGATCTGTGAGTTAAATGGAAGGAGAAAGCATGGATAATGTTCTTGATAATGTTTGATAGTGTGTGTGTGTGTGTGTGTCTGAATACCTGCTGGTGTGCTGTGGCTGCAGCACATCCAGCAGGAGCTGCTTGATGTCGCTGGGGGAGAGCTGATAGATGTCCTGTGGTGGCATGTCTCCTGCCCGGATCTTCAGTTCATGTTTCATAGCCTGGACGATCCATCTGGAAATCCATATAAACACACACACACACACACACACACACACACACACACACACACACACACACACACACACACACACACACACACACACACACACACACACACACACACACAGAGTTATGAACCACAGCACTGAGCCCTGCACAGCATCAACATGGGTCACTTAGGGAGAAATTTACACTTGTCAACTGACAAAATTAATTCTGATCCATGGCTGTTTATCGTAGCTGCAGACAGTAGTTATGCAGACATCTCTTTTATAAAGTGCACTTTGAGAAAAGTGCCCTTTGGGAATTTACCCTGTGATGAAAGCTTCACAGGGTTTTATTCATGCACACACACAGCATATAGATAATATGGTTAAAAAACAAAAACAGTGATGTAGTAAATTCTGCCACAGGTACGTGTTCTTTTTCATTTTAATGAGCTGGAGAACAATGGCTGATTTCAGACGGTGCTCCATGTGAGAGGTCACTTTTCACAGATTGCTTCATTTATTTATGCTCTCTTCCTGTGCTCTCTGGTGTTTCTGAAAAGCATTTATATAAGAAAGCCTTCGTCTGAATAATAATATGTTCAAATTAGGGACATAACTAATATTAGGTGATTTGTTGGACCAATGGGGTAGGTCGTATTACTACTAATACTGTTTTGATTGGCTAACATGTGGGCTCCTTCTTACAGTGTGTACTAGAATGAACAGCAGGGGGGGGGGTTACAGATAAGCCCCATCCTGCTCAAGTCCTTCTGGCTTGGCTAAATACACTAGTGTTGCCTGGACGCCGGTGAACCAGACTTTGTCCTACCCGACTCTGATCTTGAGCATGCCACTGAACAGCTCAGGGTTGTTGGAGATAATCCATCCGATGTGGATGACCAGCTCTTGCTGCAGCACAGCCTCCCGCTCCCCACCATGCGGGGAGCATTTGCTGTAGATGATGCCCTGGATCACCCCTGGAGACAGCGGGTTAGAGATCACCTCTTCCTTATGTCCAAATAGACCGAGGGTCACCTGGTAATCATAGGCAATAGCGCACACACACACACACACACACACACACAAACATATACACACACACACAGACACGTGCACACACACACACACACACACACACACAGTGAAACAAGCAAACATCACCCATATATGGTTAGAAAGTTTTAAAGTAAGGGACATCTGCAAAAGTGTGCCCATGCACAGACGGCTTTGTGCACGGTACTTTTCTGAGGTGTAATTCTTACAAGTATCCTTTTTCCATCACTCTAAAATTGGCTTCCTTTCCCAGAGTCACATAAAAGTGAGCAGGAAAAATCACAGATCTCAAGATTGCACATTTGTATTTGTTTCTTCTGAAGCCATCTCATGAAAATTACACCTCAGCAGTCTAACTGATGAGGGGACAGACTTTTATCCTTGTCTTCAGCTGATGAAATCGAGCTCTGAGACGTATCTTTCATCTATACATCTAAACGGATTTGAACCGAGTACAAAGAAGACAAGCTGGGAATAAAGTTGAATTTAAGGGAATGCATTGTTGGATTTCAATAACAAGAAATTTAATTAAAACTAGAGTCAGAATTGACTTAAATGAGGAAGTGCCTCTTATTTTTTTTTTTTTTTGTCCAACCGAGCTGTTATTGTAAGCAGAGGAACACAGGCGTCTTAAATTTGAAATCAGCTTTTCCAATCATGTTGAGAGGAGCATTCCCTCCGGTAGGCAATCTATATGCAGATTCACACCTTGAGCTACTTGAGCATAATGAAATGCCTAAAACTGCTCAGAAGGGTAAAAATGAGGCAAGATAACTGACACTCTTGAGAGGAGGCTAATCTCTGAATAACACTCAACAGGAAATGATGCGCTGAAACTCATCCAGTGTAAGGGAGTGGCATCAGGCACATTCACGGGTCACAATCTATCAATTGGCACATGGAGTGTGTCTAGACAAGGTGCAGATTAGGATTCTACGGCAGTCACACCAGCAGCACCGCTATAACTACAGCTCAGGTGGACACACAATGGAGGCGAGCTGTGATGACTGATATGAGCATGCAGTTGGACTAAGTAACTCCCAAAGGATGACAGCTTGAGGAGCTTTTAATTAAATACTTCCAGTTTATTTTTAAAATCAGTGAACATTAAAATTATTGTCTCAACATGCCACCAACATTTTTCTCAGACAGAATTTACAAAAAAGGGACAGTCACTAATCAGGCCCTGCAGTCTGTGTGTCCACTTACCTGCTTACCATGAACTAAAACACTAGTAATACTGGGGGCAAGGCTGTCCACTAGCTTAGATAAGAGACTGGCGGCAAGACGGACAACAGACCTAGTGGGCAAAAAAAAAAAAACACAACATTTTTTACACCATAACAGCGAAAATTTTAACAAACTGTTTTGTTCATTTATTATAAAATGCTGAGGAGCCGATTCCTCAACTTTACTGCAGCCTCAGCAGAGCATGTATCATTCAATTAATATAAAGTAAAAAGCAAAACTATAAATTTATAAATCAATGAAATCCTTCCAATATTTGATCAAAGAATTTTTAAAAAGGAATTAAAAGTCAATGACATAATTGAATCCCCTTAAGCATCTCTAATTTATGACTCATTTTAATGTTCACTAATTTCTGAATTCATTGTCAGGACTCAGTGTGACCTTCAAACTGCATCCTCGAGCCTGCAGGAATCCTATGAGGAAAAAAAAGGAAATCAGCACACAAACTGTGGCTAACTTCACATGCAGTAGCCCACAGCCAAGGTTGCTATCAACACACACAACACAACACAACACAGAAGCAGTGAACACATGGAATACTTTCATTAATGGGGGTATGAATATAATCAGCTGAAAACACAACCTCCTCTTATTATATGCTGAGAATATTATTTTTGTGTTTGTGTGTGTGTGTATGGGGTTATTCAGTGCTCAAACCTGTAGAAATACAAAGACAGGTCTTGAATACAATGAAGGTAACAAAGCTTTAACGTTTAGAAGGCATGATGTGGTGTCAGTCCGCTGATGCTTTGTTGGGGAACCTATTTCAAGCTTCACTTCCTGGCCCGTGTTCAGTAAATGAGAAAGTAAATTGCACTGAGTATTGATGCCATTTGCCAGCAAGCTGAAAACCTGCCTGCAGGAAATCTTTTTTTTTTTTTAACTTGACAGCATAATCAAATTTTTGTTATGCTAAATTCCTATTAATTAACAAAACAGCATACAGTAAAAGTTGTCATTTCAGTCAACCTGACGCAGAAAACAGCGACCACGCTGGGACAACATTTGTAGTATTTGGTCAGTTCTTTGTGAGACGGGCCAGCAGCACACCACAAACAAGAAGGAATTCTGGCTGTTTTGTATCCACAGATCAAAAAGGGAAACATTGAGAAAAATGGTGAATTCATTTAACCATATCATTACCTTGGAAGACCCATACATGCAATCAAAAGACGGTCCCATATTACTGAGTGCCACCTGTGCAGATCTACTTGTTACTGTAGTTAACAGTCACAATAAGAAGTCAGTGTTAAAACCCAACCAGATCCTGGATCAACTTTTATGCTACCTTTGTTCTGATGTTACATTATGTTGTCTGCTCCTACAGTACCTATGAAGCACTTCCATGTAGCAAACAAATAAACTGGACCTGGGGCTAGAAGCCAAATTCTGTTTCATTTGCAGTCTGCAGCCGGCCTCGGAGCAGAATGGGTGATGCTAAAAAAAATACCAAAGCAGCCACTGTGACGGTTAATGGAGAAAAAGCCTGTCCAGCTCTGAGTCAAGGCGCCTGCTAGCTCGGCTTAGCTGCCTCTTGCAAACCCAGGACTGTGTGAGAGTTCTCCATGTTTCATTTTCTACACCCAGTGGATTCACTAATATAGGTTTATCTCCTCAACCCTTTATATTTATATTAGGTAGCAAATTATTTTCACATATTGTATGAACTGTATGAATTTTATGCATATTTACTGAACTACTTAAAAAAAAAGTCTGCTTAAACCTCAGTTACATTGTACTCTTTGACACTGAAGAATCCTGGGCTGAACCTCACACAGCTCTAATAAAGCTTTTCAGACAGCTATCTAGCCAGCTAACTGGTACTACTCATGCAGGGACTTGTCTCCTTCTCTGCCTGAATATTACCTGTTTCCCATGCACCAGAATTGTGGTGATGTGAGGAGCTATAGAGCTGGCAAACTTCTTGGTAATGGCTGCAGCGCGGCGCACTGCCAGCCTGCAGTTCAGCCAGATTAAATGACATTATTATTCTGAGGTGTCAGCATGACAGAAGAGTTTGTGAGGATGACACAACAGGTTGCAAAGCGAATAGAAATCTAATCAAATCTGGACAAATGTAATGTAATCCAAAGAAATGCAGGAACAGAAGGCCGGATTGCTGCAAAAAAAAGTCTATGAACAGATTTAATTTGTGTGTGTGTGTGTGTGAATCTCAGACCAAAGTTTTCTGCTGCCAGCTCTTCTGTAGATTCTCTCCAATTCTTCCATCATGCTCTCTGTAATTGCAACATGTTCATAGATTAAAAAAAATAAAAAATTCAGACATACTTTGTACTTAAATTTGCTCACCATTAAAATGTGATATTACTGATGAATGCATCAATTTTTTAAAGCCAGAAAATGGATAGATCGTGATGCTAACTTTAACAAATTCGCTGCTGATCTTTTATTGTGCGTTAGCGAGCGACTAAAAGAGCTAGTCACTGGATGCACTGCGTGTGCGTGCTTTACCATCTTTGGCAAGGAAGTCCGGTCCTTCTTTCCTCAGAAGGATGCTGGCAAGCTGAGCCTGACTTGCCAAGCAGTCACAGTCCTGTACAGTGATACATGAAAGGGATGACGCGCCTTACATACAAAACCAGCATACTTAACCATTTCGAACAAGACCATTCTAATAAAATATATACGTCTTATTTCCATGTGCAGAAATTTGTGTTTGACATTGAGGCTCGGTTTTGTGAGAGCAGAAGCAAAGAGCCCTGAGGGAACAAAACAGAGCAGGCATCAGTGACAACAGACGCGACATTGATTAAGTCAGACGTGGCAGAAAAAGGATGAGCTGCAGGGGCTTCTGCCAGTCTTGGTAATGTTGTTTGGATAAAAGATGACCGTTTAATTAGCACTTACAGTTACAATATATTATAGTTGGTTACAGCGAAGAAAACTTTATGCCCGTCTACTTTATTCATGTTTCTCTTTAGTTAATAGAATATGTTATTTTTGGGTCCTTTTTCCACCCAACTCACATAGAACTTCTGAATGATCTCATTGGTGGACTTGTTCTGCCACTCCTCCACGTCGATCTCGGGCTGCTGCTCCAGGTCTGAGGCGTTGGGCGTGCTCGTCTGTCTCTTCACCTTGGAGTGCTTCGGCAGCTCCAGCTCCTCAAAGCTTTTAAACTCTGGGATCCTATTCTCACACGGACACATGAACAAAGCTTTGTTTTCCCATTTAAAGCAATACATGATAATGAAGCTGGTATCATTTTAGAGTTGAATGATCCAACAAAAACATCTGTCTAAGCTTGCACTGATGCTAGAGGAAACTCTTACTCTGCTTCATTGACACGCAGGAAGTCCAGCTGCTCCACAAATGCTCCAGAAATCAGGGTCTAAAAGGTTTATAAGGAAACGATGCAACAAAGAAATTAAGTGTTTTTTTTTTTTTTTGTTAGTTTAGGAGATTGTGCAGTGTTGCATCAGCAAAGTGTTTCTAAAAGCTTACCCAGGAGCAGGAAGATACAGGAGATGAAAACTAGCTGTCTAGATCCCAGAGGGGACGTTTGTCGGTGACTCAGTTTACAAAACAACTGTTTAAATGATGTCGTTCACACCAAATGACAAATGCGGGAGGAAAGGTGTGCGTCACGTTCACGGCTACAAATTTTACAAATGTGTACTGTTGCCGTGACGAGAGAGCGTCTAACACGGTGATGCAGTGATAAAAGTTTGAGTATTTTAAAAGCATAGCTGTGTAGGAGTGCAGTTCAGTTTGCCTTTCTCCTGTGGTCTAAATGTGATATTAGCCATTCCGACTGAAGTCAACTCCAAAACAAAAATAAGAGGCGTAGGAGAGGAGCAATCCTGCTCCCCATAACAATGAGATGATGAAGAGCAAAAGTGTTTCAAAGCCGTAGGAGTTAGCTGTGTTGTGAATGGCAAATAGGCAAAGGGAAGGAAAAACTTTAGAGCGAAAAAAAAAAAAAAAAGAGGAAAGGATCATATGAGGAAGTCTCTGCTGAACACCACAAACACACTGGAAGTGAAGTTCAAGTTGGAAAACTGTCATAAGTTTGACAAAGTTAACAATGTGAAAATAATCCTAGTTCTACCTTGGCCTAATTTTATGGGTTTTTGAAATCATGAGCACTGCGTTCAAAATCGTTCAACTTCGATTCAAACCAAGCAGTGAAAACCGAGAAGTGTCTGCAGTTTAGCTTTAACTGTGAATCTGGAATTTCAACGAGTTTCTCATCCTGATGCGGTAAATTCAGATGTGAAACGGACAACGCACCAGGCACACACACATTCGCACTCTGATGGATGCATGATGGGTAATTAAGCAGTCACTATTTTGCCCGACGACACCTCGACGTGTGGACTGGAGGAGCCGGGGATTGGACCACCGAGCGTCCGATTAGCGGACGATCTCCTCCACCTCCTGAGCCACGGGAGGTGGAAGTACTGAAAATCTAGCAAATAAGAATTATTATAATGTGAGTTTACTTTTAATATGCCTGTGATCCTGAATTATACCCTCTCTTATTCCCATCACAGGCACTGCAATAATACCTATGGAAGCACTGCTGACTGCTGAACTATGGAGGCTGATTTCACAGCATTTTTGATACTGGCCTCTGAGTAGGTCAGAACTTATACTGGAGGACTCGTCATCTATCGATACACCATTTACATCTAAAGTCAAGCCATAAAAAGCTTCACCTGAATAGTCTCAATCTCCTTTTTTAACTTGTTTGAGCTCAAAGCAACTCGAGTCTTCTCAGGCAAACAGCAACAGTTTCTGAATATCACAGACCGAGCTCACGCACAGATCAACACTGGCATTGCTACTGAAATAAAGGGGGACCCTCAGCTTAAAGACTGGGAAACTTTTGTTTGCACCGTGAGACAGAGGTGAAACCCTGGATCACGTTTTATTAAAACATCTGTAATATTAACTCGGTGTTTGGTTCAGGGACAGCTGTAATATCCGCTGTAACTGAGCCAACAGCAGGGTGGAGGGTGTAGTTCTCTCTCTATAGCTGCTTTTATGAAAACCCTTCACAACAAGCAAACAAATCAAAAGTCGAGTAAAAGTAATGGTGGTATTGATTCAGCACTCAGTTGGAAATGTAACAATGTCTGAATCTAATAGCACGATAGTTCAGTTGAAGGTATAATTGACCCATTTTGGTGATCACAGAAAAGAGAAGTTCTAGCTGTGGATTTGAAATATACACCGAATTCAATATGATGAACACATAAGGAGGAACCAGCTGGCCAAATATGCACCCGATGGCCTCTCGCTTAAGTATTTATCTCTGTTCCTGGGCAATAATAAAGCCACACTACCAACTGCAGCAGCATTTTATGTTTACTGGTGTTTACCCTCTTGTTTCAGTATCATGTAAATTTATATTAGATACATGTTGTCTGTTTTTCTATTTCATATTTTGACAAGAATTCTTTGAATAGCTCTAAAATGCAGTCAAAGCGACGCTGAATGAAATTAGGTGGCTACTATAGTATCTCAGTGTCAAAGCTACTCGCAGGCACACTGATGTTCTCACATATGAAATCCAGGCAATGCTGGACAATCGTGCCAGGCTGTTGCCCACAGTGGCTCAATCTCATGTGTAGCACCATGACTGGAGACAGTCCACCTCAGGAGTGAAGTGGGAAGACTGATTTAGGCGAGCAAGCTAAAATCAGACGGAGTCTCGTTTAGCACAGAACCTGAGTAGAGTGTGCAGGATGCAGAACACATGATGCCTGCTGTATTCTCTCACAGGCACAAACAGGCATCATACTGACTTTGTAATGAGATTTGCTGGGATTAAACCTGTTTGATCTAACTGCATCTAACTAGAAAGCTTCAGTGCTGCAGGGCATGTGTGGCTTTTGTGTTATTTTGTCATTTAGGTGCCTATATTGATCGGCAAAGTGTTGATTAAAGCGTGTCTTTGATATTTGCATTGCAAACACAAAGAGTAATTAACCAATTTCATTAACTGGATCCACAAACCTGAAGTCTGTCGACGTGAACTTTGACTTCGCCGATGCTGCCCTTCTTGAATGAGGCCAGCATGTCCAAGACTGGGTTAAAGCGACTCCCTCTGATGACACAGAAGTTCAAATGTTAGGAAAAGCTTTTTCCCCCTTTCATCGCAAGTATAACTGATTATATTCCAAATGTTACACCTGTATTAAACACACTAATCTAACCACAGCTGATGCTTCAGATATGCTGCTGACCCCTAAACAGGTCACAATCCCAATCAATAGTTAACTAAAGACTATTGAATTGCTTCTATGGGAGTCCATTGACTCATTCCAGATGCTGCGCCGTGGCTGCTTAAATGTTTGCAGCACATTTAACATATGGCTCCCTGAATAACGGTCAATACTGCTATAATCAGCCCACCAGCCAGGCTGTAGTGAAACAAATGAGAAACATTATCGCCCAATCAGCAAGCAAATGCTGCAGCACCTTTCTGCTATAAAGATAAATAGTACATGTTAGGGGAGGAGGAGAAACAGAAACACGATAGATGAGGAAAGAAAGAAAAAAATGAAATAAATTTGCTGTCAAGACATTTTGTTCCAAGCTTGTATCAGAGAGAAGATGAGATAGTGAGTGATATATGAAGAAACTGGAGAAGGGAGAATGCTTTGAGAAAGTGATCATACAACAGGAAGACAAAAGAGTTATTATAGAGTGTGAATATTACTTGATGTTATCCTCACGGACGAGAACCAGGAAAAGAGGACGGCCCGGCATCTTCCAGCACTGTTTGATGAACTGCAGGGTGTTCTGCACACACAGACACGCAAACACACCGACACCATTTCAGACGTGCGCGGACGGACTTCCCGTACAAAGATTCAGCTTTCAGCGTCAATATCACATTTATAATAATACACTGCATATAAATATACAAACTGTAAATACACACATTGTAAAATATGTTGGTTTTCCTGATTTGACGCATCTCACTACCTTTAAATTTGGGAACAGACTGCCAAAAGGTCACTCTGAGGAACCGAACAGAAGCTTACACAGACTCCCTGATGATTTTCTTTAATTATGGGTTCAGCCTTGGAATTCATACGCTCCCAGCATTTTCCAGAGGCAGGTGCCACTTAATGCTGAAAAGCCACCCTTGGCTGGCAATCAGACTGTCAGACTTTGATGTATATAGTATATTTATAGAACAGTGCAGAAAGTCTGCAGCCACATCCAAGTCTATTCATGTAACTGTGGAAATAATCAGAAAGTTTGAGGTTGTGAGAACATTTCAAAACTAATGGTTCTGATCCTTCCATGAAGTACCACCTTACAGTAGCCAGTATGGGCTACCTGCACCTGGTACCACTCTCCCAACTCTAAAATGTTCAGTGGTGAGTCTGTGGCTTAAGCTCAATCTATATTTAAGGGAACAGGGTGACAGAACAAAGGCAAAACCACAAACTGAGGTATGATAATTGGCATGCCCATAAAATAATTTATGGGTGGCAAATCATTGGCCAGTTCTTGCACATTAAGTCCACATTAGTAATTTGTAGCCATAAATGAAGAATTCTCGCGTATAACCTCAAATAATATGTGTCCATAATATGCAGTGCACTAATTTCGCTTGAAACCCAAGTTTCGAATAAGGCACCATCAGTGTGGGTATTAAGTGTGTGCCCTTCCTGTTGGGCCAAGTAAAATGAGTACCCAATCAAACTGAATTAACTGACTTCTTGCCTTTTTCAAAAAATGTTAGGCCCTTTAAACCAGACAAGCGAAATATATCTCAGTTATTTAAGTTCTGTGAGCACATAAAATGTGGTAAGTTGTGGACTCGTGACATTGGTAAGCTCCATAATGTGACTCTGACTTACCTTAATGTCATCGATCAGCAGCATAACATCTTGGGACAAGTAGAAGTCGCTGAGATCAAACACTATTGGGTAACACACCACTGTCTTGCCCAGGATACGATAAATCTAGAGGGACACACACACACACACACCTGCATTAGAAGACAAATGGCTCACAAGCAGCCACATATACATTATTCTGGGTAGCGTATAAAACAAGCCATCAATCCTAAGACAGAGGGGGGCACACAGGAGTTATACAACCACTTCTGATAACACACACTGATGCAGCACGTACACAACACTGGTAGAACGCTCCTTTTCACACATACAGATTTTCACAGGGGCACACGCACACTGATAATGATAATGTCCTCTGGCAGTCAGCCATCTTCCCCATAAATGTTCCATTATAATATTGTCTTAGCAATGCTTTGGGAGACATGATTCATTTGTTTGGCACTGTCTTTGTTTGAGAGAGCTGCTATAGCTCAACTTATTTAGTCGTACTGTGTCCTTCATTTGGAAGAAACCACAAAAACAACACCAGCGAGAGACATTATTGCCACGCAAACATGGACGTTACAAATGCTACTTTCCGCAGCCACACAACACACACACACAGACGGGCACAAACACAGACAGCCTGACAGCACCTTAGCATATTAAAATGCAATAACTCCTGAGACTGGGGAAAATCTACTCAGCGTTCACTAATGCTTAGCGTGTAAATAATGAAGAAAAGCACTCTTGGACCTGAATGATGCTTTATGAGATGCTGTCATATTCCGAAGCTCTGGAAAATGTATGCAGATCGATATGTGAGAGGCGCGTTAGTGGCCACCAGTGACCTGTGCAGCACACGGATGTAGGTACATGTGTGTGGGCATGTGTGTACAAATACCTTGCAGGTACCAATGCAGCCCACTGGCCTCTCCGGACGTCCACTCAACCCCAGCTTTTTATTGATGGCAAGGAAACGGTACGCCTGCAGAAAGACACACACGCATGCACACGCAAAAACACACAGACACAAAATACCTTATCAGTAAACACAACTCTGGCATAATCTCCCTGTTAAACTTTCTGAATGCACAAAAAACTACAACCTACATCTTTATCTGCAGTCCCTGCGATCAAATTGCTGCTACTTTGAGACTGGAAATATCACTTTTGATTTGAAATGTCAGGCAGCACAGTTCTTTTCACCATTTAAAAGAAAGCGTGGGTCCAATACCGTCTGTCCCACCGAGACATTTTTGTTGTTGGAACTCATAAGCTGAAATATCCTCCATATGGCAGAACCACCTACTGACAGTAGCTCCGTGTAAAGTTATGAGACACGGCAATAATGAAAGGTCCCTGTGCCGCCATCAGCAGCACGCTTAGCGGACCTTAGGGTGCCCACGGGAGCCGGAGCTGATAACGTTGTTGTAGTGCAGGAGCCCATAAGAGGAGACACAGAGATCAAGCTGGGCTGTCAACAATATATTTTGGTTCTATAATTTTTGAAAAAAATATATGCCTGTATTTAGTGATCTGGCTTGCTAAGCCTGTCGAGCTTTATGTTGTGGCACATGTGCAGCTTATGATGCTAACAGTGGCGGATCGAGCCAAAAATTTCCAGTATTTTATTTTTTTTTTATAACAGTTGGTCTTCAATTTCCCTCCTTTCCGTTAGTCGAACCTCGGATTCAGGAGGAACAATGCGGTTTTCGTCCTGGTCGTGGAACGCTGGACCAGCTCTTTATCCTCTCAAGGATATTCGAGTGTGCGTGGGAGTTTGCCCAACCAGTCTACATGTGCTTTGTGGACTTGGAGAAGGCATTCGACCGTGTTCCTCGGGGTGTTCTTTGGGAGGTTCTGCGGGAGTATGGGGTGTCTGGCCCATTGTTGCGGGCCATTCAGTCCTTGTACAACCACAGTGAGAGCTTGGTCCGTATAGCCGGTAATAAGTCGGATTTGTTTCCTGTGGGTGTTGGACTCCGTCAGGGCTGCCCTTTGTCACCGATTCTGTTCATAATTTTTATGGACAGAATTTCTAGGCGTAGCCAGGTGGCGGAAGGCTTCTTCCTTGGTGGCCTCAGAGTCTCATCTCTGCTTTTTGCAGATGATGCGGTTCTGTTGGCTTCATCAGGGGGGGGCCTCCAGCTCGCAGTGGAACGGTTCGCAGCCGAGTGTGAAGCGGCTGGCATGAGAATCAGCACCTCTAAGTCTGAGGCCATGGTCCTCAGCCGGAAAAGGGTGGAGTGCCATCTCCGGCTCAGGAACGAGTTCTTGCCTCAAGTGGAGGAGTTTAAGTATCTCGGGGTCTTGTTCACGAGTGATGGGCGAAGGGAACGGGAGATCGACAGGCGGATTGGGGCTGCCTCTGCAGTGATGCGGACGCTGCACCGGTCCGTCGTGGTGAAGAGGGAGCTTAGCGTAAAAGCGAAGCTCTCGATTTACCGGTCGATCTACGTTCCTACCCTCACCTATGGTCACGAGCTTTGGGTAGTGACCGAAAGAATAAGATCGCGAATACAAGCGGCAGAAATGAGTTTCCTTCGAAGGGTGGCTGGCCTCTCCCTTAGAGATAAGGTGAGGAGTGCGGCCATCCGGGAGGGGCTCAGAGTAGAGCCGCTGCTCCTCCACATCGAAAGGAGCCAGTTGAGGTGGCTCGGGCATCTGATTAGGATGCCTCCTGGCCGCCTCCTGGGTGAGGTGTTCCGGGCATGTCCCACCGGGAAGAGGCCCCGTGGTAGACCCAGGACACGCTGGAGAGATTATGTATCTCGGCTGGCCTGGGAACGCCTTGGGGTCCCTCCGGATGAGCTGGAGGAGGTGGCTGGGGAGAGGGAAGCTTGGGCTTCTCTGCTTAGGCTTCTGCCCCCGCGACCCGGCCCCGGATAAGCGGAAGAAAATGGATGGATGGATGGATGGATGGATGGATGGATGGTCTTCAATTTCACACTGTTGGATCTGCTGGCTGACATGACACCAAACAGAAGATTTTATCAGGTGCAGACAGCTAGCTAATTAGCAGTGGCTCTCATCTGGTTGAAGGATTCCTCTGCCATGATCTGCTGTTCTAAAAAATAATTATGGCAGCTAATGACATGTGACTTTGGAAATACTGACTCTTGCAGGGAGTAGTTTGGTTCTTGTAGTTTTGGGAAAGGTAGGCACCATTTCCATGGGGGGGGGGACTGTTGGTGGTACGTCTCAAGGTAACATCAACATAGTTACGAGGAACCAGCAGAACATTGCACTATAATCATATAATTTATTAACTTTAACCATCAGCTGTGGCTCACTGGTACAAAGGGGCCTGTTTGAAGAGATTTAATTAGCCTATAAAAACAGTTGCATACTGATTTCAATAGAATGAAGATTGTGTTACAAACCAGGGGAATGAAGCTTAAAATCCAAGAATGGGATGGATGCTTTATTTTTGCCATGAAACATGTTGATTTTTGCAGATCTACTCATAAAACAGAGTAGAAATTAGTATCTCGACTGCTTAGACTTTGACCATCTTCCTCATCTCCAGCTTGTGAAATGCCACAATGCATCACTGGTTTACCTCTTAACAAGTTTAAACATCTGCCAGCTTCTTCTTTCTTCTTTGCACTGAACTGCAGCATATGATCTCGTTTCTTTACAAATTAAACCAAAGTGGAAATGTTTCAAATTATTCTTTCAAAAGATATTTAAAGTGTCATCTCAGATTGGTGTTTTGTTCCCCTTGGGTACAGCACCACCACTCCCACTCAATAAAATGCTCCAGTACTACTTTCACATCCAGGATTGATATAGATTGGATGATGGAAGGGGTCCTTTATTTGAGAGTAGGTGGTTTCTCTCTGGTCAGTGTGTAATCTGTTCACACTGTAATTCCATCTCCTCGAGCTCTACAGAAGAAATACTGTACTGACTTTAATCAAGTCAGAAGTCAAGTTTCAAGACTCAGTCTGGTCCTTCAGTCTCAAGGTGAAAACCCTGAGTCAGTTCTCAAGTACAGAGCAAATTTACGAGATGAAAAATGTTAACATCAGCAGTGCAGCATGTCCAATGCACAGAGGCTGGGAGGGAGCTTGACATTAATTCTCAACTCCAACATGGTTTGGCTGAAGAAGACGGGCTCAGGGTAGCTGAGGTCAAGTCTCACATTTAATTGGTGAACTGAATATTTTGTAAGTCAAGCCTGAAAAATATTAATATACGCACCACAGGCTGACAAAAGCTGACAGCATTATTAAGCCTTTTGCACTAATTATGGAATTAATAAAACGGGTGCGCGATTGTATGATGTATAAACAACACGCAAGTAAACGTAAGACGGATGAATAACAATTATTGACTATTGCTGCAGGTAATAACCACTTATTATATCCAAAGGGCTCCACAGTTTGTCAAAACAGAAGTGAGGAAAAAGGTCACGGCCTCCTCCTCCCTCAGCCAGCTCTGAAATGCATTTACACACGACAGGAAGGAGAATACAGGAACTCCAGCCTTTCAGCTTCCCGAGCATTTCTTTGGTGTTTTAGATAAAAGCTTCTTACCACTGTGTTGCCTGCTGTCAAAATCCACTGATGCAAAGATGCAAAGAAAAAGAAGGTGGACATTGATTTCTTGCCGCTGCTGGATCGAAGCCCAGCGGTGTGACACAGTCGCCACAATTTATCATTCGTGTGTGTGTGACAGAGAAAGCTGTGTTTGCAATATAACATTTCTCTTTTGTGTCTGGCTGAGTGTGAAACCAGGAGTGCTTATTTCCTATGAACAACATACGAGCATGAAATTTAAATACCTCTGGACGGGTTCTGTCATGATACAGCACACAGAGGCTCAAATGTCAGTGCAGGAACTCTGCCCGTCAAGCTTCCCCTGCAGCATTATAGCTCATACTAACTGCAATACACAACGTCAACCAAAAGGTGGTGCTCTGCCACCTATGTGGTTACTCACCACTTTTGAAACAGTTACACTGAACACTACAGGAAACAGCGTTAAAAAAAAAAAAAAAAAAGGGGGAAAAAAGTGAAGTTTTATTTATTTATAAAGTAGAAAAATGAGGATTGAGTGACTGCAAACTGCTGCCCTAACAGGCAAAGATGAGACCTGGAGGAGAAAAGCCGAAGAAGGTTGGAGGAACCTCTGCACCCGATCCTTCCTGCGTGCAGAATACCAATGAAGAACAACAACACAGGCAGCCTATCAAAGCATCCTTTCATTCCCCACATTTCCACTGACCGAAGCGCAAACAGCAAGTCTGACAGGTGGAAAATGTAAAAAAACAAAACAAAACTATATTTCAGATTTCTGCTGTGGATAAGCGTGAGGAAGAGCAATTACCTGCTGACAAATTTTCCAAAACTTTTTCTTCAGCATAGATATATTACTCATTTTGACAGACAGGAGTTTGTCTGCATTGCTCGTTTGGTGCCCCACACAGTGTAAAATTTAATTGCTGAAGTCAATGTTCACAAAAGATTTATTTTTGCTGCAGATGCCGACAACCAGAGAGACTCAAACTAAGCCTGCAGGCTGCCAAACAGCTCAAAATGATGTCCTTGATGAATCTATCTTGCCTTTACAGCACAATGATCCCTTGGAAATATTAATTTTTAGTGAGCTGTTGTGGAGGTTTAGCAACACAAATGACAATTTCACACTAACAAGCAGTGAAATCCTAGAAGATAAGCACCAGATCTGACAAAATAGTCAAGCTAAAGTCCCATTTTAGCTTTTGCTGAAATGAAAACAGTGCAGACTGTAACACCTATCTTTTACACTAGAATTGCTTAACAGTGGAAGTCGTCATTGCGTAGTATTGGGGGTGTGGGGTGGGGACTCATCACAGTGACCAACACTATTTCAGTAAAAACATGCAAAGAGAAAGGGCCATGCTTGAAAAACACTGGGATTTCTCAGTCATATATATTTTTGTCCATTATGAATCTTTAATAGCATTTTACTCACCAGCCCTGCTGGAGGGGTTTGGTATTGTAGAAGCAGGATTCATAAAGAACAATTTGTGTCCAGCCAAAACAATCTACCCCGAGGAATGCATGTAGCAACTTAAGATTCAATGTCTGTAAGCATGCTTTTTTTTTTTTTCTCCTATTCATTTGCATACATGCTGCAAAAGTAAGAGTGAATGTGGGACAAAGGTTGATGCCTGCAAGTTTTAAAACCTTAACAAGCATGTGCACACTGCAGGTTTCCTCAGCTGCAGTGCAACAAGGGACACTCAAGTTGCTACAAGCATTTCTAGATGACGCCTTTAACAACAGAATTTCTTTTTAATGACCTATACGAGTCTCTTTGGGGTCTTATTTGGATGCTTTCAGGAGCTGCTTATAACTTGCATCATGTGGAGACAATCAAGAGAAGCCTCCAAAAAAAAAAAAAAGTCATCCACAGTCGAATCCGCCGTTGCCAATCAGATATGAAACAGCTAAAAGGAAGGCTATTTTTGGGCAAAGCAGTGATCTGAAAGGGGATAAGCTTAAGGGTGCATGGGTGGGAATAACACATTTCAAATGTAATTGCCATTCTCCCATCGACAGGCAGCTGTTGTCAACACAATCAAATGGCCGCAAGAAAGGAGGTGAGGTGAGCAAATGCAGCCCGGAGCACCAGAGATGGTGGTGACTCTGAGATAAACAGATTCTGTCGAGGAAGAAATGTCTGTCTGGGCTTCAGATTTAATATTCAGCACAGTGCCCGCTCTGACTCACAATTGCATATCCATTTGAGAGGCTGAGCAGTGCAGCAGAATGAGGCAGAAGAGAGAGAAGGAAAAAGTAACAGGTATGACAGTTCAAAGGCAGATGATAGACCTGGAGGGGAGAGCTGTTTGGTGTAACGGACATAATGGGGGCGGGACTGGATACGGGCCTAGAGTGGAGACTCGGGTTAGAGATGCAAATGGGACGAACATTGCGGTGGAGGGACAGAAAGCCAAAAAAAAAAAAGGCCTACGAGTACAGAGCCCAAAGAGATGACACGATAGGAGAAAATGGCTGTTTACAGAACATGGCGTGAAGAATAAACACCAAGTAACAGACATGACAGATGAGGACCAGCAACGAGGGAAGAGACCAGGATTTGAGTGACGGATATGACAGAGGGAAGACAGACGGCGCAGAGTTGGGAGACTTCAAACAACAGCCATGCAGATGAGGGACAGTATCCAGAGGAGAGACGAGGATTTGAGTGATGGATATGATGGGACTGAAGCAGAAGTTGCTAGGGAGGGTAGTGCTTGGTGTCATAAATATGACAGCACAAATAGTGTAATCTGCAACAGATGAAAGCAGCAGAGTGGACGGAATGAAAATAGCAGTTTGTGCTGGACTTTTTATTCACGCAGCGACAACAGCCTCACTTCCCCTCCATCTCATCTCCATCTCGCAGGAGTATTTCCACGTACAGGGTCTCGGTTCCTGGTTCTGACTAACAATCTACTTATTTTATCCTGTTTTTAAAAAAGAATGCAGCCACAGTGAGCATAAGCAAGAGCGTTTTTGAAAGCTCAGAAACTTAAAGTGTGAAAGGATTTAGATTTGCTGAGCAGATTCACCGCTGAGTTCAGATTTGATTAAAAGCTGCTGAACCCCCCCCCCCCCTCTTTTTGTAGTGAAAACTGAAGACGACATCAGGGAGTTTTTACATCACAGGGGATTTGGACTTTCATTTCTGCAGCATTCTTGTTTGAGTCGTAAGAGCAGGATTACTGCTGAAATCAAAGTGACTTTAAAAAAAAACAAAAAAAAACAATCCTACGCAGAAAAAGTCATTATCATTTTACTTCAATAAAATATAACTTTATAAGTGTGTGGGCCTCAAGAGTGCAGCTGAGATCAGCCAAGAAAGCCACCGAGGTAAATGAGTGACTGACAAGAGAAAAGAGATTAAAAAAACGGGTCCGGAGATGCAGTTGAAACAGTGACTAATTATTATTTGTACTGTTTATCATTAATCACTTGACCAAGTCTCATAATGCTGATCTAAGTCTTTTTAGGCTCCAAATGTTGCTTTTTTTTCCCAGTTACTGGGATTTCATCCAAGCTTACGACTCTTTCATATTCTCTTTAGAAGTTCTTAAATCACAGCAGCCGATCTGAGCGCTTATCTCTAAATATTCAAATGCGAGAGTGAAACAGCTTACAGTGAAAGGGAATATCATTCATCTCTTATAGAAGCGTCCAACATACCGTTCAGAGAACAGATCTGGAAACAGTTCTGCTCCATGCATCTCCAGTTTGCCACAGTGAAAGCGCCACCATTCTGCTGATCAATCAATGTGAACAATCGCTGTTCGACTAATAAGTCACTTCAACGACTCGGCAGCCCTGCTGTGACTGATGGGACAATCGAGAAGAAAATCTTAAGAGCGGGAAACCCTGGACTGACAAGCAGATGGACTGACTGAGCCCAGATGTATTGGGATATTGATAGATGACTGCTGAAATGTAATCTGGCTCACTGCAAGATTGATCTGTGTAGTTGTGTTGGTGGTGGGGTGGCTTCAATAGGCTATCACAGGATCCCTCCCTCACATTTTCCTCCAATCGTTCAAAGCAAATAAGACTGGAACTTTCCTATTTGAAGATAAGGAAAAGCCCGTAAATCACGGACGAGTCACTGCAGCTAACCGTGCACCGCAGCCAGTTAGAGTTCAAGCTGACTGTCCAGTCACAGAGAAGCTGCAACCGCACACAGCAAGACTGCAAAACCTACTGTGAGTCTTAGAGATACAAGGTTTATTAATTTAATGTGGAACAAAAGTGAAGAACAAAGGTGAACTGGAGGGATTCAAATGCAGGTTTTTCTCTGACGCTAATATTAACATGCCGAGCTAATTAGTTATGTCCAGGGTCAATAATTAGTTTGTCTTTAGCCAATTACCTCATTATGATGGAGGGAATAACCAATCATATTATTAAGACTGACAGACAGCATAACACCATTATTAGATGATATTAAATGCCACATCAAACTTTATGGATATGTTAAGCCACCCTTTTTTTGGGGGGGGGGGGCTGTAACAGTTTTCCTGATTTAATTGAAACTGAAAAATGTGAGAAAAAGCATAACTCTACCCTTTGTGCTGTATATCAAAGCAACATACACATTTATACAACATGCATCTATAGTATCAATAGTCAATATTGTTCTATAATTTCATATTCAAGTCAAAATGTTTGAAATATTACATTTTTGCTCATTTTTTGCTGTCATACCAAAGCAAAGGTGCTTCATGCTGCAGCTTAACATCGTTTATATTTTTTATCCCAAAAGGACCACCGACTCGTCCTGTAACAGCAGGCAGCCTGTCGGGAAAAGTGTCCTGTCCTGTTTATGCCGGTCAGCTGATTAGTTGTTAAAATCAGTTTTGTCATTTTTTAGAATGGACATTGACTAGAAATGAGACACTAAAACATTTTGAACTGCACGCGTCTAAGGGTCGGTGGGGCTCTCTAACCAACATGTGACCAACAGGTTTTACCTTGACCAGCTCCTTCTGAGGCCAGATTTGGATGGGCTCCACTTGCTGGGGTGTCTGGGTCTGAATACCGTAGGTGTTCAAAAATACCTGCAGTCTGAAACCACACAGAGAAAAAGACAATATTAAATTCAGGCCATCACCATCGGCCCCACCCGTCCCTCCACGGCCCAGAGACCTTTTCTCCAAAAGGTAAGCATCACTGCTTCAGTGAGATCCCCAGCTCTCCCCATGGTCTGTGTCTAACAGAAAACACTACACCCACTATTCACCTTATTATTATTAATGTTATTAGCATTTAAAAATATATATATATAACCTGTAATCTAATGCTGCTGCCACTTCCCTTAAACCTCTGGAGACCATCTTCCACAGTGCTGTTCGATTCTCCACTCAGAGTTTTATAAAATGTTTGGTCGGTCATCACTAGCATCTTCATTTAGATTTTTCGCTATCTAAGCTGCCAAGATATGCAGACAATAATGGGCCCATTTCATTTAGTGTGATTATGGGTAACTGCTGTATTGAATGATTTATTAATCATTGCTGGGATCCTGTCTGTATGTCTTTTATTCTCAAAATTAGCATAAAGTAACTGCATCATTGAGCAGAAATAACCTGTAGGCTGGTTTTGCATAACTGTGTCCAGAAGTCTTTGACACGTGCTTGTTGGCCTTTTTGACCACTTTCCAAGAAAAACTGTTTTTTGCTACAAGGTATCTACAAGAAGGTACTGCCTGCTTCAAACCTTCAAATCCTCACAGCTGGTATGAAGTTTTTCTCTGAGAAAAAAAGCTTTGCTTACTCTGTGCCAAACATGTCTACTGTTCACTGTGCTTGATTCGGGCCAAAGGAAATTACTCTAAAAGGCCTGTTCTACAGCAAAACTGCAGTTTTGCGCCAATTTAGTTTTTCTGGACCGCGAAGCCCCTTTTTTCCTGGCACCCCCGCATGCAGGTCAAATTTGTACAATCTCCTTGTGATTGTCGACACGTGCTCTTCCAACAGCTGCGAGAGCTGCCTGCAGACTCCATTTCCAATTCCAGTTTTGGGGTTCTTAGAGACGTCTTTTAGCATCGGCCCGTCTGAGAGTGGCCAGCGAAATCAGGTCCAAGTAAACTGGCAGTTATTTGAAATCAGCTCCACTTACAGAGTCAAATTATTCATTTAAAAAATATTCCTTAAATCTGACTCCAGCCAGGCATCCACAAGCTCTTTTAAAGGTTTAGGGCGGTCAGCACTAACAAACAGAACTGTAGACCCTACATGTCACTTGTCATACCTACCCACACTGACACATCTATCAGTATAAATCACACACACACACAAAAGCGTAATATGCTTCTCGGCTCTACTGCTGTAAAATGCTCTTAATCTGTTGACCTGTGAATCTTTCGCTATAGATTTATCTGTTGTGAACTCCACGGCTTTATGAATTTATAGGTGTTGAAGCTCCGACTAAGCCAACAAAATGCTAATAAATGGTAATAAGTATGTTTTTGTAAATATAAAAATAGAATGAATCAGTTTTTTTCCCCACAAATTATCTGTTAGAAAGTTACAGACACTATTGAGTGTATACAGCAGAGAAGTTGAAGATGATGCAGGAGTCCTGATGGAGACGTGCCAGTAATTGAAGCTGCAGGTTAACAAGCTTCACATAGTCACTTGACCCTGTTTAACACACACCCACACATGTATTTAAGTGTGCTTACACATGCACATGTGTACTCACACACACACACTCACACACACACACACACCAACAATGAGAAGAATGACAGATGATGGCAGAGGTCAGACTGAACTCCAGCTTTATGAGATCACTACAATTAGAGCACTGACAGAGCTGACTAGGAGTGAGCAGTGGAAAATAACCTCCGTTTATGGCCTGCAACGCATTAAGAGACACACATAAATACATGGACACACACACACATATATTACCTCTGGCTCTCAGCTATTAGGGCCACGTGAATCACAATGTCATTCTCTATGGGACCCTGTGAAAGACAAAAACAGAGAGATTAACTAGAAGTACTCTTTGCCTACAGGTTGCTAGTCATAGCATTTCAATGGTTTGTGTATTTATTTGCCTTTGGCAAAGCTAAAACTACATGAACAAAACAGAATGCAAGTATTTGCAATTCTAATAAATTTTTGGTCAATAATTTGACGCTGCATTAAAACACACCGTCTTAAAGCAGAAGTCGCCGCATGCTCACCAATACTTCTGAAAACCATTGTGTGTGAACAGTATGTTGCTGCATCGACAAATACAAGTTAAAATTCTGCCTGTGCAAAAACACACAAGATAAAAAAAAATAAATAAATAAATAAATTTGAAATCTATGCAGTTCAAACGCTGAAATACTCATTCAGGGAGAACGGGGACCGTCCAGCATGTTGTTCATAACACAGTTTAGAAGCCAGTATCGGTTGTGAGTAACATGGTAAAAATTGCACATTTATGACAACATCGTTAAGGCTGAATGAAATATGCAGGTTCATGTACCTGAGCAACATGTGCTGAGAACATCAGGCTTTTAAAACTACAGCAGCTGGCAGCGGAGATCCTGATGATTTAATATCAACACCAAAGAAGAAAACTGAAAAGAAAGTGGCTAAAAAGAGCCTGTTTTATTGCTGCTTCTAATCTCAAACCATTCAAAAACAAAAACCCCCAAACAGATGCAGGAGTACCTGTCTGAGAGGAGGGGAGGATGTCATTATGAGCGATGTAACTGGAAAAAGGAGCAAAGATTAGAGAATGTAATGCTATTACACTAATGTTTTCTCTGCTTAAGTACCCATATGGTGAGATGAAATTATATTAAATGGACAGAGCAGTGGAACATCAGATTTTCTCACTCCCCAAACACCATCAGGTTTTGTGCCATCCCACGTACGACTGTCCCGCTGTACGACTCACTAATGCACCCAAAGGAGAATCAATCCACAGCTGAATATGATCCACTATAAATGCACCATTTATTCATGCTTGGCTGAAAAAATGGTGTTAAAAACTCTAATACCTGTTTTTTTTTTTTTTGTTAGGAAACTTTTTTTTTTTTTTTTAATGTGAAACTGAAGATTTGTTGGCAACATAGTCAAAAACAAAAACATCTTGAACCACTGGTACAAATCAGTGGCAAAGTTAACATCATCGTAGTTTTCTTCATCCCCATTAATTTATGTTTTTCACAGATTAGGACAACATAGATACACACTGTTAAAACTGGCCAGAACACACATCACTCATGCTGACAACACTGTGTTTGTCTTTTCTGGAGAATCTGCAAGTAAATGGCATAAAAGTGCAAAAATTGTTGCCAATTTAAACCTTTAATTATCTTCTTCTACAGTGCAGGAGGAGACTTTTACTTTTACTGTGTAACTTTGTAACTTGGATTTACTGTAAATGTTAAATAAATAGCTTTCAATTTATTTTGCATTTACGGGTCTTTGTGACAGTATTTTTCATGTAAAGCTTGCTAACGTTCACTTTTATGTCTTTTCCCTCGTTCTTTACCACATGACAGGTTTGTGTGCAAATCATTCTGTCTCTGTGGGTTTCCTCTGTCCAATATTTGAACATCTTATCTTCATATCACCATCTCTCTGTATGTATCCTTCAGTGTCTTTCATCTTCTGAGTCCTTATTTGCAGATGTCCAATTCATGAGTATAATTTCTATGTGCCCAAGCAATTGTAATTGGAGCTCATCATCTTTATTGTGCATTTACTGACTATTCAGGGCCATTTAGGAAGCTGGCAGCATCTTGTGCCTCACAGATAGAGCGGCCTTCCATCTCGTTCTCAGTGTGGCGATGCGATACAGTGTGCAATATATAGGTACATACATGCAGATATATTATGTGTCTACATACATGCAGATACACAGAACATGGCAGCATGAGCACCGGTGCCAGCATGTGTGGATGCTCAGATTCTTCATCAGGGAGAGAACGCAGAGCCAGGGAAACCAACACACAAGTAGGGATGCACCAAGGATACACACACACTCACAAACACACACACACACACACACACACACACGGCTGGGAGCCATTTTGTTTGGTCGATAAGAGCTGGTTTTAGCCAACCACCTCGTTATCATCAATCAGAGAGCAGAGAGAGATGGGGGTGGCTGAGTAGAAAGAAGAAAAAAAAAAGATGCCTGAACACAAATCTCTCCAGATTAATAGGGGAGCAATGGATTCTAAAATGCTGCAATGCAACTCTCTCATTAGTGCTGAGCTCTGAGCTGACAAAGGACTCAAAGGAGAAGATATTGAAATGTATAATGGAGACACAGCAGATATGTACTCCCGCTCACTTTCTTTCATAGTCGACACACGACTGTGCAACTGCAGCGAGGAAAATGAGATGAGTCTTCAAATGTTTCTTTAAACAACCTTTTCAGAGGAACACTGAAAACATCAATGTAGTGTGACCGGAATGCTTTCAAGGATGAGGCGGATGTGGAAAAGAAAAGACGTGCGGTTGCTCCACAGGGACTCTAGAAGGTAGTTAACAAACCATACTGGATATACCCGATGGTGTGGCCAACACAGCTCAGCCCAGATCTAAGAGTTCAAAGTACTTTATAGTACTTCAGGGAATGATTTTAGATTAATGAATGGAAAAAGAAGATGGGAGAAAAACAAAAAACACCAAGTGCAATTAAACATACGCGCAAATGCGTTTTCAAACTTTAAGCATTATACAATTCAACAAGAAGTTCAGAGAGAATATTTCTGAATGTGTTTACTGAGGCAGATTTGATGGAAGTGGATGGGCTGTCTTAACCTCACCTCGCACACTCTCAGACACGCATTTGAACATAATTTTTGCTTGATTGGAAAAATGGACTCGTTCTTCTACTGTGCTGCCTCCAACTACACATTAAACCCACACATTACATACCTATGAATACAACAAGTTCACTTAGTTTCTCCAAAGTAATTCTACTGGGAATGTGAAAGGAGGCGTGAGCTGCATTGCTTCAACATAAAAACTGCTGGAACTACTCAGCATCAGCATCAGCATCCAGTACAGAGCACTGTATCCAGGAGGGCACTTTTCTATTGTGCCAACATGTAGGATTCAGCCATTAACAGCTTAAGGAGTTTATATAATCAATCAAACTGAGGTAAATGTACTCTGACACAGAAACCAGGAGACAGAATTACCATGCATAAGACCATTCGCCCTACCATGTCCTCCATTCAGAGATGTCTGGATAACTCAAAACCTTCTTAGTTCAACTCTTCAAAAGACCTCAATGTAGCATATACAGCATCATGAAATAAAGATTAATACGACTACAACAAATATTTTCATATTAAAGTAATACTACTCGAAACTCAGTAGTGATCTGCCAGATAAACACTGCAGAAAATGGCATCTTTTGACTTTGTTCATGAAATGTGTGCAGCTCTGAGCCACAACCAGTTTTTGGTACTGGTTGCAACAACTGGTGCTAGTTGCACTGGTTAGAACCTCCAGTCGTGAAGGGTACCTTCAAGCTGAAGAAAGAGGCTGTTTGGTCATCTTTGCCCAGGAGTCTCCTGAAGGGGCAGACCAGGAAAGTCAGCGGCTTTGTTTGGCTCAGGTAGTGTTTGGCAAGAGAAAACAACTGCTAAGCCTGCTAAGTACTCTGAAGAACTAATGAACCTGACCACTACACTTTGTGGCTGGGCTAGGGTTTAAAGACCTGGGAGAAGGCTTACCTACATCCTTTCTACTCTACATGAGCACTCAAAGTGCTCTATGCAGCGTGTCTCATTCACCCACTCACATTTAAGTGCTTTCTATCAAACATTCACACACACACACACACGCACACGCACACGCACACACACACACACACACACTTACAAATTGGGTTCAGTATCTTGTTCAAGGCCACCAACCTTCCAATTAGCTGATGACCTGCTCTACCTCCTGAGCCACAGCCACCCCATATGTCAATGACAGTGTCTATAGTGGCGCTCTCCCATTTCTTAAAAGATCCTCAGATCCAGAAGAAGCACTGGTCATTAAGAATGGACTAGCTGTTTACTATGGGGGGCATGGAAGTTTACTGATCAAGGCTAGGGCAGAGATGGACAGTCCTGAGCTGTGAGAATAAAGATTGCCTTTCCTTATACAAATGAGGAAGAGCTGTGTCTGGATTCTTTGTGGGAAATCAGACATATTTTCAGTGGATGTCGTGCTTTACCAAATTTGTTTATGATTCCCATGGAGAGTATCCTAAGATGCAGCTAAGGGTGGGAGACTGCCCAGAAGATTAGATTATGTGGTACTGTTGGTTTCACCACTAAGTAGATCAGTAGAGGTAGAAGCTGGCTGGGCTACCGTGTTGCTAATGTTGGTGAGTTGTAGGGGTGACATTAGAGAAGGTGAAATCTGCTAACTTTGGGATGAGCCAGGCTAGAGGTTTGCCATTGCTTCCAGTCTTCAAATAAAATATCCTGATCAACTCTCATTACTTTCAGGTGGATCATTCAAGTGACAAAGATCTAAATTAAGAGAAGCACCACACAGAAAAACGAATTAGCTGACGTTAGCTTCTGGAGAGTTAGGTTCAAATTTACTTTGATCAGGCAGATACAGACAGTCCCCCAACTAAGATCCCTGCAGCTGCTGTGTGTATAAATAGATATCTAAGAATGCGAGACCATCTTAAAAGTGATAATGGTGTTATTTCATCAATTGGCCCTAAATACCAACGTATGTTGAAGTTCGAAATTGCTAGGACTTTATAAAGACTTATTTACAAAAAGAGTGTGCAGCCGGATCTGCACATGCACTCTGGGTCATAGCAGTATATGTTTTGCATGTCAAATTTAAGCAGTCTTTGTGTAATATTGCTCGATTCTAATAAATACATAACACCACAATGTTAAACACTGTTCACAAAAGGGCAAGTGTGCAAGAGCAGAGACCTCCGCGTTACCACTCTGGAGAGGTCATGGTTTAAGGTTTAGGAGTGAAGCAGAAACAGGGAATATCATCAGTGGAGGCATCTGGATAGCAGCTCGCACCACCACACCAGCGGTTAATTAAATTATTTGAATACTGCTGGAGTTTTGCCTCCAAGTTCCTAGACTGAATTGATATGGAAATATGATTATTTTATTCATGAATTAAGCAGATGAAAGCTAAAATAATGCAGTGAAGTCCTCAATATTAACTTGAGATGCCTTAGAGGAGTAGTGCTTAAAAAAAAAAAAAAAAAAAAAAGAGGCAATTTAGACCATCAGTGAAGTATGTTGTTACTGAAAGAACTGGCACGTAGTGAGAGCATGGTAGTAATTACAAACACTGAAGTCTGGCCAAGCACTTTAAATATGGAAATGAATGGTCCCATTTGGAGCATCCAGCCTGATATGGTTGGGCTTAATCAAGTTGCTTTTATTGAGGCTTAATAAACAGACAATTGAAAAACCCTAAACTCACAAGAATGATTTAGAAATCTGTGTCATAAAGTCAGCTGAGAAAATATTTCTGTAGCAGAGACACGCCGGTGCAAAAGGACCCCAGTCTTCACCTACAAAACAAAGCTCAGCGGGCCCACAATGGCAGCAACACCAGGCAGCAACACCAGTGTCTAGGCCAGATTAAATTTTAAAAAAGCATACTGTGTCTTATTAGATAATAAAGTTTCTGGTAGTCCATGGTTATTATTATTTATATATATTTATAAAAAATTCAGATAAAAGTGAAATGTTTAGCTATAGTTCGTTGAACATTTGCAAAGCAGCAAAGGTGCATCTCCCTCCAAACACCTTAAGCAGGTCGTGTTTCAAATAATGGGTTCCAAAATAAGAAAGACAAGTAAGCAACTGGACATAAACAATGCAATTATAGTTCAATTTCACTTGTGACAAACACAGACCAATTTGACGAGCGGACGCTTACGCGTGAGAAACTGGGACTGCCTCTGCAGAGGAAGCATGATTATTAATTTTTCTTGTTTTTTTTTTAAAGGGAGGCAAAACTAACAGGGACATAAAACTGCTTAAAAAACTCCGGGAGAGGAGGGACACAGTCGTGGAGCGTGTTTGTTTTGTCTCTGCCTGCTTCAAATGTGTGTGTGCACAGAATGAGTGCAACAACCTCAGGCACTTCTCCGTGACAGGAAGAACAAACACTTTTGTTTACCTGCATGCGCACTGATAAACACACAATCACTAATGAAAGAGGCGCATTAGTAAATAGAGATGGCACACATCTGTCACATAAACCGAACACATTTGAATAAATAACTCCGCAAAAGAGGAGACAGAGAATCCTGGAAAGAAGGAGGAGAAAAAAAAAATATTGTATGTACTGCATGGGGAAAGATTTTCTGCTTTTCAGGACAGAAATACTCTGTAAAAGCTGCTTGAAAATGGCTGTTAGGTACTTGAGATTGTAAAAATTATAAATACAAAGTTGCAGATTATGATACTGAAATGGATTCCAGAAAAAAATGCACAACCTGGCCTTAAAAGACAGCACGAAACCACAACGCATGGCAAAAAGGAAATAAAGAAGTGTTGAAATGGAACATGCTGTTAAGCACTATACTATATCTTTAGCTGCAGGGCGGACTGCAGCAGGCCCGGCCGCTGCGCCCTGCCCCTCAGAGATGCAGCCTCGCTAAATTTGACAAAGTGAAAAGCCATTTGCCGGAGAGCGCCGCTGTGAGTCCCCGCAGAATCGAAATGAATTTGAGCTCCGCTTCATTTGACTTTTTCCCCCAAATTAAAAGCACTGAGTTGTGACACAAGATGAAATGTGCATCTCAGATCTTTCACTTCTTACTTTTGTTTCTTCTTTAGGTGCCCCCCCCCCCCCCCCCCCCCCTCCTCATTTTTTCTTTTCTTTGGAACTTTTTCATTTCATCCTCAGTTTTTGCCTTCATTTCATTTTTTGGATCATTCTATTTTTCCTTCCTTCAACACTTCCTTTCCTTATTTCCTTCTATTCTTCCATTTGTGTCCTTCAATCAAATCTTTCTCTCCATCCTTACTTCCACAGATTTTTATCTTCCATCATTCAATCCCAACTTTTTGTTTTTCTTCCTTTTTCCCCCCTTTCTTCAGTCCTTTTCCCATCCATCCTTTCATTTTTCTTATTTTCTTCCTTTCTGCCTTCCATCATCTTGACTTTCCTTATTTTTCCATCTGCCTACATGTCCTTTCATCTGAGCTTTTTCCTCTTTTCTTCCTTCCATTCATCTGATCTTTCTTATAACATCCCTTCATTTCTCCTTTTTTCCCCCATGCTTCACATTCTTCATTTTTTACCTCCACACTTTTTGTGGTATACTGCTTCCTTGTTATGGCTCCCTCTCCTCCATTCCTTTAACCTTTTTTTCCTCCTTCGTCCTTGCTTCTTCTGCCACCGCTGTGGATTCTGACACTCTCACAACTGGCTTTCATTCCCCTCACTCTCTCTGTCTCGCTGTCACTCAGGTGTCTCACAAGTCAGAAGTGAATTGTCTACAAACAAACAGCTTTTCACAAATCTCAGCGGTCTCTGTCGACACACTCCTGTCACTAATACAACTCAAAACTCTGCTTTCAAACACCGGAAGCAAATAATTTGACCCAGCAGCAGTTTCATGTGCACAGCTGCAAATCAGGTTGCTAACAAAGAGAATCTTGGCGTCTAATTTGACCAAAAAGGGGTCAGTTTATTATGCGAAGGCCGCACTTTAATCTTTGGGTGTCCACATTTGAAAGCAGAAAATACTATTTGTGAGGTTTATTAAAAAGAGAAAGAGAGCTCAGGTCTTGTAAAAGCAGCAGAATTTGTAGCTGTGTGCGACTGCTGCTGTGAAAGTCCACACAGCTCAAGGTCACACATGATTTGATTATATTGGAGACAAATTTATTGTTTTATTCTGCTCGAGACAAATGATTTCCTGTGCCTACAACACACAGTGACTTATAAGCCTACTTATTGGTTGACTGACTCATTTTGTCCCAGAGCTCAGTATATATAATTTGTCTAAAACTTTTAAGTATTAATAATAAAAAAAAAAACTTCTGCTGCACCAAATATACCGATATTTCAAGGTCAGATCCCTCCCAGTGTGTCGGCTGGCAAAGCGCAGCATGAAGGAGGCAGCCTCAAGCGAGCATCACATCACAAAGGAACAAAACATTCAAAGACTTTCATAAAGTTAAAAAGCAAGCAGTGGAATTTATCCACCACCCAAGAAAAACTATCTGAATGGAATATAATCCCTTCTTTTCATGCCCCTGCACAGGCGAATGACTCCAGGCTCTGTATCGTCCTCGGGAAGTTGGTCTCTGTGCAGCTCTGAGATTCATATTTTGATGAGGGAATTTCAAAGTGTCAGAGGTTTTAGCAGAAATACGTGGGGTGGGGAAGCATAAAGGAAATGCTAAGTCATTTTCAATCCAGCGTCTGGGAGAGAAAAATGTCTCCCGTGTACATTTTTAAAGTCTGATCGTTTCAAAAGGTCATCTGGTGGTAATAAAGACGAGACCACGACAAGAATGTGAGGTGAACACAATAGAAGGAAGAGGAGTTGATGAGGCGGGAGTTTGATTTAGGGAAATGTTTTCAGTCTGACAATGTAGCGGAAAAAGACACCAGCAGGCCTGCAGAGAGAAAGACTGACAGAAAGAGAGAGGGAGGGAGGCACAGTGATGGAGTGAAGGAGGGTGGGATCACCTCCACAGAGGAGAACCAAGTGAAGAATTCAATTGCATGCTGCTGGCCACTATAATTGCAAAGGCGCCCTGACTGAGAAAGCGATACATTGTTCCTCAGCTCAGAAATATTATCCTCCGCCGGAGGAATCCTTATGAGTGAAGAAAAAAGAAAAAAAAAAAATCAATTGATATTAAAGGTGAGCCGTGGTGTGAGCTACAGGAGCCTCAGCTTGTCACAGCAGCCTTGTTTGATATCATGCCTGGAGAGCCAGGGAGGCCGGGGAAGATAAGTGGCCTGATTACTGCTGCCTGTGCGTGTGCAGGGGAGCATAATGAAATGAGCGCCACATTGAATAAAGAAATATACATGCAGCCACGTATGAAAAGCGAACTGATGATGGTGACAGGTTGTCTCACAGAGTTAAGGGTGCAATGTTTTTCCTTTCTCTGCGTTTGTGTGAATGCAATTCTAGATAATGCCTCAACTTTCCACCCCCCCCTCTGCAAGTCATTAAAAAAAACTAAAAACATGAACACAAACTAGCAAATCCTGCCAGCATGTGTTATTCTAAATGAGTTCTAATGCACACACGCAGACCGACAATGACCCTGGAACACAAATATGTTTCTGGTCGCTGTGCCAGGCTACACTCAGATGTCCACACAAAAGACAGACAACAGCGTACAGGCATAATTATAAACTTTGGGAACAGATGGGCATTATGGTTTCTAATGTGCGAGCTCTCTTTTACTCACACACACATACACAAACCAAACACACTGTTGTGCTTGTCATCAGATGAGCAGAGCATAAATACAAAAAATAAATAAGCATAAATAAACAGGATCCAATGCTTTGGACATATGTGAGAGCCAAGGTGAAGTCAGATGAATCATTAAAAACCTTAAAGCATGCACAGCTGCTGTGTTTCTACAGCAAAGGTAAAGCGCCAAGGTCACTGCAGGAGCTGCAATCTGCAGTCCGTGTACCTTCGACTGCTTATACAGAACGTCGCTGTCACACACTGTAAACATCCAGTCAGTTTCCTAATGTCATGTTATACTGTACAACGTCTGCGGGCGTTCATAAAGAATTAATGCTTTTTCTAAATTTGATCAGCACCCTCTAGGAAACTGCTCGGGAAGTAAACCCACAGGTTGGAATAGTTTGATTTACTGACTATATTTCTACACCATAAAAGCGGCATGTGACAGTGATTTTAATAAACCTGAGAGTTTATAAAGTTTGAAACTTCTTCAGTGGGCATGTTGCTAATAAACCGCTTTGACATTTGTTGGCCTCACAGGGATCCTGAATACACTCTCAGAGTTTATCTGGATGTGGCAGCAGATGCCACATTGCAGTACTTTGTATCTCATCATCTGTATCTGTTGAATACTGTACCCACTCTCCTGCTGTCTTGTCTCTTTTCCTTTTATTTTTCTCTCACCATTTCCTGGAAAAACACTCATGTCAGAACCACAGCAGTCTCTAAAGTTCTGGTTTCTGTTGCTGGGCAGCAACTAGGGAGCTACCCTGGGTGCTTTCTCTCTCCTCCGCCCACACGAGAGGGAAGGCTGCTATCAGTGGGAATTTCCGTCTAAAAGATTACTATGTTTAATCAGTAATTTGTCCTGTTTCTCAACATATAATTACAGACCGCATGCTGTTTCCTCATGGCTGTGTCTTGCATGTATCAGTTATGTTGGTTCTGTTTGGTCTTTTCAGACTGACAGGCAAGCCAACAGATAGGGGAGACTTGGCTGTAATGTTTTTGTTTCCACAGAAAATTCCCTCAGCACGTTTTCTGTCTCCTGCCTGTACTTTGTTCCTCTCTCCAGACTTATGCGTGTTAGACAAAATACACGTTCCAAGCAGAGACAGCAAACTTCAGAAAAGAGCCACCATCACTCACACCCTGCATCTTAGCACAGTCCTACTACACATACATGTAGAATCAATGCATGTCGTAGCCAACAGTCAGTGGACAACTTAAATGTTCCTTTTCTTATATACACTCTTACAATGGTGGATGGTCATGTTAAACATAGCACGGTGACCTTGAACAGGATAATCGTAAGAAAATGAATGGATGGATATATGTAAGTGATTACTATGAGCCAGAGATTCAGGCTTCAGATTCCTCTAAAACCTCCTTTCAGACACCTTTTTCTACTCCTGGATCACAGCCCTGACTATAAGCACAGAAGCACCACCCACCTGCTGTTCAAACCTTCTGTTTAGGAAAGGCAGCGGATCAGATGTATCAAATTAAGCCATTGGATCTCAGACTGTGGGGCATCAGTTCACTGGAGGTGGGCAAAGTCTTTCATAAACTGCATGATTGGAAAGGAAGTACCAGGGCCTGTCACTATACCATCTAATGCTGCTGCTTTTGCCATAGTTTCTTTCAGATGTTTCCAGCTTATTTAGTGACCTTAAGTTTTCTTGGATTCATACATGCAAAACTCACGTTCTCACCAGAGAAAGTCACTGGCCCTCATTTATTAACATTGCACAGCAGAAATACGTGTGTAAATTGTGTGTACGAATGTTTCATGCACAAATTGGGGATTCATTTTCGTACTTTACAAACAAATTTAGAAATGCCTCAGACCGTGCATATGAACAAATGAAGGCCTGGCACTCTCAGGAAATTTTAAAAAGTCTTCAAAGTGACTACTACTACAGTACCACTACTTAGCTGGATGTCATCACTCAGTCCTATTTCTTGGCACCATCCTACAGATGCTGGAGAATCTGGATTTTTTTTTTTTCTTGCAGTGAGTTTTGCATCTTTGTTGAAATATCAGCTTCTTCTTGTTATTTTTCTTATAGTCTGTCGGTCTTTATTCATATCAACTTTGATCTACAAACTTGTCCCAGGGGAAATGATATTCAGAACCTCCATTATTCTAGCTGGAATCACGCTTTGTATTTTTTGTGTGTTTAAAAACCATCGTCACTCTGGTGGAAACATTTTGCACATTTTCTGGCTTCCTCTTCAGAGACAACTGTTTCTGTTTCTTCAGACTTGGACTTTCTCCTGCTTTCTTGCCTTAGAGCTGCAGGCTTCTCTCTTGCAACATCGTAACTATATTATCCGCTTCACCTGGTGGTAAACGTTTTTCCTTATATTGACATTTTTTTTTTCTTTTTGTGTGTGGGGGGGCAGCATGTAGATTGAATGCAGAATGCACAAGTCTATTGGTCAGAATGACTCAGATTTATTGACATAAGCACAGTAGTAAGAACAAAATAGACATGTGCGCATGTTTCATAAATCTGATTTTATGAACAGGACTGTTTCCATGCTTGCATTAGTAAATTAGACCCACTGTTGTTTCCCTTGTAGTGCACAAAGCTGGAGCCTATCATAGGTGTATTTGGGCGAGAAAGAAAGAATAATAATTGTTTAATCTAATAAAAAAAAAAAAAGCCAATTTTTTTGTTCGCTATAACAATTCTCTGGGTTAAAGCAGAACTCTCAAGTGCAAGTGTGAGTACTTTCAAAAGTACATCTATTGTAAAGCCTGGGCTGCCAAGAATAATGATCAACAAATAGCGTACAGATACCACGATGCATCTTCTGAGTATACGTCACTCCAAAACACAAATCCCACGCTCACCTAACATTCTGAATCTAGCAGAAAATATATCTTAACATACAAGAGATGCAACAGTCTTGTTAAATTGAGGGTTTGCATGAACTGAGCACAGTTCAAATATTTGATCTCTAGTTGGATCTTTTTCTTCTAGCCGACCTGAAGTTATGTAGCCTGCCAAGACATTTCTTTTCTTTTGTGCTCCTAGCTGGCCAACAACACTGACAATAAGACAAAGAAATGACAGGCCAAACCAATCAGAGATTGCTAATGGGTCCCCTGGCACAGAGAACAGCTTGTAACCCAGAAGAAGTAGTAGCTGTATCCCCTCCACACCCACACCCTTTGTGAGAATACATAAAAGCAGTGCACACTGTGGCACGAGAAGAGCATGCATTTGAGTATGGGTGATGTGTCAAGTGTTAATGCATGCAAAGTGTGTGAGTGTGTGTGAGTGATGTCCATTTCCCTGCAGGTTAAGGTCAGTAGCCATCTCTCCAGGGCTTTTACTGTCACAGACCACTGAGCTCGACATTTCCTGCCCGCCACCAGGCCATTTGGCAAACAGCGGGGTTTAGCACACTCTCAATCTGTGTGTCTGTGTGTGTGTGTGTGTGTGTGTGTACGTGGATGTCAGGGTGTGAGTAAGGCACAAGATACAGAAGGAAATGCCTGCGTGTTGGCGTGAAAAAAAAAAATAGTGATTCTGTTTGTGTGGGATTGTATGAAGGGGAGGATTCACATGTAAGTTGGAAAAAGTGTCATTTTGTGTGCGTGCATGTGTGTGCACGCTTGGGTCAGAAGGACTCCAACACCCATCTGTTTCATGCTGCTTAAGGTGTCACTTTGCTCTTCAGAGAGGGGCAATCTGCAGATTACTGAACAGTGTCCTCCCACTGACCTTTAATCTGTGTTCCACTGAATCTAGAGGCACATACTTATTTCCCTTTTCTTAACAGGTGTCTATGCTTTATGATCTTGCTGCACAGCTACTGAAACGGCTTCTAGAGTTTCACAGCTCCGTGAGACGCAGTGAGACGATGACACTGCCACATACTGTAGTCACTTCCCTCTAAATGAACTGTATGAATGTACACCAAACACAACAGCTACCTGATGCACACTGACTGACACAGGGCAGGTTCTCTGTGCTTAAATGGATAATTCACAGACTCACAAAAAAGTAGTAATTCAGCCTGTAGCCAGTATCAATCATTTGTTCAAAAGAAAACTGTGTGCATTATCCGGAACAAAGAGAACTGGATAGTGAATATGTAACGACAAATAGAGCCACTTATTTTATAAACTCGAGGCCTCTGGATTACAGTGATCAGTACAAAAGAGCATGTTAGGCCTGGCAGTTTGTCATTTAGAATACTAATAAAACACAAAAGGCAGAAATTCAGTTTTACCTCATTAAAATGCAAATTTTTGCAACACGGCACACAGAAATAATCAGCATTTAATCATCAACTCCATATGGTGTATGGGCTGTTTATGTCTCAACTATATATTGTTCTTGAGACTTAAAAAATAATTACTTTACCCAATAACTTCATCATCCGTTAGGATTTTCCATAACTGCACTTCTTTCTTTGCAGTCGACATATCTGGTGCTGTTTGAAACAGTTAGCAATTTCTGGAAAATTTGGGTGTTCTTATTACTATGTAAATCTATGCAGCATGACACTACAAAACTTAATGAAGTCATCTACTCCATACGGCTCTTCTGTTGTGTTAGTATGAGGTTTTTTTTTCCTTTGTGGTGCTCTAGACAGAAATCATGTTCTGAGAGTCACAGAAACCAGAATGACTTCATAATGTCCTGCAAACGACACCAGAGTGAGAGGATCTTCAAGTATCATTTCACCGCTTTTATTTTTCATCATCTATGTGTAATATGTGTTCATAGAAATGCTATTTGCACACCTATATTTAAACTGAGCAAGATGACACTGTTCTCACAGGCAGGATGGATGTTCATCAAACATGCGTCTCTGTCCTGCATATGTGTTTAATGTAAGATCAGGCATGTAAACAGAGTGCATAGCTTCAGCATTCACAGTGAAAACATCTGATTATGGTGATGGTAACAAATAACAGATGTTCTTTGAGTTGGTATATTTTACCAAATTATCTCACATTTGGATCCTATGATTAATCCATGCATTAATATTTTATGTTCCAATAACTTTTGCAAATCGGGACAAATTCTTATTAGCTTTGTTAAAATCATCATTCAAAAACAAAAAGAAAAAAAAAACATTTATGAGGGTTTTCATTTTCATATACATATAAAATATATATTTTTTCAGTCTTGGAAAGATTTGAAGATTTCAGTTGGCTGGTAAACACCCCTGCCTTAAGTTTCATATTAAGAAGGTGAGCTTATAGAGCTTCTGGGCCTCCACCAGAGGCAGCAAATATTGAACTGAAAGCTGCTAAACATTGCATCAAGTTACATTGTGGCTGTTGATTCTCTGCTGGATTGATGGTATACAGAGACAAACTCAATTCTGTCTTGTGTTAACGGAGCTTTATGTTTGGAGTTACTGATTTACATTTCCCAGATTTTCCAAATTACATTTTGTAAGTTGGTTCCCTGATAACTTCATGCCAACGATGTGGAATGAAATTAGGTAATCTTTCTGCTGCCTTATACCTCCATATCTCTTTCAGACTCACTCTCTCCCTCCCCTCTCTGACCCTTCTAACCTCGCTCATTCTCTGCTTTTCTGCCTCCTTTTCTGCTGCCTCTAAGGAGGCATGTTTGTTGCTGTACTATCCAATTGGGGGCCCCTCTTGACCCCTGCCTTATCTCTGATTGATGACTGACAGCTTCCACAGTGTGGACCACAAATGCAATTTTTCCATTAACCTCGTTCTCACACAGTACCAACTGTGTGTGTGTGTGTGTGTGTCACAGAGAGTCTATATGTAAAAGACGAGCTTAATAAAAGCCAAAGCCTTGAGTTTTAGAACAGCTGAATGGCATGTTGCTCTGTTTTTGATGGCCACATATGTTTAAGAAATGTATGTAGCGCCTGTGGATAGCTGAACACACCACACACTGAACAAAATTCAGCGAGACAGATGGGGCAAATGATAAAGACAGAGTGAGAATAAAACAGACTAAGAGAATGTCACGCTGCCAACATGCCTGAGTAGCTGAGCGCATTAAGGACACAACATTAATAGCAAGTGTGTGACATAAGTAACATAAGCAGCTAATTCACTTTCACAGCCATTCATGGCTTCTTGGATCCCCAAATTGCTACGCCTGCCGCATATTATTGCACGTTTGTCAGGATGTCGCCCCGCGCTCCCCAGGGTGCGCTTGATCTGACTCACCCCCACAGCCCCGGGAGCGCCTTTTCTCTCATGCAAAAAAAATCCAAACACAGTTGGCTGATGCACTCTTGTAAGCTGCTACATATCAAGGAAAGTTGGGCTTATCCACTGACTCAAGCTAAGAAAATAATCTTGGTAATTTATTTGCAACTATTATTAGCGCACCGAGAGGCCAGCAGCACTGTAATAACGCGCTTTTGCTGATTTTTCTCTTTTTGCCCACATGGCTTACATACATATTTAAGCTGCGTAGTTTTATTTTACAGCTTCATACTCTATTTAACAGGCTTCCAGAACAATAATAAAAAGCCTCCTGCACATCAACAATGCATTAAAGTTGCATAAGTGCCCTGTTCACCAGCTAAAATCAAAACTCCACCATCCAGAAGCTCCTTGTTTGGGGCAAAAGCCACGTTCCACTTTCTGCTCAGGCGCACACGTGATGCAGATTTAATGCATCATGCCCTACCTATGTATAATACAGGAATATGTGATGCAATCTGTTTTAGATTTAGGGTGATGCTTTATAGCACACACTGCTTAAGCAAGCTGCAGGAATACGTCACCGCCGAGCATTCATGTACAAGGTGCTGGATTCAAGATTAAAAAGCTGTGACAATAAAGCTCATAAATATCTGCAAAAATGAAATAAAATAAATGTCACACTGACTGGCGATTTGTATTCAGAGGGAAACAGTTGAAATTACATTACAACTCTATCTCCCACTGGACTTAATTCAAAGTGCTAAATGTAGCCTATAACATCCTGCTGTTTAGAACAGCTTCTAAATTGGACTATTCCAGGTGGAAATGACTCAAAAGCTGCATTAACTCCTCATACAGGTCTTTATATATACATTTGTATGAGGGAGAGCAGCCTCCTCTGAAAATAATTTATTTTCTAAACCTTTACTGAATGTCAGAGCTGATGTCAAGAAGCCCCGAGGCCCCTATATTATAAGCTTATATGTGGAACCAAAGAGCACAACATTGCAGGCTATTCATGGGTGCAGCATCTCATTCTCTGCAGTGAAATGAATTGATGCGGGGACTTTAAGTGTTAGCATACAATATACAAATGCACGCCAACACACAATCCTGTAAATAACTGCACCCACAGACTTCATATGGACTTAGATGACATGCAAAGACACACGTACGGTCTGTATGCATGTATGCATAGAACACGTTCTGTTTCTGGAAACACATTATGGGAACCGAATGATGCACACAAAGCAGAGAAGATGGGAGCGCACAAATCAGGCCTTAACTGCATGTGAAAGCTCAGCATGCCCATGTGTCTTTTCTGCCCGCAGACCAAACACAAGACGTTGGTGATGCAGAGGCAACTGGACAGCTACACACACACCCACACACACACGCAACACGCACAACATTTCTTCTTTTTCTTTCATTTTTTTCCCCTCTTCCCATCTCAGGCTTCTTTATTGACAGAATGATAGCAAAGCTTCAAACTGAATCAGAAAAGGTGTAAGTGAGAGAAATCCAGTGAGTTTTACAAAAAAAAAAAGAAAAGAACAGAAGACTGTGAGCCAGCAGGACTTCATACAAAGCAATGAGAAAGAAAAAAGAAAGGTGAGAGGCGGCGGAGGACAGACGGGAATCGAGGATGAAGTCTACAAATTCTGTGACCATGTGACCCTGCGAGGCGCTAAGCTTAGCGCCAGCCGCATGAATAAACAACCCCGGCATTCCTGTCGTACGGGAAAATAAAATCCTCTTCACATAAGCTTGAAAACATTTCTCACACTCACTGAAATTCAGGCAGAAGACCAAAAATACCTGCCTCACCTGCAACACCTCTCTTTGAAATACGGTCTCCTTTCAACTCTTTATCACAGCCTTTTTTAAAAATGGCGTAGCTGCAAAAGTAATCAGCTACTTTCTATCAAGTTTGCCACATTAGTTTAAAATGTGATTGTTATAGGCCCTGAAAATAAAACAGGATTTTATTTTAAAAAGGTAAACAGCTGGGCTGCTACGTCCATCAAAAACATAAAACAACATTAAAAAAAAATTAGAATTGAAAAATTCTGAAAGAAAAATAAAAACACTTTGAGCTGGCCAGCTTCTCTCCCCAGCTTTAAACCAGTGCTTACTGCCAAATGGAAACTGGCTCCACAGGAGACGAGGGTCGGCACGTGACTCAGGGAGCGAGCAGGACACGCCTGATATTTTTTTTCCTTTTTTTAATTAATTAATTGATTTTTTTTTTATTTTATTTTAGTTTTATTTATTTATTTTTTAAAGCCTTTATTTTACCAGGTAAAATGTTTGAGAACCAGTTCTCATTCACAAACATGATCAGGCTGCAACTGTGATTATATCTCAGTCATGCTTCCTTTCATAACCCACAGTGGGAGGACCCCCCCCCCCCCCGCTGGGTACTGCTGAAGCACCCCATGTACCTCGCTGTGCACTAACAAGCTCCTGTTAGACAGGCACTTGATAAACTTTACTCATAGCTTTCTCAGTTATGCCCGTTTTATCTATTTTTCTCGATTCCACTTTAATGTAAAAGCACAAAAAAAAGGCAGGTAAGCAGATGTGTGCTCAAAGCCTCACACTCACTGCATGATGACAAGACTCCCATCATTTGGACCCAGGCGGACTCAGAAAAGTGTAACACTCGTGTAACACACCAACGCTGTAGCCCTGTGACAGTAAGAGCTCATTTATGATTTTAGTGAATCTAAACAAAAAGTTGGTGATGTCAAAGGGACATTGATTTCATTATCTTATCTCTGTATTTTTCACATTTGACTGAAGTGCAATTGTGAGCAGACAAATACGACACTAGTCACATTTGGGGTTGTTCCATGCGCCTCCCAACCTATTATTACCTTTAATATTTTCCTGTGTGACTATGAACCTGTCAAGCGTTTCTCACCTGCATAATCCGCCTGATGATGAGAATTAGCACACTCAATTAAGCTGTTACATTAAGGTAGCAAGCTGTCAGCTACTGAATAACCTTACTGTGCACAACTCAAACCTCCCTTTCAACCATAAAAAAAAAAGATTTCACGAGTGTCATCGCTGTCAGAAAACACCACAAGTTCCTTCAGGCCTCTCAGAAATAAAGTTGAAGTAACATCATTCACACATCTATCTGGACTGCGTGTGACTGAAAACATCAAGCTCAATGTGATGGGCTTTTGTTGATGGGGTTTCGTGCCTGCTACCATCAGAGGCCGGGTTCACAGCAAGCCTTTTACGCTGCCTGCAAATCAAGTTTCAACAGTCTCATTGTTAGAACATTTCTGAGCCTGACTCCTACCTAACAGGAGTCAGGCTTTGCTCACAAGGCACGCCACTTTAAATACTGATTTCATGAAAGCAGTGCTGCCAGCACATTAGAGCTACACACTCGTACTGTTTCCCTACCGAGAACAAACACTGCACAGAAGATGCTGATATGCAGATATCCTATTAACAAAGACAGATTTAAAATCCTCCGTTTGATCCCAGCTAAAAATCTATGGTTAATCCAAAATGTACAGATCACAGAAAGCTTGATAAGAACCTAATCTATTCTTTCAGCCGTTCAGCAGCCCCAACGATTCAGATTTAGAGTCTCAACCTGCGGCATTGGTGTACCGGGGGGTACCTCTGCAGTGGGTACGAAAAAAGAGTGACGTTCTCCTGCAACACCTGAATGTCACACGCTGCAACTAATGTCTGAATTCCACTGGAGAGAAGGTCTTTGTGTTCGAGATATAATGGCTGCTGGAACTGATCGTGTTTGCTTCAGTCAATACTCGTGATTCTGCTGCATGTTTCGGAAAGCTAAAAGCAGCTTCTGGCGCTATATGATTAAAAATACATGCTTAATTTTTGACAGAACCCATGCCATGCTGCACAGAGCAGATGAGGAGAGCAGGAGGCACATGAACAGCATAAAGCCCCGGGTCAGTTTTCATAATAAAAGACCCCATGTGGACTAAACCTTTTAACCTTTTAAAGTAGTTAGCAAGAGAAGCTGAAAGAGCTAAAGCTTCCTCGCACTTCTTTTTACAATTATTCAGCACTGAGAGGTGATGAGTTATGTCTTTACAGAGCTGGAAAATGTCAAAACCTTTCAGTAAGTGTGGCCTTCGTTGAGTTAAAAATATACACGTACCTACCTCTTAGACGCAAATATTTGCCTCTCAAAATCTCTCTCCCCACAAATGATTTTCTCCTGGCTGACACGATCTTTTCCATTTCTGGCTCTCTGTTTGTTTCTCTCTGTCTTTGTTCTGTCTGCTGATCTTTTTCCAGGCAACCTATTTGATCCTGTCTAGTGTTCATCATACCTCTGAGGATGTGTCCTCTCCCGTGTGCCTTGTTCTAGCATCGTCTTATAGACCTGGCTTCAAAAACAAAATTCAACATACGGCAACAGAATAGGATGCTGTGCGGCAAAGAGAATGAAAATCAGTCTGGTGTGCATGTATCTCTACCCTTCATCTGTGTGATCCTCAGAGCTGCCGGCCATCTCAGATACAGAATTAAACCTCAGACATGATTGCCATTCAGAGAGGGAGTTTGTGGAGAAAATTGACTGGGTTTAATCCTCGTCTGCGAGCCTGGCCCTTGGCAAGGTAAAATAAGATGCAGGAGCTTCCGCTTGTTTAGATGTTGATGGATGAATGGAAATTAAAACTTTACCACACATGAATAACAAAAAGTGGTAAGCAGGACTGAGCAGTGGGGATGTTTTAAGGCTGGATATGGGTGGGTGTATACTTGGTATTACACATGTAGCTGCACAACAGGCGAGGCCATAGCTTATGGAAGTCTCCTCAAATATGGAACTACATGTCAGCGTAGCCGAAGTGATGCAGTGGTTCTCCCACAACCTCCTGGTTATTTATAAGACCGCTGATACCGAAGCAAACAGTGCGGCTTAGTTTAGGAGTCTCCTTTTCAGTAACGCGTGATTAGAGCAGTCCAGTGCACGTGCAGTACATGTGCAACCCATTTTTAAAGACCATAATCAGGCTGTGTTGTGATTCAGTATGAGTTCCACCCAATAGTTTTGCTCACTATCATCAATCATAATTCTCTTGATTCAAGCATAAACGCAGCTCAGTTTGAAAAGTGAACGCGTGGGCACGAAACAAGAGTGATTTTAGTGAGGACCTCGCTTTTCTTTTCTTTCCTTTTTTTTTTTTTTTTTTTTTAAATACCACCTCCACCCACCAACCACCTTTTTGTTTATGCACCTCTGATGCAGGTGTTTGTTGTTCTAAAATGCCAGGAATAACTCGGGAGCAGCTTATGTAAAGAATACAGAAATAAGCCTGATAAAAACAACAAAAACAACGTGTGTTTGATATGTGAACAAATGCACACGTTTAAAGAAGAGAAGAAGCTGATCGCGGAGAACAGCGTCAACAGTCAGTCTTATTAATACCAACCAGCAAAAGCTCTCTTAATGAGTGTGACAGAACTGTAATGCAATCAGCAAGCTTTTGAATTTTCATTACAGCTGCTCACATTTCCACCTCTGAGTTTTACTCCCTTCACAGACTATAGAAATTACAAATATAGACGTCCGCTTTTTTTTTCATGCCGAGTGGGCAATCCACTTGCTGCCCACTCTCTGCCTCTACAAAATCCACTTGCGGCCACTTGACATCTAGAATAAAATAACCAGTGGGTTATGATTGTCGTCATGTGTAAGATGCAATTACTTTATAGGCTAAAAGCTCTTCAAATGCTCTGATTTCAGCCGTATTTGCAGGGAGTCAGTATAAGTTTCCAAGAAGCACTCGGTTGTCTGTAGATGAGCGCTGACTGATGACCGTCAGATACAGTCACAGTAAAGCTCACCTGGTTGGAGTACCGCATGCTGACGTTGCGCTGGTCCTGACGCGGCACATAGCGTTGGATGGGATCAATATCTTTGGGGCTGATCAGCTCATCCGCTGGAATGTGAATGCACACAAACATACCACAAAAGATAGATATGAATACCATTAACATGAATGGGAATATAGTGGGAAACTGACACACCCCTATAGGCAAGGAACCAAGTGTATATGCAGAAAAATGAATTCAAAGAAAGGCCACACAAATACTTTGCTCTCACACTCATGTCATGTCAAGTATTAAGGAACATTTACTAAAATTAAATAATAATGGAAAACTGTGGTCTCACACTCACAGTGTGGGATAATAAATCTCACCCCTGAGGTCACATTAGTTCTGAGTTATTCACAAACTTGCAGCCTGATATCAGAGTGCACTGAATGAATGCACCGATTCAAGTCAACAAACTAAAGCAAACAGACACACAGACATACCCAGCAGCTTGGCGATGTTGTACAGGGCCTGACCCCACAGGAAGACTTTCCCGTCACGGCCACAGTTGCTAGGGAAACGCTTCTGGCTCCCATGCTTGTTCTGCTCTGCCTCCACAAAGTCAGCCGGTACATAGTAGTACTTAGGGATTATGGCGTGGCCTGGCATGAGAGACAAGACGTGTAAGATGTGTGTGCATACAGGCAGGATCTTCTCCGGACAAGTGTCTATAAGCAAAAATAATCTACACTAGTTATTCAGTTCATAAAATGTGCAGGGCAGTAACGCTGCAGTGGTGAGCCACTGTTGTTCTAAACAGCTTTATATCTTAGCATGGGCTAACACATGAATCTCATGCTTTACAGTAATACATTTAATGAAACTAGCAGTTTCTACTGAAACGTGTGTGTGTGCCTGAATGCTGATGAAGACCACGGCAACTTGGTGCCAAATAAACTGGTATTTATGTAGTGCTTTTCTACTCCAACTGAGCAATCAAAGTACTTTTTACTACAAGCCACATCCACTCACACATTAATACAGTGCTTTAGTCTATGCCTTTAAGTGCTTTATCAGTCACACACACACACACACACACAACCACAATAATGGATGCATTTGGGGTTCATTATCTTTCCTGTGGACACTTTGACATGCAGACTGGAGGAGCCTGGGCTCAAACCACCAACCTTCCCTAAATAGCTGTATCTCAGCCACAGCTGTATTTTTTAATTTGTTGCAATTCACACATTTTATTGTGGCAGTATGAAAGTAACAAACTTATTACACAGATCTGAGAAATCAATTCCCCACCACTGCAAAGATAAAGAGACTTCACGTCGAGACAACAGGCAGCACATATGGGTTGGAAGCTGGTGAAGGATCATTTTTGTAGCAGTACTAGCAACTCCAGTTAGTTACATGTTGTGTAGTACACAATGAAGGATAGCAGTACAACAGCAACCTTTCAAATTTGGACAAAAAGGCAAACCAGATCATTAGAATGGCTGTGTGAGACTCTGTGAGACTGTATTTAGACGCCCCTGTGCTTTTAGCTTCATCCTAAAAATCAATTTAGCACTCTAGCATGCTAACATTTTATCTACAGATAACTACAGAACTAAATATTTTGCATCCACTAGTAGTGACATACAGATACATAATTTGCCTACTGGCTACACAGAAATGTATGTGTAAATATATACATATACTATGTGGTCCAGTTTGAATCTACCAGAAATACTGACTTAAACGCTAGCACACTTTGTAGTTGATGCCCCCCAAATTTCATCACAATATATTAGTGTGTTTCCAGAAGCTGAACCCTGCAGGGCCTTATGCATCATCAAAACAATAGGAGCCCCTGACTCCTGGGAGGTTGGGTAAACCAGCAAAAGACACAATGGCAGAGTCTGACAGCACAAAGTGCATTTGTGGATTTACACTTTTAATGAGTATTAACAGTAAAGGAGAAAACACTCCCTTTGTGTTATCCTCTAAAATCCAGCCAATTAACTTCTGGAGTTTTGTTAATTTATACAGAACCAGTACAAAGAGCTCTGCAGAGACTTTGAGCGTAACTTAAGTCAGCTCTGTTTCACATCATTATCCTTTCTGCACTCCAATTATTTCCAATCTATTATGAACAGATGAATAGAAACACAGAGCACTTGACATCCCTATCATTTAACTGTGTGCCCTCGCAGCAATGGGTGCAGGTGAACGTATGAGCCGGGCTCTTTGCTCATGGGGGAAAGGCTGAGTTCACTTGGATGTAACACCCCTGTGAACCTCACTGTGTGGCGTATGAATATGTAAAACTGATTTAATAAGAGAAAGTTTTTCGTTGCCAGAGGGGGGAAGAGAGTAGAAAGAGAATTAAAAGTACCAAAATGAACCAATTTAATATGCCAGATGAGACGAAGCTATACGTGCGTGTTTTTGGGGTTCATCGCTTTCCCCTCGTTCATCGGTCTCTGTGTTTGCGCGGGTGCACGTTGGTTACTCACCCTCATAAGACCGGAAGATGACGGGTTCAAGGAGTTCCTCGTATTCTTTGACCTGGGCCTTATTTCCTCTGAACACCCCTACAACACACACACACACACACACACACACACACGCGCGCAGTGAGTCAAGCAAAATGACAGCAAAGCAACACTGCAGGTTTACAATGTACTGAAAAATCTTGAGGTGCCACCACTAAAATATTTTAGTAGGTACACAAGATTTTTTTTTTTAAGTGCATTTTATTGTAGAGGCTTGTTTATTATTGATCTGTCTGTCTGGGTCAGTTTAACTGCCATCTGAGTTTTTGAGCGGGGCTCATGAAGAGGCACAGCTTCACATAGTGTAGGGCAACAGGCCCTTCACGCCGTCTGTTAGTCCTGAGAGAAATCAGTGGCATATTATATTTTTAAAAAAAAGTTTACGAAAAACTCGCCTCTTTCATTTATTTCTGCCCATTCACTGAGATTCACCAACAAATTTAAAGAAAAAAAAAAAGTCACATCTTTTAAGACTGTGTATCCAAGTCCTCTAAAACAGGGAAAGACCAAAATGTAATTTCCTGTCAAACGCTATAAGTCTGCCTTCTATCTCGGCAATGACCCACTTGAGGCACCATAACAGCAGCAATGGATAGAACAAGGCTTACCGTCAATCATCATGTAGATGAAAAATATGGGAAACTCGCACTCGATCCCATCAAAAAGCTGGAGAAAGACAGACAGAGGGAGGAGGAATTATTGCTTTTCCATTTCACAAAGAGAAGAGAGGCTCGGGAAGTTTAAAGCAGCCGATGGCTGAATTTGAGCAGCACTGAATATGGAACGTACGGCACAGAGAAGATATAGAGGATGTGACATTTTGAATGAAAACTGTCAGCACAGAGAAAAGTAATCCAAGTCCGTCACAAGGTCATTTTTTTAATTCAAAGCTTGACTGTTTGTTTTGAGGACATTTGAAGGTGTGAAATTTTAGGTTTATGATGCACGGACACAGAGAGAGCTGGACCTGAGTTTTACTGGAGACTCGTCACTTCTCTCTCACTGAATAACCAGACTCTAAAAAAGGGGCGGGGCCTCAGATGTAGATATTGTAAATGATGGCAGTCTTTTACAGTCTAACACTGAATAAGACATTATTTATAACCTAGCAGCAACAAGCACTTAAGAGCTTAAAATGACCATGACATCCTGGGCTCTTCCATATGGCAAAACACACACATGTAACAAAGTGTAACTGACTATAACAAAGTACAAGATGGTTACAGTATAACAGCATAAACACCGGCTCACGTCTGTGATTAACTTACAAAAATGAGCTCTAGGCCAGTTTACATTGTTTGGTTCACAGCAGGTTTACATCACCTGAAGCTGAAAGCATGAGGTCATAAGAAATGTGACACTTGTTAATTTAGCTGCCTTAGTGATGTGGTCCTGCACCACTGATTCATTCCAAGAACCCGTTTGGAGAAATTCAATTCTGGTGACTGACAGATGCTCTGCACTAAATATGCCCGTCTTATCTGGTCCCACAAAGGTCCAACTAATAAATGCAGCGTGTGTTACAAATGGGACTGACGGATCATACATAATTACTTCGCCCGCCGGTAGGTGGAGCGAGGTTATGTTTTAGGTCTGTCTGTTACCAGAATAACTAAAAAAATTATGAACAGATTTCAATGAACATTTCTGGAGTTGTTGGCACAAGAACCTTTAATTAAATCTTAGTGGTGATCCAGATCACGATCTGCATCCAGGAATTTTTAAAAGGGTTCGTTATCATTGTGAGATGAGGACAATAGTCACGTATTTCAGGATTACTCAAACAATTACGAAAGGATTTTGATGAAAATCTCAGGAGCTTTTGGGGGTGCTGCGTGGAACAATTGTTTACATTTTGGTGGTGATCCGGATCGTGATCTGGATTTGTAGAGGGATTCTTTACCATGGCGAGATAGGGACAATATTCACATATGTGTCTGACCTTATGAGGATGTCATATACCAAAGGTTGGCCACAATTCAGGGAGGATTCCTAATGATCCAGAAAGCTGAAAATGATAATTCACTCCTGTACAGTAAGAAATAAGACCAGTGACATGCAACTAACACCAAAATACAGCTGAACCTTAGCTGAGTACGGCAACTTTGGGTGGGATCTATTGCAGCGTCATACTGGCCCACAGAAAATGTGACTACTGAATATTCCCCAATTGACTGTTTTAAGGATGGAAGTTGTAGCATTCATTGTAAGAGAGCACTCCCATCACAACAGAAACGCTCCATCACAGAACAAAGGTGATCAGTCACAACTCTGCATCGTTTGTAGTGAGGCTTCCCTCTAAGAGGTCACGTGAACCCAAACTGTGCCGGCACAATGTCCCCACAGCATAATTTCTTTTAATTCAAACCGTTTATGGCTCATGTTAAACAGATGGATTTCATGATAGTTCTGCTTGTGAATTCAAGCTAAATCGCAAATCAAAATCCTGGGACTGATCCACTTTCTCACCCCAAACGTGCAGCAGGCTGCCTGCTTTTGGTCCAGCTGTTTAGTGTGCTACAAAGTTTGAGTGACAGCTCTTGTGTCGGCTGGAACAGACTAACCCAAGTCATTTTGGTAAGATGCTTGGCCTCCAAAACAGCTTCAAAGCCCTTGGCACACATTTGTCTAGTTTGAGATGAACATAATTTTTTCCAAAAGACTCCCTCATTTCCTGTTTTGACAAATTAAATGCAAAAATATCACCCACGGCTGTTCCCATGGGTAAGAACTAGTGGCTTTGTAGGCCATGGCATATGATTTGCACCATTTTTTTAAATACTTATCAAAGCATATTTGTCCAATTGATTCTTTTTTTTTTAATTTAATTAAATCTCTCAGCTCATAAACACTTTGCTGTCAGACTGATGTAAATAAATGAAAGGCAGCGAGTAGCAGCAGCTAGATGGAACATTCCCAAATAAACACTGGAATTGACACCATCACTTCCTGGATTATTCTCTGAAGCTCAGCTAGACTACATCTATGTGTACTCCATCTTACACACACACACACACACACACACACACACACACACACACACACACACACACACACACACACACACACACACACTTTAAGCCATTCAGTTAGAAGTCACACGTAGAACAGTCAAAGTTAAGCAGAGAGTTTTTCATTCTAGTAATTCAATCTCATCGTGTTTAGTTTACAGCGCCCTCGACCAAAGAGGCTCAATACAAAACACTGTCACTACACAATAACCCACTTTAGTCACCAAATCTGGATAAACACGACAAATCAAGGTCAGTTTGTAAAAAGATCAAACAAGCAGCAGAATTTTATTAGCCTCTTTAAAAATCCATCAATACAAAATACATGTGTGCACATGTCTGTGTGTATGTGCGTGTGTGTGTTCATGGGTGTGTGTGTGTGCATGGGTGTGTGTGTGTTCATGGGTGTGTGTGTGTGCATGGGTGTGTGTGTGTTCATGGGTGTGTGTGTGTGCATGGGTGTGTGTGTGTGCATGGGTGTGTATTTTAGTCCCTCTATCTATAAATGTAATTAGTTCTGACTATCTTTGTACCTCATCTTTTTCAATAATCTCTGTGCTGATGGAAGATAACAGACATCCTAATGCAATAACAAATGCCTGGTTGAGCTGACACACACACACACACACACACACACACACACACAGGGTGCTTTTCACTGAGCGGACACTCTCGTTTGTATGAATGTGCTTCTTTAAATGTCGGCACTCTGTGATTGTGTAGATATGCACGGCCTCAAGTTGCATATTTCACCAAAAACTAGAAGCAGCAGAAGCTATCAGGTGGTTAAAGAGGGATGAGGAAGAAAAAAAAAAAAATGAAAGGCAGGAGCAGAGTGCGCAGAGAGAGCGAAGCAGGGGAGGGTGTACTTGGTGGCACGGGGAGAGAGTACCAGAGAACAGGAGAGCTGAGGCAGTCACCCAATGAGGCCTGTGCTTTTTGGCCCGTTGAGGCTATAAACAGACAGGGATCCCTGGTGTTTTGTGCTTGAGCAGCTCGACTGATTGCTAAAACTGTCTATCACACAGGCTGCTGCCGCTGCTCTCTGTCAATGGTAAACAGACAGGGAGCAGAGACGTCTGCCCTGCTGTGAATTCTCTCTTAAACACCAACAACAACTTTAGTCAGTGTCTTGTGCGGGGGAACCTGGCCCACCTGTGATTTCCTTTCTCCAGATAAAACTCAAACTGTGTCAGACACACCGCATTTCCTTTCTCTCTGAGATGGCTTATCCCTCAAAGGAGGTGACATTTTACTTATTAATTTTCTACTATATTTGAAACACTTAATCAGCTACACCTCTAAAACTGGCAAATCCCTATTTTTTTTTAATTCATTAAAAAAAACCAAATCAACAGCAGAGAGATTCATTACTACACAGAGCTCATTTTCAGATAATATTTAGTGCATGGTGCAATAACCATCTGGCACTATTTCCTCTTATATAACTGGATTCTTACAGCGTTCGCCAGTGTAGTAGTAAATATCTGATCATTAGTAGATGGAAGGGAAATGGCAGCAGAAGCGATCATGGGTTTTTACATTATGAAACTGGTAACAGTGCCTTCCACAACTAATCTGTCTGACTGCTGGTCGAACTCGGGGCAGGACGCAGCCTGAAGGAACCGAGGCATTAACCATCGTTTGATAATTCTTAGCCTTAGAGTCTTTAGAGTCTTTGTATCCTATTAGCCGCAGGATTAAACAAAGCTCATTTCAAAGTGGTTCAGAGTTGGGGTCCCGTGAGTGCCCACTCTGACATATCAAGCGAGCACTTCCATCATCGGTGCCTTTGTAAATCATTTTTCCTCAGCCCCACCTTTTGTCACCACAAACTGATGACTCAAACAATCTTTTAAAGAATGATCGATGTAATTAATGAATGATTTTACCATCAGATGATTCTTTGATTACAGGAAACTCTAGCAGGTAGAACTGATTAGACATCTTGAAGGAGTCATTCAGTGTTTCACGGCCAGCATCAGACTCTGAACTCACAGATATCTGCTTTCTTCTCCATCTGCCTCTCAGAGCTCATTAATTCTGGCAGGTTAGTTCTCCAGCTAAAGTAATGATTTGTTTAGCATTAAGAGTCCAGCCTGTGATTCACTCGTGCTACGCTCACAGAGCTGATTCTGAAGTGACTGCGCTGTCATTTTGCCAGGATCACAGGGGGTTCACGAGAGGAAAATGAATGCCCGGTCATTCACATAGGTGTATATGCATGAGCATACACACTGACTCAGCCGCACAGCCAGCACACACACACACACACATGCACGCTAAGATTTGGGGTGAAATACCTGGGGATTAGAATACTTGGAATGAGAGAGGCTAAGTCGCAGGCAGATCTCTAAGCATTATCATAAAAGGATAAAACCTTTGCAGGATTATGAATTTCAAAAACTTTTGAAATGTCAAGCACTTTCAAGCTGAACTTTTCCACATTTGATGGATTGCAAACTGTGTTTCTCAGGGTTAGCATCACTTATATACGTACATATAAACACATACAGTACCAGTCAAAGGTCTGGACACATCTTCTCATTCAATGTTTTTATTTATTTTTAGTTTTTTCCTACCTCATAAATGAATACCGAAGTCATCCAGACTATGTGTCTCAGATTTAATGTGTTTTAGATTTTAGATTCTTCAAAGTCGGCTCCTTTTGCTTTGATCACAGCTTTGCACTCTCAGCATTCTCTCAATCAGCTTCATGAGGTCGTCACCTGAAATGGTTTTCCAGCAGTCTTGAAGGAGTTCCCAGAGGTGCTGAGCACCTGTTGGCTGCTTTGCCTTCACTCTGCGCTCCAACTCATCCCAAACCATCTCAGTTGGGTTTTAGATCAGGTGACTGTGGAGGCCAGGTCATCTGACGCAGCACTCCATCACCCTGTTTCTTGGTCAAATAGCCCCTACAGAGCCTGGAGGTGTGTTTGGGGTCATTGTCCTGCTGCAAAACAAATGATGGTCCCACTAAGCACAAACCAGATGGAATGGCATGTTGCTGCAGAATGCTGTGGTAGCCGTGCTGGCCATGCCTTGGGTTTTGAATAAATCACCAACAGTGTCACCAGCAAAGCACCCCGATACCATCAAACGTCCTCCTGCATACTTCTTGGTGGGAACTACACATGCAGGAACCATCTGCTGACCTTTTCTGCATCTTACAAAGACATGATGGTGTTTGGAACCAAAAATCTCAAATTTGGACTCATCAACCAAAAGACAGATTTCACTGGTCTGATGTTCATTCCTTCCTCTTGTTCTTCTTCCTTAGAAGTGGCGTCTTTGCAGCAATTCGACCATGAAGTCCAGATTCACAGTCTTCTGTGAACAGTTGATGTTGAGATGTGTGTGCTACTTGAACTCTGAAGCATTTAGGTGGACTCTTATCTGGGCTGCTGTTAACTTGCAGTCTCTGAGGCTGGTAACTCTGATGAACTGATCCTGAGCAACAGAGGAAACTCTTGGTCTTCCTTTCCTGGAGCGGTCCTGATGAGAGCCAGTTTCATCATAACGTTTGATGGTCTTTGCAACTGAACTTGAGGATAGTTTCAAAGTTCTTGAAATTTTTCAGATTGACTGACCTTCATTTCTTAAAGTAATGATGGACTGTTGTTCTTCTTTACTTAGTTGAGTCATTCTTGTCATAATATGGATGTACAAACAGCTCATTAATGGAACCATCTAATTAGCCAATCACATGGCAGCAGTTTAATGCATGTGACACGGTCAAGACGACCAGCTGAAATTCAAACTGAGGGTCAGTCTGGGGGAAGAAAGGGGATTTGAGTGACTCTGAATGTGGCTGTTGTTGCCAGATCGGCTGGTTTGACTATTTCAGAGACTGCTGATCTACATCTCTGGGGCTGACAGAGAATGATCCAAAAAAAGAGAGAATATCCAGTGAGCAGCAGTCCTCTGGGCAAAAATGCCCTGTTGATGCCAGAAGTCTGCTGAGAATGACAAAACTAATTAAAGCTAATAGTACGGCAACAGTAACTCAGAACTGTGCGTTCAGAGATCCTCTTCTGCAGAAGAGGATCTCTGAACGCACAATATGTCAAAGCTTAAAGCAGTGACAGTAGCAGAAGACCACTCTGGGTCCCACTCCAGTCTGAACTGGAGTGGGTCACCATCACCTGTGTTTCCATCACCTTGTTGACTCGGTCCCATTAAGGCAGCTCTGAAAGCAAAAAGGGGTCAAAGAATGAAAGAAAACGTCAGAACAAACCTTCATTTCAGCAGGTTTGTAGTAGCGGCGATTCTTGTCTTCGTTCGCGGTGCGGTAGCCATCACGCAGGAAGCGTTTGAAGCCATATTTGCCGCGGAGCTTGCGGACAATCTTGTCGAGCGTCTGAGTGTAAAGAGCGTCATCATCCACCGCAAACGAAGGATAGCTGATGGTTGGAAGCAAGGCCGCGTCTGTGTTCTGCCAGAGAGAAAACAATCACGAAGCCTGCGCCACATTTGTTATCTAAATATCTATTCTGACATTTTCAGATTAAATAATTACCAACCGTGATATTTTCATTTCACTTTTCTGAGATTTTTTTAGGGTTTACGTGAAAATCTGCCATTTTCAGTTGCAGAAATATAAAAAAAACATTTTCAAAGGAACTGCACCTCTCTGTCATTTATTTATGAGCCTAATGTGAGGGGAGCTAATACCATTTACATTTGCATCCATATGTTCTACAGAACGAAGTACTAAACATGCGTGGATGCCCTTAAGCAGTTTAGGAGTCAGAGTGTCGGTTTATAAATAAAACACTACAGCAGGATCTGACTGCATTTACATACAAACTATTAGGAATGAATCTTGTTATCAGGCTTGACAAACCACTGTGACTGAGCATCTAATAGTCCTATTTTATTGTTTGGTTTACTCTATTAAGCAAGGGAAATGAAATCTATTACGTCCCAGCTTCACTGCAAACAGTTATGAATATTTAAAGTTTATTAATAGAATGCAGTGAAAACTCAAAAGCCTTGCTTTCATATCCTGTGGACTCTTCTGTCTAAGCACTGAAGTCTATAAAGTAACTGCGTGACGTGACTGTGAGCTTGCTTGTCAGCACGCTTAAGGACGGGATTTCTGTTCAGTTTTGATTTCTGCTGCTCTGCTTTGTAGCGCGTTCCCTTTTTTTATCCTTTGCACATATCTCTGCAGCTCACAGAGGAGCAGGTGCAGCTCCGTCTCGTCCCGTTCATTTATATTCTTTAACTTCTTGTTGCATCTGCTAACATCCTCAGCTGCTGCAGCTGAGAAATGATATCGGCTTGCGACACCCCCCCCCCCGTGCAGTACTGCACTGAATGTGTCTGGAATTGAATCCTGGATTTCAATCTTTTGACATATTACATGACACACTGATGATATACTGATATCTTGTGTATCATGACATAATCCTGCCCAGTGTTGGTCTCTCGCTGTCTCCTGCACTCCCTCAGTCTCCTGTGTCTATAAATGCTAGACTGATCGTCTAACTCCACTCATTTTCTCCCAGGCTGATGGTGACTAGTCTGCCTTACATATCTGGCACACACAAAGATGTGATCATTTCAGTGCCTGCGAGTGTTGGAGAGAAGTGTTTTCTTCTTTGAGCTTTTTTTTTTTACTTTTGCCATTTCTTGGCATCAATAGTTCAGGTAAGGGCAGTGCAATAACTGCACCATGAGGGAAATATCCACCGACATACTGGCATGAGTGCATGTGCGTGTGCAGTTAACCTTTTAGGTATCTGACATATACATGACAGGCTACTATTTGGTAGAGATTATGCACACAGCTGCACACGTTTGCATTACACTGTGGAAATATTTCTAAGAACAAGGAGATCAGTTCACAGACAAAATGCTACATTTAAACAATATTTTTGCTCTGATATGATGAATTTAGACAAGAAAAAAATCAAAATATATTTTTAAAATTTTTTGAATAAACTTCATTTAAAAAGATGCGTGCACTCGATCACCTTTTTATTGATCAAAACACTGCGTGGCATTTATCAGTAGAACACTGTGGGAGCACGGCAGCGTGAAGCTCTTCTTTCTTTGGTTTTTTTGCTCTGACTGTTCATGTCTGCCAGGCAGTTCAAAATTTCTCTGTAGTTGTTAATAGTTGAGATATTTAAAAAAAATTTTTAAAAAGTAGTAGAAGAAGAAATGGAAAATGTTCATACAGCTACAGTATGTGCAGTACCAGTACAGTATCTCTGGAGATTGTGATTGTGTACTACTGACTGTAAGGATTAAAATAATGTTTATAAGCTTTCAATACAATGGCTGAATCTGATTACATTTGCAACAACAGTTATAGGTCTTTACCTATTTACATATTTACAATATTACAGATAACTACAACAATGAGATGATCCTCTATGAAACAAGCAATGGTGGGAAGAGAGAACTCCCTTTTAACAGGACTTCCAGCAGAACCGGGGTGGAGGTTGTGAGTGAGGTGAAAGAAGAGGGGAAAAAAAAAAAAAAGGAGCTAAGGACAAAAAGCAAACTGTGGGAAAGAGCTGAGAAAAGCTGACATGCAGTGGTGGCATACAACGGACAGTCCACCAGCAGGCTGAGCTTATAAGGGATGGTTCAGGGACACATGACAGAAGATTTATCAAAAATTTTGAAAGCAGAGTGGGTGTCTGTCTCTTGAATCCAAACTGTGGGTGGTTCCACAGGAGAGTGGATTGATAGTTGAAGGCGCTGCCTCCCATTCATTCTCCTTTTGGAACCACAAGAAAGCCAGCACTCTGAGAGTAAACGGCACCATGAGGTCTTTAAGATACGAAACTGATAATATCGTCTAAATTTTAGAAGAAAAGCCCTCCACTGCATGTTTCATTTCTGACTTTTATGACTCGCAGCTTTACGTTAAATCTGTATGCCTGTGCGTTTTGTTGTTACTTTAGTCTACGGTCGACTGATGTACTCACATGGGAGCGAGACTCTCTGGGTAGCAGAGAGCAGAGGGTCTGCCTGTTCCTGTTGTGAGCATCCAGATCCACAAATATCACAGACCACGAGCAGCCCTGCATAAAAACAAATAAAACAAAAAAACATCTCAATTACAGCTCAACCATTCGTGCTTCACAGGTACCGCAGTAATGTATAGGCTCCTGTTCTATAGGTGCAAACTGATAAACAGGCACAAACATGCAGAGGGCCTTCATTTAGCCAAATAGCTGCAGATGCTTAAAATGACTTGGCTTTAAAGCCTCGGGTATTACACCTCCACACATCAAAACACTGTTTTGCTGTAAAACCAGGCAGATATATTTGGATTGCTCATGTTATTGAAGTACAGTGTGGGAGTGCTTAAACAACAGCGAGTCATCCTATCACTTCAAAAGTCTCCCTGTGCAAAAATGAAGCACTACCACCACGAAGCAGTTTGTCCATCCAGAGCACTTAAACACTTCCAGGAGAGGACGGGGGAGCATTTTGTGCTCTTTACTCACTGAGGGAAGCAATCAAACCATTTTTCAGGTTCTAAAAAACTGCTCCACTCCACTTCATCCATCCATCCATCAGCAGTGCTTATATGAAACCAAGTGAGCAATTCCCTCAACCTGTAAGCAGTTTTTAATGTAAGTCAGATGCATTATGTATGAATATTACCAGAGTGTGCAAAAAAGAAAAAGAAAAAACATCTGGCCAGGGCTTTTAGTCAAATCAGCAAGCTTTCCTCTAGAAATTTACATAGTGCTATAAACTGCTGGCCACCAGTGTAGGCAGTTGTGTGACAAGTTAGTGAAATGGCCCACACAAGAAAACTTTTTGGAGTATTATAGAAGCAAAGTGTAAAACACAAACTAACACGCAAAAACAAGCCTGTAAAATTAGAGGTTTTGCCTTTTAGATTTCACTCCTTTTGTTTTATTCATTCACTTTTTTTTTTTTCCAAACAGAAGCAAACAGTCCTGGGAGCTCACTGGATTTTAACTGCAACATTTTTATATTTCTTTCTTTCTGTGTACTTACACAAAAAAGAAAGTTTAAATATGCACTGCACTGTCATGGTCCTGGGCCTTTTGCTCAGTGCTTTATGTTTTTATAGTTGGTTAATTTCTCTGGTTGTGCTTCTAAGTTTTGCTCGTGGTTTAGGTTCTTCATTTGTTATAGTTTTCTGTTAGTATTTAGTTCCTGATTCCCTTGTTCTTGTGTTCCGGTGTCCGTGTTCTCCCTCCTGTGTCTAGTCTCCGGTGTTTGTCTTCCCCGTTTAGTCATGTCTTCAGATTCCCTCTGTGTGCCGGCCCCCTTATATGGCAAGTCTGTTTGGTCACTTCCTGTTTTATTTTGACAGTCCTTTGTGTTTAGTTTTGCTTCCTGTGTCTCATTAGTGTATTCTATTTATGGTCTCAGTCTTCCCCTTGTCTCTTGTCAGATTGTCGTCGTCGTAGCAGCTGTGTTTCGTCCCGTGCCCTCCGTGCTCCTAGCGTTCCCGGTCAGTTTTCCTTTGTTTAACAACCTGCCCTGTTTGATTCACTGTTGTTTGGAACAGTGGCTTATTTTGTCATTTATAACTTCCTGCTCCTGAGTCCTGCATTTGGGTCTCCACACGCGCCACACAGCCTTAAAATAAAAATCACTGACATAATCTGCAGTTCTGCTTCTGTAAAACTATACCACACTTGTCCTCAGTGCGACAGGTCGTCTCTTTTTTTTTTTTTTTTTTTGGATCCTGTTTGTAAGATTTTCTTCAAACAATCTTTGATTTAAACACAAGAAAACGGCGCGCCGCTCGTTCCTGGTGCATCTATCGCTAAGCGTCCTCGTGAGTGATCCGAAGTAAAAAACAAAGGCCTGAGACGACTTTCACCTGCAGTCTTTGAAAGTAAATATCTGTAAATATAAATTTTATTTTATCCTCACTTCTCAGCTGCTTTGAGTTTGCGCACAACCCTCAGAAACCACTGATGTCACTCTTATTTTTATTGGTTTCTATAAACATTGACTGAATATCAATTATTTAAAGACCCTATAACAAACACTTTAAACTTGACACCGCTTTGCATGTATTTGAAATATGTATGAAATACATTTAAGGAACAAAAATATAGAAATAAATCAAAGTGTTAGGTGTGTTCTTTGCTCTGCTTGATCCCTGCTCTCGACACGGTATGAATCAGGTGACGGTCCCTCGGCAGAAAGAGGAATCAGCTGGGATTTGATTGTAGAGCCATGTGTAAACAGCACTGTGAATTTAAAGACCAGCTTTAAAGCTGAAGGATCCTCCTCGTGTGAGATCAATTTTATCCGCCCAGTTCAATTTGTCACACCGAGAGGCTTCCATCATGCGTCCACAGCGTGACACTGAGGGGGGGCCGTGGTGAGGGGTCGGGCCAGAACTTCTCGAAAATGAAGGATGCGTTTCCTTTCTTGTAGTACAAAAGCTGACTGTGCTACACAGCTGCAAGAGTGTGCAGATGGTGGAAATGGTGATAGCAGAGTTAAGAATGTACTAAATGTTCCGGTTTAGGGCGTCGAGGGGAGGGAGCTACATTTGCTGCTTGAGGGATGAGCGTCAGCTGAGACATCAAGATTGATAGAGATCATTAATAAGCAACTGGAAGGCTTGTAGCACTTCTATTCCTACAGAGGGACAAGACACACACACACACACACACAGAAGCCACATATAGCACGGACCATAAAGTAGCCACCTCTATAAATTGATTCTTTCAACAAGCTTGAGCTCAATGACAAAATCCATTTTCAGGCACGGGTAAATCTCTTATTTTGCAGGTGCTCAGAAGAAAAACACAAACAACAACTTTACGGTAATACCCAACAGCCGCATACGATGAGATGATAAACACTCTGAGCTTAAATGGAGTGAACTGCCAGACAAACCGTTCCTGGCAAATACCCGAGTGGAGAAAATAAGAGGAAAAGATAATAGGAAAGGAAGCTTGCTAAGTGGAAGGCTTCATTTTCCAATCCATTAGCAGGTGTAATGAATGTCCCTGTTTTCTTCTCCTAAAAGAAATAAAAGAAACATATTCACTAATGGACTAAGAGCAAAAAAAACAGGTTCTAAGATTTGGGGGAAACCTGTATCAGCCGCGGCCATCGATCAACGTCTGCAGAAGCACAAACAATTTGCTGAGACAAACACAAACATGCTAAATGAATCTCCCGGTCAGTCGTCCACTCAGAGGCATTCCTGCAGCGGTGACAGCAGCACTAATTACACTGATGCCATCTACTTGTAAAACAGCAGCAGCTTTCTATAAACTCAGTCAGGTCATTCTTTGCTCAGGGTGGTGACATTGCACCCATCTAGCAAGATCTACGGGGCTGCTGCAGGTTTGACTTAGTAACGAGTCCAACTGTCTGTAATGCATCTGACTGTCCTGTGGCAGAATTAGACAAGAGACAAAGACAGCGGTGTCTTGGAGTTCATATGAGGTGGAAATGTGTAAGGAGCCGGTGACTTATTTAAATACCTGGTTTCCAAACAAGTTGAATCCATTGATGGCCTCCAGCGCAGCTTTAGCAAGGCCCACAGAGCTGGAAAGACAAGAAAGCTTAAACATTAACCAAAACATACGATAAGCAAATATCACTGAAACAATGCTAAAAGGTAATAAAGATGTCAGTTTTTTTTTATTTATTGGCAAGACAGTAAATGTTTATGCAAACCAAACGTGTCAGTGAAATGTCACAAGTCCCCCCCCCTCCCAAAAAAAAGCATTCTGAATCACATCTAAATGGCTATCTGTTAGGATTCAATAACGCTGAAGGCTCCTGAGATTGTGGTCTACTCTCAATAATGGATGATGGGGAGGAGAGAGAGAAAAGAAAAAAACCTTACAGTGAATTTCACAGTGGCTGGCTGCTGTGATTGCAATGCAGGCTAAATGTGAATCAATTTTACTGTCATTTTGTTTCTCTTTCTACCCCACCAAGATTTCTCCCCCCAAAAAAAGAACAGAAAGGAGAGAGAGAGAGAGAAAAAGAAATGTAGGAAACTTGATGTTGACTGGCGACGGAGATGCTGACATATCAAAAGCATTCATACAGATGATGGGTGGCTAATTTAGTCTCTAAAAGAGCTCTGCTGAGAGTGGTTCTGTGTAACGCACATGCGCGCACACACAGCAGTGGTCAGAAATCCCGACAGCACCTCACATGCACATAGACTGAATTAATGCTTTGTGGAAACCCAGGAGGTTAAAAAAAGTGATGCAGGATGAGCGCCGAGCGATGATGCAACCGTTTCGGTTGACAGGTGGAGAGATAAGGATTCGCATGACGAAAATATTGCTGCAGACTGTACAACAGTATTCTGCCACTCTGACAACAGGTGTGTTTACATGCAGCGGTTCATATCTCAGTTAGGGTTGTGTTTTCTTTGCTTTCCAGATTTATACGCGTGAGTGGATCCGTGCCTGAGCCACACACCCCACCTCCTCTTTGCTGCATTAAAGATGGACACAGCCACCATGACATCACCAAGTGATTAGTAAGTGCCCGCTGTGAAGCCTGTGAGCTGAGGGCCATTTTGGTGTTTTGAAGCCGGGCATCAGTGTTGAGGACATGGAGCTCAGACATCATTCAGTGTTCAATATGACTTAAAACCAGCAGCTGGGAAAAAAATTAAATAAAATCACTGCTGAGGTCAAAGACCAAAGAAGCCAAGGGTCGTAATCCTATGGATTTTTTGTTAGTCAGTGAGTGTACAGTTTTACAGTCAATCACATCCAGTTTTAAACACCAAGACGATGACTGTGAAGAAAGCTTCAGCTGCCTGTAGATTTGATAAGAAGCTGAACAAAGCTACAAGATCTGGGTCTGAAAACCAACACAATCAGCAGGAAAGACGCCAAAATGCTGCTTTATGTTGAGGAGAGCTGCAGCGATGTAACAATTCTTTGACCCAATTTATATTCACTTGTTTCAATTTTGATTCATTTCAAATCTACATCTTAAAATTTTAAAAACTTAATTCTGACACCAAGCCTTCAAACGCAGGACCCCCTAAAGCCATTAAAAAGCCATCAGATTAACATCACCACAAAATAAGTAGCAACATCAATAATTACTGCAGACAAGACTTTATAGCTGACTTACATGATTTTTGATTTGAACTAAAATATTTAAGAATATCTGACATCCCTATTTGCCAAAAAGTAATTTAACTAAAAATAAAATCCAGTCTCCATCAGTCTGAATGTCGGGACGCAGAAGCAAATAAACTGAAGACTTTGAAATGGACACATGAAGTCATCGATGTGTTTCTGCCCACTGCACACAGATCCTGTTTCCATGGAACCAGTCTGAATTGCTCAGTATTTGGATACACTATGGTAAATTATTGCATAACTACCTATATAAGCCAACTCATTAATTGGGGAAATCCAAAGCACGGCCACGAGAGGAAGAAATATGAGACGACACAGTGCCCCTGACAACACTGAATTTGTTATCTTTTCTTGGAGACATCTTGGCAGGCGGGTGCCAATAGCTCTGGATTGTTGGAGAAAGGGAGAAAAAAAAAAAAGAGGTGCTTTTCAGAGATAAGCAACAGCAGAAATTGAGGATCTTTATCAAGAAACTGAGGGAGGAGAGGGAGGCCGGTTTGACCTTGGATGATAAATCAGTTAGGGAAAACACAGAAACTCAACACAGGCGAAGAACGGTGCTGATGTTTGAACACGATGTTTGAAATCTACTCTTCATGGAAGTTAACCATTCAGATGGTCCGTTACATTTTATTCAATATATGACTGAGATTTCCATATATTACCCCCCCGTATTGTTTTGGTATGCTCGACGGATTATTTGCTTAACAATATTACAGCAAAACTACCACTCTGATTCATATCAAATTTGCATGAAAAATGGCCATTGACCCCGAGATCACTTGATTAAAGTTTTACCATAATTGGGTCGAGGTCAGAGGTCAAGTTCTTGTTAACGTGATAACCCGAGAAGGATGTCAGGTAGGATGTTCAAATTCACACCATAGATGCATCTACTAAAAATCTCTGCCAAGTTCGAATTTCGACAACCTTGACCTCAAGGTAAAGGTCAAAGGTCAAGTTTTCTGAAACTCTTGTGAACGCGATAACTCAAGAACGATGTGACCGAGCATGTTCAAATTCATACCACAAATGTATCTGCTAACAATCTTGGACAAGTTAGTTCTTATCATAATAGTGTCAATCACAGAAAGTAACAGTGTTCTCAGTGGTTTATATTTATTGTGATTTTAGCGTTTCTTATTCCTGATTCTTACTGAGTCGTCTGCAAGTCACTAAGGCTCTTAATGAGGTGATGCACCTCATTAAGATCTACAGAGACCTGCTAATTATGTGTTTTTTAGAACTAGTACTTCCAGGGGACTCATACCAACTTAATGTCAGGAGCCTGAAGGCAGCACTGGCAGCTGACAGTTTTTTTGTTAAGTCATTGAAAGCATCTTTTCATGCTTACATTTGGTTTAAAAGTCAATCTGATCTGATCCAGATTCTGGATTTGCAGGCTACGTGAATTTAATCTGATCTCATCCATACATTTAAAATGGAAACATTTATAAAATCAAAGTTATTTTAGTTCAACTTCTTAAACCTTGGGAAATCATGGGCCCGTGTGTTATCTCTGTGATTCAGTGTTTGGAGAGCGACACGTTTGTGAGACGGACAGCACGCCTGCTGGGGGCGGGGTTTGTTGCGCCCGGCACCACTTCTTCACTCACTGACTGAGATTTCTGTAGTTGTGCTGATTTAACATTTCCAACAGTACACACCGACCCATACACACACATCAGATCAAACACACTTGACTGTAAAGAAAACCATCACATGTTCACATATTTCTGCTACTTCCTGCTGTAAATAGACTGCTTTTACATTTCTCACTTGATGTTGATGCTATTTATATGGAGAGAAAAAAAAAAGAGTCCTTCTTGCTGTAGTTAATGTTTTCTCTCTAAGCAAAAGCCATTAAAATTTCACAATCTAGTGAATTAAAAAAACAAACCTCACAGCCCTATGACTGAAAGTTTAAAATCATTAAAGGTTCTGTAGTTAATTTCAAGAAGATGGAGCTGCCCACACTGTGCATGAACCATCAGTGAGGCAGAAGGTCCACAAAAATATGATTTGCAGCTGCATAAAAAGTAAACCAATGCAGTACTTTAGATAAAGCCTTTATTGTTAGATGGAAAGACCTATTTATAAAAAGGTATATAGATATCACACGTGGAGCAAATGTGAAATGGCTTTCTAGGAATGATGAACCCACAGCTCCTCTTGGCCCGTGGAGCGTTTTAGCACCATTGGTTTTTTTAACTATTGGTTCTCTCTCGTTACTAGCTAAACAGACACATATTTCCCTCAGGCGTGAGTGGGCGAGGTGGTGGAAGGTACTGGATATCGGCCTTATATTCAATAGCTAGATACAAAAATGACTCCAAATGCATGCTAATGCATAATTGGATGCATGGATGTGTAAAATGGCAGCTCTTAGCTAACACATTTGGCATAGTTAAATATATGTAAACTATAGTGAAACAAGGAGTGGGTTTGGTCTGTATTCACAGAAATATGACTTAATTTTTGAGCTAAAATACAAAGAAACCACCAGTGCCAGTCACTGCACTGCTCCTCTAATAATGTCTGCATAGATGTGCATTAAAACTGGGGTCTTTAAAGACTTAGCGAACTTAAACTTTAGGAGAACGGAGCGTATGGAGAGGATGTTTTTGCGTGTTGCTTATCTTTTCACTGACCTGGAATGCAGCTCAGTGCTGCCGTTATTGTATTTGCTGCCTCGCTCCCACATTCCATAGTCGGGTACCCTGTAGGCTCTCTCTACGCAGAAAACCAGGTTCTGAATGAAGGAAACCTGCATGCAGAGAACAAACGTCAAACACGGGACGGCACGGGACACCGGGAGTAAATGCAACACTGACACCTGCATGCATACAGTACACTGACACGTAACGGATACACACGCCCGTGCATGCGTTTAACCAGGGCTCCAGACAGAAACATGTTTCCACATGGAAAGTGCAATCACAGTATACACACACACACTTCTACATGACCTTTGATACAGATCTGGGGTGATGAGTGTAACTCTCTCTCATTATAAAGGTTACTATAGTGAAGAAGAAAGCTGATTTCTAATCAGTGCTCAAGGTGAAACTGACCCTAAAGCTATAGACTGTAATTAAGTAGGATAGAAATCCAGTATGTGATGCAGAGCTTCACCGCCTCGTCAGCTGCTGTATAACAAAGACACTAAATGGACACAATTCACAAAATCCACTTAAAACAAAAGGCACTTATTAGTGTCCCACCATTCAAATACAGACTCCAAAATCTCATCAGCAGTGTTGTTGACTCCATCAAACATATTCATGCCTAGCATCTGACACACACCGATCCCAGCATAATGATACTGTATGCAGCTAAAAAAAAAAACTATAATAAAATAAAAGGGAGAGCCATATACTGTGTGAAGACTTTCAGGCACTGAATCATTAATAAGACCTGAAAGTAGCAGTGCATGGGTGTACACACTTGAGTGATGTTAGGTTTAATCTAAAATGACAAAGTTGTAGAGAGAAAATGAGTAAAACAGCCGAAAGAGAAAGATAGAAGCAGATGGAACCTGTCGGACTTAAATAGGCCAGACAGGGAAAGAGGAAGCACAGCAGAGGAGGCTGGGAAAGAGGGAAAGGTGTTTGCTGGCTCTTTTATTTGGGGTTTTATGAGCGGAGTGATTAACGAGGGGAACTTTTTAGTATCTTAATGGTATCTTAATGAATGCTACTGCCCGTCGGCCAAATGAGCCTCTCTGTCTCCCTGCTGCTAGACAGCCATCCCGGCCAGTTCTGCTTTTTTTTCCCAGGTTTTTTTGGGAGACTATTTGGGAACATGGGCACATTTGCAAACGCAAACTACGTGCACTTCCGCTTTTACCACATGCCAGCAGTGCTCACACATACACCTGTTAGACGAACACCCAGACATTCAAACAGGCTAATGAGTCGCTCCATTTCATGCTGCATGAAACTGAAAATGGCATCTAGGAGGAGGTCGATAGTGTTATCTTCTCAGAGGACATGCAGCAGCCTTTCTATGCCACTTTAAGGGGGAAAAAAAAAAAATACTGCAATGCAGCTTCCAGCTCAGTCAAGTGAATGCTGATGGACTCCACAAGTAGTGACAGCCAACAACAAACTAATAAACACTCTAATAATGTGATTAACCCAAATGAAACACATTTCAAACAGTGTTCAGTGGAAAAGCCAATCTCAAATCCTTATGCTCAATGCATCTGATGTGTGTGTGTGTGTGGGGGGGGGGGGGGTGCTTCAGTTTGTGTTACACAACCTAATAAGCCTGTTTAACCATGCAAATTAAGGTTGCTGCACAAACAGGACTGCCCTCATAAAACGTTACATTGTCAATTTGCTTTGTTGAGAGTGAGAAACGGAGGAAAATGAGAGATGACTGGGTTGTGAGGTGTGTGTGTGTGTGTGGGGGGGGGGTGCTCACTAATTGGTTAGCGGTGTAATGTTTCACCATGTCCTCACTTTCTTAAGATAAGCCCAATTTAGTAAACAAATGGATTCCTTTACCAAGGGCACAAATTTCACTGCTCTGTGTCGGTAAGTAAAGCTGAGCAGGCTGTAAAAACTAACAGAATTAATGACGTTCCAAATACTCCTGCGGGCCCCATAATAAACAGCACAGTGTGTAAACTTAACAGCCAAGTTGCCTTCTTGTTTTATTTAGAGCCAAACATAAAAAGGCAAAAAAAAAAAAAAAAAAATGACACCAACAGATAAATCAAACTCAGAAGAGACCATTCAAAGTAGCTTTTCAGTAATAGGGGATTGGCGCGCTGCCAAACACAACGTTACCGGTTCGATTCCCAGGAGGCTACTTAAGCTCCCGCAATGAAATCATCTAAACGTTTCCCCGCTGAAAGTCAACAGAGCGGCTCAGCAAGAGCGTAAATGTGAGCCGAGCTATAAAAGTGAGATACTGTCCCCCCGATCCTGCATTTGTGTCGGCTCTCGGATATCTGTGGGGGATTTAGGATGCATCTAACTGGCTTTAGAGACCCTTTGGTCTTACTTTATAGCAGCTAGCGCAATCATCAAAATGTAGCAGCAGATAACTTGGATCATTTAAACGATATCGCAGTAGATTCCACATAAATACAGATTTACACAAAAGGATTTTTTTGTTTGTTTTTGTCTTTTTTAATGTGTGTGTGTACATGCTTGCAAGTTGGAAATAAACATTTCTCATTCACATATTAGAGATCTTTTAAAATGAAATGTTGCCATTGCTAGAGATGCACAGCAGCATGGAAAACACATCAAGTGATAAAAATGTATCCAAAATGTATTTTTCATGCAGTTTATAGTTATAATTAGTTCATTTAACCTTGACAGTAAGACTTTTAGATCTCAATGTTCTAAACTGATCCCCTCAGCAGTCATTTTAGTGTCCCGGTTACCTCGTCAGTGTTGTAAATGATCTGCAGGCCGGAGCAGATCATCTCCACCAAATACAGCAGGAATAAAGAAACAGCATCGATCTGTAGAGGAAGCCGAGTGGATGAGAGACCATTAAAACAATTACCGTAATAATTTCATATCTGTCGATACAGCTGTCTTCAATTTCTTACACAGTGGAGAGAAGGAGACACAACTTTATAGAAGCTATTAGATTTTGGCATTGGAAATCAACAATGCTGGAAAAAATATAAAACAAGCAAGAAATAAATTAATACATTAGATTTTTTTAATGTTTCTTTCTCACAAGCAGCTAACCTTGCAGCTTTATTTAGATTTTCTCTCTGTAGCTCTCTCGCTGCACTGGCCACCCTTCACTAGAAATGCATTCTCCACTCAAATGCTACACACCAAACTGACCTCCGTCAATACCACTGATAAGAGAATAAGCCGTTTTAGTGCCAATTTGGTGCACACGCACTTCTCAGAGAAAGTCATTTTTCCGGGCGTCTATGCACGCCGCGCAGAGGGGCTGAGGAAATGAGACATTTTAATGGGATCCCCCCCCCCACCCACTCAAAACACTTGAAACAAAACCTGTCACAAAGAGATTGATTGTCTAATTTATTCATCCTGTTGTTCATTCATCTTCAGCGAGGTTCACTTCTCCTGGAGTTTCTTCTCTGACCTCATTTTTTTTTCTTATATTAAATATGTGACACCAAATATAATAGCAGGGTAGTAAACTCTACATTTTCTATAACATACAGTAAAACACACACACATAATATCCAACATACACATAAAATATGCAGGTGCATGTACATTTAATCTAATTTAAATGCTCTTTTTTTGATTTGATTGTTGCCCCATTCTCCCACTTGTCTGCTCGCTGGCTGACCTGCAGGTGGTGGTAGTCGCTGTTGGAGTGAACCTCATCACCGGTGTCCACATCGAACACGGAGTGCAGACACTTCGAGGGGCTGGGATCCTGTTTGAACTCCTCCACCTAACAGAGATATGCAGAGAGAGACAAAAGGATGAAGGAAAGGTAAAGAGCAAGAAAGAAAAAAAAGGGAGAGGATCCATTTCCTCACCAAAGCTGCAGCATACAAGAATAACCTTCAACAAATTCAAAAACCTGTTGTACTGAGTCAAACACATACATTATACTCAGTACTGTCTGCCACGCTCTTATGCCTGTATTGTTTTAGGGTGCCTCCTGTGCTCCTCTTTTCTTTCCCCAACTTCTCAGGATTTCTTCTCTCCAAAGGTTTGCTCACAGGGATCATTGGTTTCCCGTCTATACATTTCTCTACCTGTACCTTGAGATGACTGTTGTAAACTTTAAAAAAAAAAAAAAAAAAGACACTTCGCCTCCTTTCAGCATGTTCACTTGAACTAAAATGTGCATTTTTATATTTCATCTGCCAGCTGAACTCCTTTTACTGCGTTCACTTTTGCTGACTCATCGATTTCCAGTGTTCTTCTTGGCCTTCGCAGGATGTCTGCCCATAAGCACAACTAGTAGCTGAGGCAAAGGGTCTTACTTAAAAGACATCCGTGCACTTCCTGATATTTAACAGCTGTTTGGCAAACAAAAATGTGTGAATTTAAACCCACTTGAAAAAGAAAAAAAAAAAAAACAGTTTCAAAAATTATATATATTTTTATTCAAAATCCTACTGATTGTTCTTTGGTGGCAGCCATTTTTTTTTATATGTACAAGAAGGACCTTGATTTCTATGAGCTCTTTCATGTTACATAATTCCAGTGCTTTTATTTTAAGCCACTTAAATCTCTTCTGGCGCCTCTCTTTCAATTGACACTTCAACTTATTTTAGCGTTCTCTGCAGCATTTTCAGTTCATTTAGCCTCAGTGCTTAAATTTAAACAGCCACTTAAATCTGAACCACTGCTTTTTCAGTCTATTATATCCACACAAATATAATTCAAAGCGTTTAAAGAAACAAACATTTCTGGATACTTTTCCAGAATAATGCAGCGTTCACCATCCTAAACTGCAAGAGCTCGTTTCCATTCCAGGGACGCATGCTGCACATAATCTGTTGTTTTGGGTTTTATAAAAATAAGAAACTGATGATGAATCAGTTATCTGGTCAATGAGCACGAGCAGAAACACGGTACAGTATAAATGACACACTGTTTCAATCAAGTACAATATCTTAGTTGTGTTTTGTTAGTGGCTTCATCGACTCCACGAGACACACATCTGTCCCGTCACACAGTTATAAATAATTGGCCCTTTGTCCCATTTTCACCTCCTTTGTTTCTCTTCTCTTTACCTCTCTCACTGCTCTCCATCATCAGATCCCTTGTTGCTGTCTGCATGTTTTCCATGTTACCTTCCCTCTCCATCTCCAGTACTCTGTATTATACGTCTTGCTATTTCATTTCCCCTCCTCTTTCTCTTTGCATCTTAATCCCTTTTCTCAGACCCTCCATTTTTCCTTTTGTTTGGCACCCAGCGTCTCCTCTACCTCTTTCCCTTTCTCTTGCTGTATGGTCAGGTCATAGTGGAGACCTGCTGTCCCACTTTTACTGAAACTGCTCCATTTCCTGCCGTCCCACGGTGACTAATGCTTGTGTGCGTGTGTGCACAGAGGAAGAGGAGGTACCTCTTGTCAGCAGCTAACACTGCTGTTTATGCTTCTATAAAACCTGCTTTTGTGTAGAGGTGTCCCTGATTCTTGCTCCAGCAGGGCCACAATGTCAAGTGGCTCCACTCCTGGGATATTTGGAGAGGCCCCTGATCTTGCTTATTGTTTCAAGTGATGCAATGCGCCAAAATAAGCTTCAATTTAGCAAACTACTTCAAGCCCTGCTGTTCCAACAGTCCACTTTCATGCATTTATTTTCCATCTTCAGATGCGCACAAACCTCTTGCATCTCATCAAGACAATTAACTGCAGTTCCTTATCATTTCTCATTGCACAGGAAACGCATTTCATTTTCCAAAACAAGTCATGATAAAGCGGTACTGTGAGCTCAATGGTTCAGATGATTAAGAATTATTATCAACAACATTTTTAGACTTACATCTGTTACCATATGCCTGAATTGATCCATTTTTGCTCTCTGCAGACAGTGTTTGTTACACAAAAACACTGACATGTTGGCCTATTTAGCGTTCCAGCAGCCACTGCCACATAATTAGCATTTTGAGCACAGTTATAAAAAAACTAAACAAACCAGTAAAGTTGCGGGCTGTTAAACTGAGAAAAAAAAAAGACTTAGAACATGCTGAAGCAAGAGATGTTGGATTAGGTAAGATGAAGGATGTGTGCTCACTCAAAGTAGCTGGAAAAGCTGCAAACAGGAAGCTGATACTGATTATGACACCAGAAGGGAGGAGCTGGTTAAAGACAGGACTTTAAGAGTGCCGGGTGCAGCCGTAATGTTACCTTGGCTGTGAGTTTCTCTGTTGCCTAAAAACTGTGTTCATAGACAATAACAGCGGGGCATTTATACAGAATGCTGCATCCTCCAAATGTTCCCTGTCAGTATGTTTAGTTAGCGTTTCCTGCAGCATTGCAGCTCAGGGCGAGAGATGAGACAGGAGCCGGTGACTTTTTCGATATTTAATGCAAATGAAGCATCATTATTTCTAAGTGTGCGGTTAGCCAACACTAACACGAGGCCTGCAGAACTCTGTATGTACAAAAGGTTCTAGAAACAAACAATCAACCGCCTCACTCGTGAGTTACTGGTTATTTTTGCCTGCCATTGTTAAACGTCAAAAATGTTCCCTTAAGAAAAACTGTAATTCTAAAAATAGATCCTTTCTAATACACCATCTTATAATCACTGGACAGCGGGGCACAGCTGCTGCGTTTGCTCCGTGGTATCTGCCCTGCGGTGCCCCCGTGTCACATCTTCCATAAAAATGCCATGTACTCCGTAACCGCTGGTGACGGGGCCATAACGAAAGCTGTTCTGTGTAATTAACTGTGTAAACGCAGCTTTGTAATTAAGACACAGAAACTCTCTCCCCTAAATTACATCGTCAAGGTCGAGGCAAGATGAAACAGGACGCCTTCCAAAAAGTGCACGCCGTAAACACGCACATGCACAGGGACACACAGCAGGTTGCTCTATTAAAAGATATTGCTCATGGGTTGGGGGGGGGGGGGGCTGGTGCACGCTGGCGTTTTCTTCCATTCGCAGCCTCCTCTACACATTCATCAGCTTTCAGCAGCGGCGGCGTGAAATTTCCCTCCTTTGGTGCAGAAGTCACTGGCAATTAAAAGATTGCTGCTTATTAAGCCCTCAGGACTAAATCGGCCGGCTCCTATTGTTATTTGTTGTGATATGAAAGAAGAACCAGATGTGTCCGGTGCTGTAGCACTAAGAGGCTTTGATGAGCACGAATATACCTTTGATCTGTAATGCAGTGTGTAATTGCGGGGGTGCTTTTATGCAAACATGCAGGAGCTGCACTGAGCCGGGCTAAAAACTCACCTTATCAGCCTGTCTCATGTAGCAGTACAGGATCCCTCTCATGCACTTGATGGCAGAATGCTCCAACTCGTGAGTTCGTCCCATGTCATCGTCGATGCGTCTGAAGGGCGGGGAACAAACTCGTGAGGACAAACAGTCACAAGAGCAACTCCCTTTGATTTAAAAATGGCAAATATATTAAAAATGGGGTCTTCGAGTCACCGTTGGTCATTTGGTCAATATTCCTACTCGTTAGGTAAAAGAGAAGCAGAGCATCAGAACTTGGTTTATGCAAAAATGCTATCAAGTCTTTTTTGTCTGGTCACTCGTGTTTCCAGACCACTTTTTACTGAAGCCATTTTGCTCCCAGGTTTTAGCAAATGACCTGCTGAGTGTTTGCTGACATGTAAGAAAGGTGGATATGAAACAAAAACAAACAAAAAAACAGGTTCAGGTTGTAATAAAGCAGAATTACCCTTCTAAGGTGGCACATCCAGAGAGTCTGTCATTCAGTAGTGAATACGAATTATTAAAAAAATAAAATAAATCACTGCGACTGAAACTTTTACAGCACTGTGGAAAAATGCATTAAAGTTACTTTTTGAGGAAATAATTAAGCTTTAAAGTGATGTTTTGAAAAGAATACTGGTAGTGAAATGTCACTCAGATGTGAGCGACAAAGGTCGAGGTAATAATGACTCTGGCTATCGACGGAGGGAAGCCAGGCCGCCGATGTTGAGCCCGTTTAAAATGTCTCTGGTACACAGCGCATTAATCACGCTGTGGTCTTCACACCGTCACCCTCTGCATCAAAACTGATCGCATGGAGATGCTCGAGCAATTTTTCATCAACCAGCATCCCATCTGAAAGTCACTTCAGTGGGAGATCACGACCAGATTACAAAGTACAGTGACCAGTGGCATCTTCAGATTTTACACAAGAGTTCAGGGTCAGAAAGGTTAGACGACTGCAATAAACTCTTATTACTGTGGTACAAGATGCCACCCACTCTCACTAAAAAGAAAAAATACATAAAACAAATGAAATAAATCTGAAGCAGCAGATAAAAGTTATCATATCTTCTTAAAATAGAAGTTTGTGGTAAATCCAACTGCCAGTGTAGGCATTGACTCTCACACACACATATACTCAAACACACACACACACACACACACACACACAGCAGCTGGGTGTGAAGTAAGTAATGGCACTATCCAAGCCTGTCAGATGAGAATCATCTTAATTAAATCCCAGTGACAATTCTAATAGGAGGCAGCCATGACTGATGACTGGGATCTGCCTCTGGTCACATCACTGCAGTACACTCTATTTTTACCCCTCTTTCCCTCCGTCTTCCCCCTCAGTCTAGTTTCCTCTCTCAGTCTCTCTCTCCATCTTCCCTCTTACCCTGACCACCTTGCCTCTCCCCGCTCCCACATCTTCACTTTCACACTCTCTCCTTCCTCTTTCTTTCTCAACATCTTCCTGCCCCCTCCCTCCTTCCTCTGTGTCCTCTTACAAGCTCATTTTGTGGAAGTGCTCTTTCCTTAAGAGACTAATCACAGAGGAATGTGGGCATCAACAGTGGGGGAAGTTGATAAAGGGGTTTGGTGGACCCAGTGAAATTCTGAAGTGTTCTCCTTGAAGTAATAATCCCTGTGTGGTTAAAAAGCAAAGCCTCCAAATGACAGAGGCAGATTAAAGATGAGGGTCAGTAAGCATGAAAATGAAGAGAGAGGGGAAGAAAACCTGCGAAAGCCGTGAAACCAATGCAACTGCGGCTTTTTGGTCCGCTCTCACATAATGCCCTACAAACTGATCCGTCCTTCTATTTTAGTGTTTCTTTCCCAGCAGCGCTGCTGTGATGCTGGATAAAGGCAGTACGTACAGCTGCGTTTTCAAGCAGTCACTCCCGGATTTATGGTTCACTGGCGTATTCACGGGCACAAAACGTTGCAGCCATCGATCACCATATAACCGCAAGAAAGACGTCTGTCCACGAGAAACTGGACTCACCGCAGTGACTAACTGTGTTCATGACCTCGGCCTATACAACTCACCGAGAATTCAGATTCAGCGAGAGACACTCTCACTGCTCAAAGCGTTCTTTTAAAAAAACAAGACACAATGTTGTCTGATCAAAACATGAGCTCTAACTTTTTAACTTGTCCAGCTAAAAAGCTTTCTACTCATATCCTGTACCAATTATGGACCCTGAACCCTCCAGCTCGCTGTGTGCGCGCACATGTGTGTTAAAAAAATTTGCAAATATTTTTTATTCTATGAATTCTATTACTAAGTTTTTAAGTGCTACTTATGTTACATTTTGGTTTTGGTTTTGTTTAGTGATGTTAAAGAGGATGCATATCATTATTCAAAGCAGCTGTCAATCATAAAGCCTCTGCTCAGGAATTGCACACAAGTATGTTTGTTTGTTTCAAGTTGAAAAATAATAATAATCACAGACTGCCAACTGGCTCCTGAAGAGGATAAGCAGAAGAAAATGGATGGATGTCGGGTGGTTCCTTGGGGACCGGGCTGGTGGCGTCCTGGGGTCGCTGTTGGCCCTGGGGTGGTTTCCACTTGCCCCGCCTTCAGAGGGTGGGTAGCTATGGATGAATGTGTGTCTTTGTGTATTTGTCACCGTCTCCGTGAGTATGGGTGGGTGAGTGAATGTGTATGTATGGCATATCTGTGTGTGGGTAAGTATGTATGGGCATGTATGAGTATCTGTGCATAAATGTGTACACGGGTGTCTGGGTGTGTTTGTATGTATGGCTGGACCTGGGTCTGGGCCTTGTGCCTTGCCTCCTGGCCGCTCCTTGCTGGTTGCCTCCTCCCCCCTACCCCCCTGGGATGGGGGTGCCTCAGGGTTCCTGGGTGGGGCTGGATGTTCTGGCGTGGGTGCTGGCCTGCTCCCCTTGGGGGTGCGGTGCGGGGCTGCGTTGGCTTCTTCGGCGTGGGGGGGGGGGGCTCTGTGGAGGGTCGGGCGGTCCTTGGGTGCCGTGGGCCCTGGGGCCCTGCCGCCAGCCAGTGCAGGGGGCTGGCCGCTGGGGGGGGACTGGCTTCTCATCGCCTTGGGTTCCCTGGAGCCCTTGCTCCTCGACTGGGGGGGCTCTGTCTGAGACCACCCTCTCGCGTCTGCTGGGGTGGGTGTGCGGTTGTCTTTGGACTGAGTAGCCAGGGGTCTTCCTGGCTCTTGGTGGGCTGCTGTTGGCCTGGGTTTCCGGAGGCTTTCCCTACCTGCCTCTAGCTTCTGATGGGTGGAGCTGCAGCGTTTTGCCCTCATTGGTAAGTACGTTCCATGACACAGACACAAACATGACACAGACACAAACACCCACTCAATCACAACTCAACAAAATTTTTGGTGTGCGTAACATGCTTTGTTAGTTTTGTTTTTCACACACAAATTTATTTTTGCAAGTATTGATAGTATTTTTTTATATGTTAAAGTGATGAAGTATCTGATTAATAGACTTGTGCTCTTTCTTTTTTTTTTCTTCTCTCCTTTTTTGCTCCCTTTCTCTCTCCCTTTTTCTTTTCTTTATTTTCCTTTTCTTCAGCCTGTCAGCTCTGGCTGTTACATTGTATATGAAAAAATAACTCAGATAAATAAAATAAAGGGTTAAAACATCAACAAGAAGAGCCTATTGAGAACCTATAGAGCTCATCTTGAAATAGCAAATATGTTTGGCACAACAACGCATTCAGATCACAGTTCTGCTTGCAAGATCTACCAGACATGACAGGCTTTAAAAAAAAAAAAAAAAAAAAAAAAAGAAAATGGATGGATGTAATACAGATGGTGAGCTACCGAATAAATAAAAATGTCCAGTCCATGGAAGGAAACTAGTTGAAATGTTGATAGCAAGCTTGACAACTAGCAGTTATACATACTTTTTTTTTAATCTAGGAATTTTTAAGGATGCAGCAAGGATGCATGTCCAGATTGCAGCAGCTGATCTAAAAAAATTTGAAGGAGTATGTGAACTTATTACTACAACTGGGCTAGATTTTAGCAAACCAAGCCAAACCCATTATCTAAGATTGTCTTGAATGTGCACCCATACCCACACCCACACCCCAGTCCTTTTCTTACCAGCTTTTGTCAAGGCTATGGAGCTTTTGTGTGAGTTTTGTAACAGTACTAGGGATAATGAGCGCTCTTTATCAGACAGCAAAACCAACAAGTTACCAGCTTCATAAGTCCATGCAAGTTGCAGAAAGAGACAATTGTTTACTTACCAAAAAATAAAACCAAACAAACACACAAACATATCTCTCAGTTTATTGTGCATGTGTGTGCATTTTTCATACTAACCTATATGCCATTGCCAAGGCCCAGGCACCAGCAGCACAGTACAGGGAGTCCCGGACCTTTGCCTCTTTGCAGGTAGAGCATGTTTTTACTGGGAAAAGCCCAGTGGTAGGACTCTGGTAGTTCAGAATGGTTGCCTTGACTAGAAAGAGACAGAAAAGCAAAAGAGAGAGAGAGACGGCAGAAGTGGTGACTTAACAGTTCTTACAAAACTGGAAATGTTATCACCTGCTCACAGCTCAGAAACACCAGTGAAGAAAGCACCAGTTATCTCGGCTGAGGAGGATTCTCCTGCAGCCCTTTGTTACAAAATATCAAAAGCATTTGTTCTAACTGATGAATTAGGTGGCAAATTAGAATCAGTCCAAGTGAGAGAAAACACCACAGTGTGAATTTAAAAAGTAAGGCTACGTTCAAAGACAGCACAATAAACACATCAGGTGGATTCACAGGCAAACTCTGGAAAATGAGTATCAGATGAGAGCGAGCGCTGTGTGCCCCACAGCTTCAGTGTCAGGGGAGGGAGAGCAGCAGACCTCACAGCTCCAGTTAGATGGGGAGCCCAGAGTTCCCCCTGGACAGTATAAATAACTGCAACAATCTAAGCAGAGTGGGCAGGTAGGCTTTTTACAACTGATAAAGAAATTATGCACTCATGAGCAATCATTGTTGTGGATAACCAGCACATTAACACTGACTGTGACACGTATTCATGTGTTGTGCTGTTAACAAGCTCCAACAGTTTGAAAGAGTGTGAATACAGTTCTCAATAATCGGTGTCCAGTGTTCTGCAGCGGGCTGAGAAACTTTGCTGAAGTTTGGAAATCATAATTTTCCTCACTAAGATGTAAGGAAAAGGGAATCTTCAGGGTTAACACCCCCCCGTCCATTTGCCATTAACAAAATAACACAAATGACTTTAAAATTGCTTTTTTAGTAGCTTGTAGCACATTTACACATGATCTTCGTTTCTGAAGAGTGGACATATATTTAACAAGGTCTGGAGCAGGGTTTCACCTGTCTATGGCTGACCTGTAACACTCCTCAGGCTGTGCAGCTGTTCTCACAGCATCATCCATTTCTCCAGATCTGTTTGTTGGCAAATTCAGGCTGAATTCATTCAAGCTAAATTAGATGGTCTTAAATTGCATTTTGAAGAAGGTTGGAGAAGGATATTTGACATGCATTATCTCCTTCTCTGATCAAAGTAAACTAATAAACTTACTTGGTCCTCTTTCAGTTCTAGTCAGTGTGACAGCAGATGGCTGCCTGGCAACAGTTTAGAAAAGTAACCAATCCTGGAGGAATATGACGTTAACCATTGATGTTATTATTATTTTTGCTGCACAAGGTGACAAGAGGCAGTTTATGCTGATGTTAATGTTTTGTTGACTCTGCCACTGAGCACGCTGACTTGCTCAAGCCTAAAGACCTTACAGATGTAACCATGTTCTCTATGAGGGCAAGGAAACACGGCTCTCACTTCCTGTTATTGGGGGTATAAATTACTGGTAAAATATTCATTTTCAGTGGAGTAAAATTCAACACTGCCTGAGTAAGTTGTATTCTTGTATTATTGGTGTTCTATAACCTCAAAATACTCTCAGAGACACGTTAGCATCCTCGCATATTCCTACAGCAATTGGAAACCATACCACTTCATGACCTGTAGTGTTTTTGCAACCACATTAGCATCGAGATGAGATGTGGCTGCACCCACATTAGCATCTCGATGCTAATGTGGGTGCAGAATGAGGGGGAAAAAAAATTTATTCCAGGAAATTCCCTCATGAATTGTACATTTTTGCCTCAAACAAAAACATTTAACACAACATATTGTTTTCTGAAAGTTAACCAAAATAAAACTACACATGCTAACGCCTCATCAGTATGAGACTTTACCCTGCAACCACAGAAGTTGCCATTTCTGTCCTTATAAAAAAAAAAAAGCCACGGCTGCAGCTGCCACAGTATCAAATCAATGCTTGACTAAAACATTTATTCCTCCCTGAAACTCAGAATTGTTTTAAAAAATGCTCCATCGGCCCTGAAACATGATGAGCTCTTCTAGTTTTAACTGTAGCAACTGAAAAAGCAGTCCTGAATTTCATTTTGAGTTTCTCCACAATGTAAATCTGCCTAAATCAGCAAAACAAATTATTTCTATATACAACACATGTGGTTTTTATTATTCATTCACCAGCTCTGCTGTTACTGCTCCAGTCTCTTTGTCATACCCATAATCACAAAGAGCAGATCAGAATCCCAGTTATGGTACACACAAAAAAATAAAGGTACATTTTTGTACCCAAAAGGTACTTTTATCAGGAAAGTTCCCTCTAAGTACAGAGATGGACCCTTGGGGTGATTTACTGTGGACCATCAGACGTACAAAATCACTGGTCAGGGCAAATGGTACAAAAGTGTACCAGTAGAAGTCAGTGTTGGGTGGGGTGTTTCCTCCCAGATGACAAAAAAGGCGCCAGAAATGTAAAATGGCGGACTCTCCGGTTTTATGCAGCCTGTCCACCGAAGAACTTATTCAAAAAATATCTAAAGCTGGAATAAAAATGAATGAAGACGAGGCAAGAAGATTCAGTGGTAAGTAATCTGACCTATTCATGTTCATGGTCTAACTCAGTCTCCATTCATTTAAAATTTCAGACTAACATGCTAACAGTACCTAGCATGTTATGTGCACAGGGCATTACCCAACTTCTCTGCAATTTCAGAATATTAGTATTTTAGTGAAGTACTATCACAAGAGCTAAGTAATTCCATCTTTTTTTGTTTAACTACTTTGTTTGGGGCTTGTATTAGCTGTGGGGTCTCTTTTAAAGCTCCCTTCAGCTCAGCTACACCATCTATCCTAAAAAAAAAAAAAAATCAGCGAAATTTACTTGAACTAGAAGCTGCATTTCTAGCTTTTGTTATTTTGGTTAGATTTGAATTACTAGCTGCCTTTAACAATAATAATTGACAATGTGTTTGTCTATTCTACAGTGTATTGATGAGGTTGACAGAATTCACCCTTCAACATCTGCCATCTGTCAAGACGGCTTTGCTGGTGTCTTGCCAAATGTACTTAAGCTTGCACAGGGAAAGTCTGTGCTGGCAAAACAGCACTATGACACAAGAAAAGATGCCCTGGCTGAAGATCTACCAGGTAGTCACAATCATCTTGCTAATAAATGTGAAAGTAGATCTGCTGTAGTTACGCTGTGTATGATTTTTTTTTCTTTTTTTGCATTTGAGGAATCGACTTAAGGGCTGGACTCATCCTCCTGCCATCCATCTTCAGAGAAAAGGTTAAACACTACATCACTTTGGGAAAGGTAGGCATCTGAACTGTAGTAAGATCTTGTTCAAATAAGTGAAGAGGAAAGAAAAATGACTCGAGTAAGGAATTATTTTTACTATATTGATATTTTGATCACCATTTAACATATTTAAAGTTGTATTACTTAATATTTTAAACTTGTAACTTAACACTAAGATTTTTAAATTATTTTACATAAATTAATTGGAACAATGTCTTTTGCTGCTTGGTTATTTATTTATTTTTTATTTTTTTCTTAATTTATATAGAAAGATGCTGCTACACCCTATCCAACCATTCAACTGGTGGATAATAAGTGGAAGACGGTGATGACCAGTGCCGGGCCCAGTCTGGTGAAAGTAGAGTAGATGTTATGTCACTGCACGAGCCTAAGTGAAGCCTTTATAACAGCCTTCAGTATATATTTTGTTTTCAACATTACATTCTTCTGTCTTCTGTTCAGTTCTTGTTTTAAACTGAATGAACTGATGTTAAATTATACATTTTGATAAATAAAGAATATTTTTGTGAATCTAAGGGTTTGTTTTTGTCTCTCAAAGGTACCATTAGCCATGTCGCTCCAGCTGTACCTCATTGGGTACATAATTTGTACCTCTGTAATGGGTACAGTATTGTACCTGTACATAAAGGCACTTATTTGTCACCAGAGGTACAGAAATGTTCTTCTAAAGGTACAGACAATAAGGTGCAAAATTGTTCCTAGATTTAGAGGTACAATGTTGTACTCCACTAGGGTACAGCTGGAGCGACAAAGCCTTCGTACCTTTTTAGGTCCATTCTCGTCCCTCTATTTCTTAGTGTGTACACGTGGCCGAGATTTCTTCATTTCTGTTCCAGTAAGATGTAAGATTTCTCTTGTTTTCCTGACACTGATCTAAATTTTCCTCCAGTGTTACCATGAGATTCACATTTCAGATCCAAAAAATTGGTAGAGACATTTATGCCCCCCCCCCCGGGTGAATTTGAATAACTTTAATCAACTTCTGACATTTAATTTGTGTAATCAGATCTGAGGTTTTACTCATCCACTGATTTATGCCCAAACACCTGCATAACCACTGAGCCTGAAACCCATTGTAACTGTGAGCATTCAGCATTTAGCTCAGACCACTGTGCACAGTACAGTCTAACAGAGCTGCTCTCAGTGCTGTAGACTTTTAGTCTTATTAATAATTTAGATGTTTACGCAGCTTTTCTCCTTCCTTTTTTTTTTTAACGTGGAGTCCTTCAAAACTGCAAAACCAGAATTAAATGTCTGACACTTGAATGCTGATTTTAAATTAAAACCTTTTTTTTCTCCAATTAGAAACTGTCTGAAACTCATTTTCACAAGACGTGCAGACATATGGGATAAAAACCAGGCTTCCCGAGTGATAACTATATATTGTTATACATAAAAAACACATAATCAACTAAATTTAATCCAGTAGTAAAAAAATGTTTGACCTTAATCAGCAAAACTTACTCTGATGTTGGTATAAGAGAAGGATTCCCTTGAACCCCTAACCTACAGCTCCAGCATCGGCTAGTGAGAAGGGAAAGTACTCCCTTCTATTAATTATTTTGGCGTCACCAGAGAGACTGGGATGCTCTACAGTAGGTAATGACCAGGGTCATTTCATAAGAAAAAAAAAAAAAGGATATTTTTGAGCCGGAGTCGTGACTGTGAAAGCCTGCCTGCACTAAATGGATCAGCAAAGATAAACTAGGATGGTTCGAGTTCATGATCAGCGTCAGTTATTGAGGACTGAACAACGGTTCAAAGATCTTTATACAAAAACAGATCGTAGCCCTCCAATAATATATGCTGAAATATTGCATACTCAAACAGAAGGGCTCCGGGAGAGTAATTTATGTCTCACGCACACACACACACGCACATGCACGCACACGCCCACACACCTCTCCTGCAGAGGTCCCCTCACTGATGACTAATCTGTCTGGAGGGATCACTTCATTTTTCATCAGAACATTATACCGGTGCAAATGAAGGGGACATCCATTCTGCACTGTCGTTTGTTACAGAGAGAGATGGACAGGAAGGAGAGCGATATCAGGAAAGATGGAAGGAGGCAGAGATGAAGGAAAATGAGATCAAGAATAGACGCGTCTGTGTAAAAGAGAAAAAAGAAAATTTCTATGTATATATGAATAAAAAAAAATAAGTGATGGATATTGAAAGAGAGACGAAGGGGGAATGCCATCTGTGTGTGCATGTATTTGTATTCAGTCAACTGAAAGTGGAAGTCACATTGGCAGTCAGATAAAGAGGCTAATGGGGTGAATTAGCATTAAGCAGAAGGACACTCGGGGGGTGCAGTGTTTTGCCAAGGCCGATGCTGTATGTAACAATTTTAAAGAAAGCGATCCGAATGTATAACAAAATTTAACGGGCTACTTCTTCGCCTCTGCTCCACCCCTCCATCAAGTTTGACGACTAAGCCAAGCAGTTTAGCACAAGAGGTGACATCACGCGTTCTGAGAAGATGCACATTTGTGCAAAAGTCTGAAAAATAGAAGCCTACTGCTAGTTCCAATACAACAGGATGCTTATTTTATGATTTATGGACCTGTTAAGACTAAAACAGACAACAAGTAATGCACGCTTCAGAGCGGGGTTACCTTGCAACTAACGACTATTTTGATAGTCGATTTGTCACCGACTATTGAAACGATCAGTCAACTAATCGGATTATGAATCACATAATTATGAAATGGCACTTATTTAGCTCTAAGCTTTTATATTTTGCATAAGGTTATTTAAAATGTGGTAGTAAACACATACTTCATTCAAAATTTTTAATCAGGTTTGCTCTGATAGAACTTTAATGGTCCATTTTTCCAACCATTAAAAAAAAAAAAACATTTTTTTAGATATTATATATAATATATATTATATATAATATATATATATATATATATATATATATATATTATATATAATATATATAATAGTATATTATAGATAATACTATATATATATATATATATATATATTATATATATATATATAATATATTATATATAATATATATTATATATATATATATTATATATATAATATATATATATATATTATATATATATATATATATATATATATATATATATATATATATATATATATATATATATATATATATATATATATATATATATATATATATATATATATATATATATATGAGTACTTTTTCGTCCCTGTAAACAAAGTTGGCACACTTTCACCAGTATCCCCCATCACTAAACGTGCTGCAGAATCCGGTGTTGTGCCAAAAAGTGATCGTCTGCCCGAAAGTGATTGCCAGAAAATGATTGCCCATATTTAAACTGTTGTAAATGACTTGCTGACCTATAATCTGTGAAAAATATGTCAAACATATCTCTCGTGAATGATATTAAGTAATTTTGAGTAAGAAACAACATTTCTGTCACAAGGTAGAAGCTGCAATCAGTTTTTGGCAGCGACTTTTATATATTCTTTATTTATCAGGGTAAAAACTGTGATTAGCCAGATTTTTAAAGAGATATGTGGCCAAGAGGGCAGCAGAAATCAGAACAAATATGACATTACACTCTATAAAGTTATTTTAAGTGACCAAAGAGGACTGGATATATTATAATGTATGTGCAATAATGCAGAGTCGTAAACATACTTGAATAACAGGTAATTTCTTCATTTTATATCTAAGCCTTTCATAAATCCTATGGACTACACTCTATTCACCAATATGAGCAAAGACATTACACATAAAAGCACATAGAAACATCAAAAATCACTTTCTGGCAGATGATCACTTTTTGGCACAACACCGGAACTGGAATTCTACGTCATCACTTAACAACCGGATTGTGCATGTGTGAAGCTCGCCAGAGATACACGGACAGGAAGATGTCTCACTACGTTAAAAAAAAAAAGTCAACAGTAATAATAAACGACTATTATCAACAATTAAATTCGTCGTCAACTATTTTTATTGTCGATTATTGTCGACAATGTCGACTAATCGTTGCAGCCCTACTTGCAACAAATCACTACCCTATGAATGTGCACAGTCATCGGTTTTCCTGTCACATTCATACTCCTCACTCACTGCATCTGGCTTCAAAAACTTCAAAAGCTCCAAGACAGCGAGAGCCAAAAATGCCAAATCAGGTCTCAGCTAAAAAAACAGAACTTCATGGGTGACGGCACAAATACAGCTTTGCTCCTTTCCCTGCTTTTTGGCCTCATAAACTCTGCGTTTAAGTACAAAACAATGTCTTTATAATATGTTTGGTAAAGAAGCCACTTCAGCTGCAACAAACACTCACAGCAACAATCATGAAGTCAAACAGGACACAGTGAGTTGAGGTGCTTTGCTATCGCTCAATCTGAAGCTGCAGAGGTCTCGAGTTTCATCTCGTGACAAACAGTGTGGTGGAAGTTATCATCAGACGCAGAGCGTAAACAAGAGAGTGCTTCAGTCTCAAGCTGCAAGTTTCTCTGGATGCAAATCAACTGTTGTTGGGAGTTTTCTGCCTAGCCATCTATCAAACTAATGTCCCACTAAATCAGCAGCTAATGTCTCAGACGCACACAGTCTGCTCTTTTACAATGGGCCATTTCACCGCACCGACAGTGTGGAGAAAATGAGAGAAGATGATGAGAAAGGAAAAAAAAAACAGAAGAGGAAAAAATGAGAGGGAAGATAGAGGAAGTCAGATGGTATCCGAATAATTCCACAGCATATGCTACAAGAAAAATATACAAACTGTGTATATTCATCATTCATACAGCCTTAACAATAAGTCCTCTGCTCCTGCTGACGCTGGGATAATGCTTCCTGCAATTCAACATCTGTGACACGAGTTAGAGACACAAACCCACGAAAACCTACTCGCCTCTAAATGCTGACGGAGTAGCCACAGCCAACTACACCTGGAATGCTCTGTTTCTGCATAATCATGAACTAAATGAGGTTTTAGAAGAAGAAGTTTTTGGAGAGTGAGATAGGAAGGGCAGATTGATACTGTATCAATCTAATATCTGCATAGATCAGCCAAAAAGATACATCTTTTGTCCTGTCACTTCTTTCTCCCGATAGGCTGGAAGCTGGTTACATGTCGATGTGGAAGAGTACTGAAAGAAAACAGCCATTTCAGGTACTGTTGTCTCTGATAGTGATTGGTTTTTGAGAAATTAAGTCCCTGAAATGATAAAAACGACGGGCTGGTGTGAAACTGCATGAAATGAGGCAGATGAGGAGGACTGATAATTTAAAATAAAATAGAAAAATCAAGATATTGGATAGTAAAACTATTTAAATTTGTAGTCAGAGTGAAGACAAAATAGCTTACATGTTTGCAGCAAACATACAATGACTGTAATAATCATTTAAAGAAGAAGAAGAAGAAGCCTTTTCTCCATTCTGTAATCAGTGTGAGCCAGAAGGCAGACTGATAGTAGCCATACCTTCTGCCTCCTGTTTTATCAGGAAAGGGCTGAATCAGTGGAGTGTGTTCTCATTGCCACATAAACAAGAAAGCAGAGAGCAGTTAGACTAAAAAAAAATAAGTGGGAGAAAGAGAGAGGGAGGGATGATGGAGTGATGAACTCTGAGAGATGGAGGTAAACCTTCCCTGGTATCCTTTTCTTGATAACAGGAAAACAAGCCCCCAATCACAACAGCAGCATAAGCTTAATACTGCTGCCTTTGACTGAGGTAGGGGCGGCAACAAAGCAACAAACAAAGAGCAGGAAGGAAAAATGTAACTGGTTTGTTTGTCATTGTCACCCCAGCCTCACCCCTCTCCACCCCTTTTCCTCCCTGAAACTGAAAGAAAGCAGGTATATTGGCAAGCAGGTCTGGGTACAGGCGATAACAATGTTGGCTTTGTTCCCTGCTAGAATTGGACAAGCGCTTCCAATCGCCCCCCCAAACACAACAATTAAAAAAGCTCAATGTTCAGCGCTGCGTTTTCGACATACTGCTATCTGGCGGTGGCTTTTCTCTGTAAATCTATGAGGTCTCAAAAGAAGCTGATGCTGGAGGCGCTACTGCCTTAGCTGATAGCAGCAAATCGGTTCCAGCTGAGTGCTACACCTGTTGCACGCTAAGCTCCGTTTATTGTCTTCAGTCGTTTCCCAAACACACACATAAGCATGTAGGCCTAATGAAAAGCCACCAACAGCACATTAGTGTACACACGAACCCCGCCACAGGAGCACAAACACACACACACAAGCTGCCCCCCCCAGTTTTTCATCAGGGCTGACCAATGGGCTGTGTCATATCTGCCACGAGTGTGTTCAAGTGAGAAAATGGTGCATCCAGCCTTTAACAGATGCTTTCACACAAGACACACTAACAATCAACACCTGGTTTAGAGGCAGTTCCCTCTCCTTTTCCCTGTGTTTAAACTGCAGAATGAACTGAGGAGACACACAAAAATACATTAGCTTACTTCAAAATCTGCAGTTTATAAAGTCTTAAGTAAATCCAGTGCCTGAGCTAAATCCTCACCCAAAGCTGTGATTTGTAAATGTTCTCGTTTAAGCCTATTTTTCTTCGCCTTTTAACTTTATTACTTAGCATACGCTACGTGATATTATGAATATAAAAGACAGCTATATCATATTACCTTGTATTTGGAAAATGCTATGCAACACCTGGGCAAACAGAGAAATGTTTGCTGAGCTACCTTTACACTATGTGCCTCCAGTCAGCACCAACCTGTCGCCAGCATCTGATCCCCTTCCACATGCCTCCACAGCTCTGAGCTCGTCTGTGAGTGACTCGACTTAATTTAGATTCATCCAACAACTTGTTTGGAGTCATCAGCTGTGCAACTGTTTAATATCAAGAAATCGGTTGCAGCCAGTCCAGTCGACGCAGGCTGGAGCAAACAAGAGGCAGCAGATTAAACCAATGAAGTCGAGGCTGTGCAGCTGCAAATAATGCACAAAAGGTTTTGGGAGATTTGTGGGCGAGGCTGGAACTACAGAAGAAGAATGGCTGACTATTAGACCTTTCAATCACGCCTGGATGCACCTTAGTGGAGGAGCTCTTCTGTGTATGATTACAGTAATGATGCAAGCTACACAAATCCATTAGGGAAGCTATTCAAAAAACTTAAAATATGACTTAAGACCAGGGGGAAAGGCACTGGTTTGCAGCCTTTGACCAGACCTGGCATCGTAAGTGTGCACATGAACTTTATTGAGCACAATAAAAAGATCCCACTGGACAAAGAAAAAGATTTTTAAGGGACATTAAGTAAAAATTTACTTCTCCCACTGACAGCAGCGCTGAAGAACCACTTGAGAAATAGTGCAAATTCTCTAGATTCCAGTCTGAATATATGAAGGATGCACTTGAACAAGCCCAACTGCCAGAGACTCCACGCTTATAAGCTACAGGCCCCAAAGAATCCACTGCTAATGTCCTGGTGCCAGACGCGACAGCTCGCCACGATGAGTCAAGAGCCGTTTTGGCAGCACAAAGCAGGCCTACACAATATAAGGCAGGTGGGTTTAATATACAGACTTATCAGTGTATATATTTCATTAAAGTTTAATACTGTCTTCTGGCATTTGATGATGCCCTTATTTTTAGGAGAGGCTTCCACTACAAAAATAGTGCAGGAAATCCTGCAGCCTAGTTTTTGCTTTTTTGCCAAATTACAGGTGAAAAGGAAATAAAAATGCTAATGTAGGTCACTTTTTTTTTTTTTTGTTCATGGTCACTGACAGAAGAAGTCCACAATTTCTGTATTTTCAGTAATCCCTTAAAAGTCGTGGGCAGTGGAGCACCAGCATGTTTTACAGAACATCAGTATTTCTGCATCAACACAGAAAATCTGGGCACAGCCAGCCAAAAGTGTCTGGTTGGATTCTGCAGACACAATAACAGAATAAAAATAAGAATACGCCGACTGTGAGCACATCTGCATTTGCCTGCTGTACGTTAGTTTTTTGTTATTTGGAAAAGAGCAAGTAAGAAAAGTCCAGTCCCCACCCCCCCGCCCCCCCAACAGTGGCAGCATCAGCACTGATCCTTGGGGACAGCATCCTGAGCTGTATTACCAGAATCCAATAGTCTCACACAGCCAGAGGCAACACACGATGCTGCCTCCTGCACCCAGCTCTTTCTGCTCAGATGACGCAGTGTGTTTGGCTCTCTGGCTCTACTTGTATTGATTTTACTGTAAAATAAAAAGAAAGGTGAATCCAGTTTGTCACGAGCAGGCAAAAAACAAACATAAAGAGTCAATTTTCTGTAGCTTTATATTTTGCTTAGATAACTACAATATATAACCTGACAAGATAACAATGACAAAATGCCACCTTATTACTTGTTTTTTCCCCACTGTGCCCACACTCTCATTAAGGTCTCCACACTGCTTATAGTGGTGTGGACACAGAGCTCGATCACAGCAGACATTTTGACGCACGTTCGGTTTATGAGATTAATAACAGTCGCATTCAGTCTAGCTGTTGCAGCGCCTCAGCTCTGCTATAGCGTACAGAGGCTCACGAGTATATTTACAGGTACATCTAAGTGGAACAGAACCAGCATTAATGCTATCAGTCACACCTCTGCATTTTATTAAATAAGCCAAAACCTCTGTGAGGAAAAAGGTTACAGTGTCACATCTGATTGTAATTTGCTGTTTAACCTTCTGCAAGCTTATTGGCTCCATCACACGTTAATGAAGCCGATAAAAAGTCAAATCTTAAGTGTTACAGAACGGCAGACCTGCTTACATACAAACAGGTGATCTGAATGAGTTCTGAAACTGAGGATGCTAAAGCTGTGCGACATTATTTTGGGGTGGGGGGGTGGGGGGGTGGCTGGCAGCCTCAGCGCTGCACTAACAGCTGCAGGTAATTCTGTAATCAGCACTAATGCATATTTATCTCTCCTGCAGAGAGGCCGGTGCCTCCTTATTGATTACACATTCTAGAATTATCACCTGGACTGAGCTGCACCGGCTATCCATAACCAAATCTGTGTGTCGGTAACTCGTGGTTACTTTTATACTAACGAGACAAGCATTTGGAAACGTAGCCATAACTGTGAGTATATGTTCACCATATTGGGATCTTCGCTGTTAACAGCTCTGACCTCCTAACCTTGAACTTGAACAACCTTTCACCAATAAATGGAGGGTGCGCAAACACACACACGCACAGGCACACACACACACACACACACACACGGCATGATTTCCCCCGCTGGCTTGCGCATTATGTTCCAGGTCTGAGTACGTTTCACTTGTTCTCTTTTGTTCTGTAAATTTTACCCCATTACTTCGTCTTTTCTTTATTCTGAACTTAAAGGCCTTTCAACTCTTCTCTCTCTCTCATGCACACACATGCTTTTGAAGACAGGCGCTCTCGCAGAGCACAATGAGGTTCATGATTTTATGTATTTTGTGGCTGTTATTTGAAAGCACAGAGAGTCACAGTCCTCTCACATGCCTTATAGATTTGTGAATAATTTAACAGTGATTTTCAGTTGAGCTTCACAGAGACAGATGTCTTTGAGGAAGCACTGGATTTCTGTTGTTTTTTTTAAAATCATACCAGATGTGTATCATGCCCAGGTCCCCCTCCCCGAGCAGACCAGTCAAACGAACTGGATGTTGGAGGTGAAAAGTACTCGAGCACAGTATAATCTAACAGGCTACGGTATATTATCACAGAATAACACTAAAAAAAACTGCACTGAGGGCTTTTCTCATAATGAGTATTTTTACTTTTGCTGCTATAATTACATTTTGATGCCAACACCTCCTCTCAGCTCAGTCCAGTATTGAGATTTCCTAATTCGGGACATTTACAGTATTTTCAAACTGCTTTTACTTAAATAAAAGATTTGAACACTTCCCACTCAGCGGCTCAGTGCACGCTCTGGTAAACGCTCTTGCATCTCTAACATCCGTGAACTCCCGTGCCTGGTTTTTATCCTGCCAGCTGAGAACAATCTCTCTCCAAACAATAATGTATGTCTGCAAGATGTAATCACTATACCCAAGGCTGCAATTTAAGAATATTGGCAATGACAAAACAAATGCAGCCTTTTCAGTCGCATACAATAGCTCAGCACTGTTGCCAGTGGGCCGCATGGTTAAAGAGAGGAAAGGCTATCTAATTCTGGAAGGTGCCAGTAAAACCATACATGATGCACCAGCTAATGGTTCATTGTACAGACCAGTTATGCATTTAAACGAAAGCCTGAAATAATACAAACACATAATGACACCTTGTAAATAAAGGAAAGGAAAGTTTGAAACAGGAAATCAGGACACGTTCTGGCATTTTGATTAAACAAATCAGAAAGCTGAATTTGCAGTTCTTTTTGGACATTTAGCAGGTGAATTACACACTGAAAGCACTGCTGTTGGTCAGAAGACTCTTAAGGCCGAGGTTAAAGAGATTATGTTTAAATTCCATCATGATGCAAACTGACGTGCTACTGAGATTATGGGAAGACTGGAAGGAATTATGAAAGATTCTTTTAAAAAAATGCTTTGCTAATTTCAATACATGCGTAAAATGTGCACTGCAGTTATAGAGCTGGAGAAAATAAAAGATGAAGTCAAACGGCTGCATTATGTGATACAGAGGTACAGAAATGAGAGAGACTGCGTGGGGCACGTGGGCGTCAAAGACTCATAAACTTGATGATGTTGGACTCACTGTGGGAAATCAGGGATCTAATGTTCCTGTAATGAGTAATAATGGGGAATAGTTTTTCTTATGTTTGATGACATGGCAGAAATTGAGTGGAAATTAATAGGATTACATTATGGGGGAAAAAATTACATGTTAAAAATCAGACTGATGACAGATGAACACCTTCCATAAAGTACCAAAATGTCTGAGAACTTCTCTGATTGCCATTTATCACACACACCTTTACATTATACACCAGCAGGATGTCAATACTCAATACATGCACTTACCAGCACTGTAGTAGCGGTCCAGCTTTTCCCAGAGGGGTTCATCTTCCCGCTGGAGATTTGACAGCTTTAGAGGTTCATAGATGGAGCCTGAAGGAGGATACAGCTATTAAACACAAACACTTGCAAACACCGCACTGCATATCTTGGCCAAAACTGATGCCTCAGTAGTTCTTAGTAGTTTGTTCTTTTAATGGTTCAAATTTAGCAGCAACTTCAGAATACCTTTATTTTTTCACTGGATGTTTCCAGTTAACATAAAAGGCCACAGCTGCTCGTGGTTGTGTGACTCCAACGAACTGAAGTTGCCGTTTACACTCATGTCTGTACCAGATCTGTACGAGGTACAAATATGGGACTGGCAATGCAATACTTCTTTTTGCTAGTGCCAAATCACAACATCAGTTGCCTCAAAGAGCACTATACTGTCAGGTAAAGACCTTACAATCACATAACCTCCTCTGAGCAGCACTCTGTGACAGTGGGGAGGAAAAACTCCCCTTTAACAGGAAGAAAACTCCAGTAGAACCAGACTCAGGGAGGGGCAGCTATAGACTCATGCATAATGGACAGAAAAAACATGTTTTTGCAAATGTCATGACATCACAGTAAAGCTGACCTTTGACCTTTTGTAAACAAAATGTCAACACTTCTTTATTCTATCTGATTGCAAGAATGAGTGCATAACTTTGTGAGGTCAAAGATCTTTGACCACCAAACTCAGTTAATCTTTAGAGAGCACTGTTTCTCAGGCCTGTTGGAGAGACCTGTGCAGTGCACACAAAGCCAGCCTGAACAGATAATGCTCTGACCACAGCTGCTGTCAGCTTGGGGCTTAATAACAGGCAACAGAGAAATTACAGGAACAATACCCGCATGCCATCAGTAAATTTTGTTTTTCACTGCAACGCATCTCATCACAAAAGTCTCAGTGCACAAAATAATATTCAAGCCCCGAGCTAAACATTCAAAAAGTACTGACTCGTGAGCAGTTTCCTCTGAACTGAGCGAGTGTAGCAGTTTGAGGGAAGCCCCAATTTGTTGGACTCTCTCTATTTTCAGACACTTTTCACTTTGCTGAGATTTACATTTTAATAGGTTTGACCTTGGGTCAATACCACAGGTACTGAAAAATTCTCATTCTTACTGAAATTAGCATAATTTCCATCAGTGTAAAAGTTGCTGGGGACAAAGCCAATCCATCTCTTTTTAAAGATAACACTAAACGAGCGCAGAGGAAGTACAACGTTCCAGTTTTAATTTCTAACATGAGATCAGACAACTGTAAGCCGTCAGTGTTTGGCTGGTTTTAAACAATCCCCTGACTAACTTTGGTGACTTCATTAATACGGTAAATTCGTTTTGTGCCATTTCAGAGTCTTTCGTGCTCACTGTGGAGGAGCAATATAATTCTGCTGAGTTTAATCCACATGAGCCACACTGTATCAACAGTGTGAAATTACAGAAGATTATGGGTAATGCTCTATTTTGCACAGCAGAATTTCCAACAGCTCGAGCATGAGATTGTTTTGTTTTCGTGTAAACACAAAAAAAATGATGTTGTGACCTGAACATCGCTGGTTTGCTGTATGAAAGAACAGGATGATCAGGTTCACAGCACACGTTTTCCTGTAATTATGACACAAGTGTACGATCTAGTGTCCAGATGTCTTCACCTAAGTCCCCTTCAGCTGTTTTCCTCAGATCTGCTGCCACTACTTACCGAGTCTGTGAACTGTCCGATGGCGCCGGGTAATCGCAGCCGAACCGGCCATTCTCAAAAGGCGAATTTAAGGCCAAGCGTCTCTCTCAGCTAAATCACAAATCTACAGCAATTCACAGTAAACGAGTTAGTAGCAAAGAGAATTTTAGACGTGCACGAATCAACAATGATGGGGTGATGGCGATGATCAAGAACATGCAAGAACAACATGCAAGAAATTACAATGCATTGCATTTCTTTAGAAATGAGCAATGAGGAACAGAGTCGTGATGAATTATTATAGATGGTAATGCAATTATAAAAAGGACTGCTTTACTAAATTAGAACATCGTTTGACTAATTGTTGCACTTTATTCTCCAGAAATGTACTTCTAAATGCTATGCTTTCAGTATACTGGGCTGCACTAGGATGCACATTTTTTTAAAATCACAATTTTCACACTAAGACCTCTTTGCAAGCTGACCTTTAATCAGCAGTTCTCGCTATAATAATAGTTGGCCTCCTACAGCCGGTGACAGTTAAGATTTCAGGTGATGTTTGTGCAATATCCGTCAAATTCCCCAGCGCAAGAGTGGCAGCTTTCCCGCACAATGATTCAGGGCAACAGTTTAGCACAGTACTTTACAACAGTGCAGTTAACTAGGGGCGAGATGTCACAGCGACCTGATGAGAAGCTCCTAAAATAGCTCCTGGGTGCTGCACATTTACACCTCTGACCTTTCATTGCTTCTACCAACAGTGCAGCAGACACGTTAAAATGGGCAGAACAGGCGCATTACAAACACAACAGAGACAACCGGGCGTGTCACGCTATACAAGATCATGCAAAGTGAAGTCAGACCTGATCGTTTTGATCGGGCTTTAAATTCCAGGAGTTTCCAGCCGACATCTGCTAAGCTCGCCATGTTTATAAAGTGTTAAAAAGCTGCAATGGTAAAGCATTTCCGGTGTCTTCTTTTCAAAATAAAAGTACAATGTTGCTTCTAAGCCGTGGCTGTGAAAAGTATAAAGTTAAATTTTGGCGTGGCTTACTGGTAAATAAAACCTTAATGTTTCCGCAAAGTATGTTTTCAGTGTTAAGATATTACATTCATCTCTATTAACGCACTAATTTTTCCGCTTAATAAACGTCATGTATTTATTCTGAAAACATGCGCCTTTCGTATCCGGTTTGCACCTTGCTGACTTTCAGTAACTTAACAGCTATCAAGCCACTGGGGGAGCACGACACTGACGTAAACAAGGAAACGCTAAAATCACGTTGTTTATCTTTATTTCAGAACATAAGTCGCACGTATTTCCACCAGAATTAAAATAGCACGACATACCTTTACGTTTAAAACCGCTTTTTAATGTTATGCGTAATTACTTGAAAAGTAGCCACTATTTCCTTCTGCTGTAAAGCAGCGTGCCGTATTCCAGTCGGTGTTGTTGTTGGGTGCTACACTGGCAGGAGGATGTGGATCTTTAAATTAAGTACTTTAGCGTTTTGGTTATTTTGGGGGGGACAGTATAACACGCTTGCTCTTCAGGATGTTACGGCCGACCTTTTCGGCTCCGCCAATTCCGGGACGGTGGCGGCGTTTGGAGATTTTAACGCGGATAAACAGACAGACATCTTCCTGATCAAAAACCGTAGGTTTACGCTTCGACACTTCACAGAGCTCCGTTCACTTAACACGTCTTATTAACAGTTTGCGCTAATTATGTATGGTAGTGCTCAGTTTATTTTGGTGCATTAATGTAGAAACATTGTGCTTTTTTTTTTTTTCAACTGTTCAAAGAGCAACTCTGTAGCTTTGGTTTTTACATTTTAACATCTCATAGCAGAAAAAAAAAATCACCCATAGGCTTAAAAACGATGATTATTATAGCTTCGTGATCCAGTGAGTCTGCTCCTGCTGTACTTGTAATAAATGCACCTGTGTAAATGCACCCCCCTTCACCCAGTATGTCACCTGCCACACCAGGAATACCAACACACTGGATCTACTGTATGCCAACATCAAGGAGGCATACAGCTCATCACCTCTGCCTCCCCTGGGGGGCTCAGATCACAACCTGGTTCATCTCCAGCCTGTGTACAAACCCTTGGTACACAGAGAACCAGTTGTGACACACACAGTGAAGAAATGGTCTGAGGAGACTGAAGAAGCTCTGAGAGACTGCTTTAGCTCCACTGTGTGGGAAGAGCTTTGTGCCCCTCATGGGGAGGACATCGACAGCATCACGGACTGCATCACTGATTACATCAATTTCTGCGTGGAAAACACTGTGCCCACCAGGAGGGTACGGTGTTTTTCAAACAACAAACCCTGGATCAACTCTGAAATAAAGGCTCTCCTGAAGGAGAAGAAGAGAGCCTTTAGATCAGGAAATAAGGAGGAGCTGAGAGCCGTGCAGAAGGATCTGAGAAGGAAAATCAGGGATGGAAAAAACATCTACAGGAAGAAGATGGAGGACCAGCTACAGCAGAGCAACATCAGTGGGGTTTGGAGGAGTTTGAACTCAATTTCAGGCCACAAACCAAGCCCTAGGGTTGTGGGAGACTTAGAGTGGGTTAACAACCTGAACCAGTTCTTTAACAGGTTTGACCAGCCACCCACCCCTCCCCCAGCCCAGTCCCCCCTGCTGTCAGCCCCACCATCTTTAATGACTGCCAACCTTTCTTCTTCTTGGGACCTCACACCTCTCAGCTCTCAGCCATCACCCACCCCCTTCACTTCTGAGGACTCCATCTCACAACCCCCATCCCCCACCTCCATCTTGTCCCTCTCAACTCATCATGTGAGGAAGGAGCTACGTAAGATCAAGGTGCGAAAGGCTGCTGGTCCAGACGGCATCAGCTCCAGGCTCCTGAGGTGCTGCGCAGATCAGCTGTGTGGCATCATGGGATACATGTTCAACCTGAGCTTGAAGCTGGGGAAAGTACCACAACTGTGGAAGACCTCCTGTGTGGTACCGGTACCAAAGACCAAACATCCAAAGGATCTTAGCAGCTACAGGCCGGTAGCCCTGACATCGCATCTAATGAAGACCCTCGAGAGGCTGGTCCTCAACCATCTACGCCTCATGGTGTCGTCTTCGTTGGACCCGCTGCAGTTCGCCTACCGGCCTGGCATCGGGGTGGATGACGCCATCATCTACCTCCTGCACCGAGCTCTGACCCACCTGGAGAAGCCTGGAAGCACTGTGAGGATCATGTTCTTTGATTTCTCCAGTGCTTTTAACACCATCCAGCCAGGACTTCTGAGAGACAAGCTGGAACTGTCAGGAGTGGACCACCACATCTCCGAGTGGATACTGGACTACCTCACTGACCGCCCACAGTACGTGAGGACACAGGGCTGTGTCTCTGACAGGCTGGTCTGCAGTACGGGGGCCCCACAGGGAACTGTGCTGGCACCGTTCCTCTTCACCCTCTACACTGCAGACTTCTCCATCAACTCCCCACGCTGCCATCTGCAGAAGTTCTCTGACGACTCTGCCATAGTTGGCCTCATCACAGGTGAGGATGACTCAGAGTACAGACAGTGGACTCAGGACTTTGTGGACTGGTGCCAGCGGAACCACCTCCTGATCAACGCCGCTAAAACCAAGGAGCTGGTGGTGGATTTCCGCAGGCGCAGACCCACCACACGGACACCGGTGAACATCCAGGGAGTGGACATTGAGATAGTGGACTCTTATAAGTACCTGGGTGTTCACCTAAACAATAAACTGGACTGGACTCATAACACTGATGCGCTCTACAGGAAGGGTCAGAGCAGACTCTACCTGCTGAGAAGGCTGAGGTCTTTTGGAGTGCAGGGGACACTCCTGAAGACCTTCTATGACTCTGTGGTGGCATCAGCCATCTTCTATGCAGCAGTATGTTGGAGCAGCAGCTTGTCTACAGCTGAGAGGAAGAGGATAGACAAGCTCATCAGGAAAGCCAGCTCTGTCCTAGGATGTCCTCTCGACTCAGTGCAGGTGGTGGGAGACAGAAGGACTCTGACCAAAATAACATCACTGATGGACAAGGTCTCCCATCCCATGCATGAAACTGTTGCTGAGCTGGAGAGCTCCTTCAGTGACAGACTGCTGCATCCTAAATGCACAAAGGAGCGTTACCGCAGATCCTTCCTCCCAGCAGCTGTAAGACTTTATAACCATCACTGCTCCCAACAAAAACCACAATAGCCTACACAATGTAGGATAATATATAATATACTGTAAATAGTCCGGCACATCATGCACATTGTATATAGTGTTATTATTATTAGTAGTATTAAGGTTAATATTGTTTGTTGATTTTATATATATTCTTTTCTTAATAGTGTGAATTATTATATCTTTATTTATATTTATAATAACTGCGGCTGCTGTTACACCCAAATTTCCCCTCTGTGGGACAATAAAGGCTGTTTCTTCTTCTTCTTCTTCTGTGTTTTCTCTGCTATGACAGGTGAAAATGTGTTACGCCTTTCTGTTGAAACTAAATAAACTTTAAATTTTGCAGATGGCTTCATGTTGTTTTCTTATTGTTTCAGAGTCTGAATTGGTCATATTATTGGCTGACTCCAAACCACCTTACTTCAAGCCCAAAGTTCACGTCAAAGACATTTTGGGAAAGTATGTGTGTGATATACATGTCTTTGTTTTATTTCACTACATTTAACCTTATAACGCAACAGTCCTTGTCTGCACTGAGCATGCTCACGCGTCAGGGTTATGTTTACTGTGTCCTTCCTGTACTTACCTTGCACTGACTCTCGTGGCTCTGTATGGGTTTCTTCCTGTTTCAGGGGCACCGGCATCACCAGTGTGGTTCCTGGAGACTATGATGGAGACTCTCAGATGGATGTCCTCCTTACAGGTCCAGACAACCAGAACACTGTAGTTTTCATCTTTTGGGGAAACAACCAGACATTAGGTACAGCGCTAACAGTGATTCTTTTATAAATTTGATTTGAACGGTGTATTGTCTTACATACTCTTTTAGTCTGTTGGCACTTCCATCCATCCATCATGTATTTCCTTCCAATTATCCATTCAGGGTCATGGGAGCAGGCTCTTGAGTCTGTCCCAGCTGTCACAGGGCGAGAGTCAGGGTACACCCTGGGCAGGTCACTGGTCTGTTGCAGGGCTAACACATAGAGGCAGACAACCATTCATGCTCGCATTCACAATTTAGAATCACCAATTCACCAAACCCCATCTTTGGACTGTATTAGGAAGCCAGTCCCTGGAGAGAATCCACCATTTAATTCAATTTTAATTATGTAGCGCCACTTTACAACAACAGCTGTATCAAGACACTTTATGGGGTGGCTGTATCTCAGGAGGTAGAGCAGGTCACCTATTGATCAGAAGGTTGGCGGTTCGATTCCTGGCTGCTCCGGGTTGCATGCCAAAGTATCCTTGCTTTACTGAACCCCAAGTTGCTCTCCGACGGTAGTGTTGGAGAATGAATGTGTGTGTGAATGTTAGACAATAAAAGCACTTAGCCTAGTTACTCATGGAAGTGCTTGTGAATGAGTAAATGGGTTGTATAAGCGCTTTGAGTGCTCAGAGTACAAAAGCGCTATATAAGAACTAGTCCAACTAGTCCGTTTACCATTTACCATATAGTATAGTTTCCTTACAGTATTAGAGTGTACAGTGTCCCCCCATAACTTTTCATTTGCTGTTTTAGAGTTGACATTGCAGCATTTTGCAGTGGAGAAACTACAGACTATTATTTATTTCACCTTTAGGACCCTTGGGAGAGTCACTGCCACAATATCATGACTCAGTGGGAAGCTGTAATTTAAAATATATTTTTGATTTTATTAGCAAAGCTGTACATTTCCTTTTATGGCCCATCATCATTTAGTCCAGAACAAAATATTTTCCTCTTTCATCTAGGATAGAAGGGTGTATATATATATATATATATATATATATATATATATATAAATATATATATATATATATATATATATATATATATATATATATATACACACACTGTGTGTATATATATATATATATATATACACACACTGTGTGTATATATATATATATATATATACACACACTGTGTGTATATATACACAGTATATATATGGTGACAGAGTCTTGCTAATTTTAGTATTTCACCATCTTTTGGTTAAAAGAATAAACATAGACGCTCATCACCCTGTGACCGTTTTAATGTGTATATTGTCTTTTTTTGTTGATTTATTGGCAAAAAAAGCTTTATAAAAATAATCTTTATAATCTATATAAATCAGTGATTTGTGTGCCTTGTTTCTGTCAGGCTATCATTACTCAGGGCCTGTTTACTCTGTTTGTTTTGTGCAGATATTGGTGGGTGGGTCAAGTTGAACCGGACCTTTACTGATCAGCCTCTTGTCATGGAGTGAGTATCAGTGTGACTGATGGTTATAATAAACTGCTTTGGATTTAAAGTCATTTGTTTTGTACGTTATGTTTTGCTTCCTTCAACATTGACAAAGCCTCAAAAATCAGCAGTTAGGTGGATCTGTGAGAGTATCAACTGAAACTAAAAAAATAGATTTCTTGCATTAGTTTGCCTTTTATTTTGTAAAGAATCTAACTACCAAAATCAGTCTATGGCATAATGAAGTGTTCTCATTTCACTAAAAATATATATCTTTCCACAGTTTTAATGGGGACATGATTCCAGATATTTTTGGGATTGCCGAATCTTCCTCGACTGAAGTCTGCTCTCTTACCCAAAGGTAATGTAATAATTTCCAAACTAACATTTTCCTGTGTTTATTTCTTTTTTCGTTTCTTTTTTTTTTTTTTTTAAGTCTGTTGTTGTCTTATGGTTTTGGTTTCCTTCAGGATTCAAGTGTGCAGGAAGGCACTGAATTCAACTGGTACCATGCGCAAGCCTCATTCTAACGCTTTCATTGACCTCAACAAGGACTTCACTGCTGGTAAGCCTGTGATGTTTAACCAGTGTCTATGAGAAACAGCTGTATAATGTTTCAGTGTCAGTGTTATCAAATCTTTCAGCTTTGCATGTTTTGAAAACTGCCACAAGGCAAGAATTTGGATGGAAAAACCTCATAAGATTCTTTATTACACCCGTACAGAAATGCCATTATGATAGAAACCCTCCTACGTGTTGGAGGAAATGTGGAAACCGAAACGCTAATCACTATCATATTTTTTGGAATTGTCCAATTATTAAAGACTACTGGAAAGAAATAAACAATGCCCTACAGGATATTTTCAGACAGCACATTCCTTTAGAGAGCAAGCTCATGTATTTTTGCAACATACCTCAAGAAGTCTCAAAAAGGGAAAAATATCTAATGACCATCTTATTAACAGCAAGTAAAAAGAGCATCACCAGAAAGCGGTTATCACAGGATAAGCCAACGCTAGATGACTGGATGGATATAACATTTAACATATATAAAATGGAAAAAATAACAGCTTCCCTCAACCATAAGAGCGAGCAATTCAATTTCAGTTGGCAAAGCTGGGTCGACTACGCAAAATCTAGAAGACCCGATTTCATTTTTAGAAATCAAGCTTGACATGGCCTCCTGACAGTCTACTCTCCGACAATAAATAAACTCAAATAGTTTTAAATAAGTTTGCTTCTTAATTGTGTATTTCACTTATTTACATACTTTTTAAAATTTATTTAGGTATTTTTTATTATTTTTTTTTTTTCTTTCTTTCATAAATTATTTTCTCTTTCTTTCCTCATTCCATTAACATTGGGCTTCTTCCCCGGGAAATAGAGTTATAACAGTTCTATGTTAATATGTTGCACAGAAATTTCCATGTTACTTTTTTAAGTACTGAACGTAACACTTTGACACTGTGAATATATGCTCTGTAAAACCTTTTTCCCAGAAAACTAATAAAAAAAAAGTATAATTGAAAACTGCCACAAAACCTTGTGAAAAGGTTACATTCAACTGAAGAGAAGTTGTCAGAGAAACTAGCACAGACTGCGTATTGGACAAGTGGCTCTGATACTACTGCACTGACGTGTAATGAAGGCACACAGATTAGGTAAATTACCAATTTTCATATAATGCACATCATGGAGAAGAAGTGCTTTTGTTTTTTGATTGTTTGCTTCCTTTTTTTTGCTTTAATGACCTGTCTTAAATGGATATGTAATAACTTTTGAGTGCAGAAAGAGGTAGATAGAAACAAGGCAGCCAGACCAGTGCAGCTCTCATGCAGCCAGCTGTGCCTGTCAGGACACGGTGGCTGGTCAGTGGCTTTATGTGCTAGAGAAAGTGAAACCAGTCCCATTTGATTCTCTCTTGGATCAGAAGATAAGGCGGTCCAGCTGAAGAGCAGGCAGAGAACATGTGGTGTTCTGATACCAGCAGATGTGAAACCATTACGGGCCCGATGACATGTGACCTCCATTGTGATTTATGGTGCAAAAAGCATTTTGTCTATGCAAGTCAAATATCCAGATGTTGGTTTTAGGATACTTCAGGGTCAAGTATTTGGAAAGCATACTACTTGTGTTACAGTGGAATGTAGATAATTCACAGTACATGGGTAGTGTTATTATGTTTGTGAGTACCTTAGCTAACACATAACTAACACTAGAAGGGCACTTGGTAGAATGCATACCTCCCCCACCCCACACCACGCTGCAGTAGATAGCAACCAATGTTATCATACTCAGTCACAAATTACTATTAGAACAGAAAGTTATTTAATTGTCTTTTAAAGACTGAAAAATAAGATTTTATATTTTATTTAAAAATGAGATCCACATGAACAAATAAAGGCATATATGGTCTGCATATATTTTATTCAGTTTATGTACTGTAAGATGAAGTGATGTGTTGTTGGACCCATACGGAATATTTCATAAATTTTGGTTGAAATCATTTTGAGATATATCACTGATATTCAGACAGTCAGTCAGTCCAGCCTACTGTAAACTGTAGTAATCACTATCTCCATACAGCTGAAAACATAACCTTATGGTACTCTGAGACATAAAATCCATATAGTATCCTTCATAAATTTAGTGAACGTGAAATGAATGTTGTGTTTTTATACTTTTTTTTTTTTCCACGCTAATGCTGACCTCAACTCTTCCAACAAAAATCTCTATGTGCAGATTTTTTTTTTTTTTTTTAAAGAAAGAACTTCAGGAACCTGAAAAGAGACCAAAACATATTTAATGCCACAAGTTCAACTTGACTAGGAGAGAAGGGAACAGCCATTTTCTTCACCAGTGAATGGAGAAATCACCTCATTCTTGTTCTACAGCGTCTCACTCCTGTCCTTCTGCCCACTAAGTGTAGCGCTGTCACTTATACTTATGGGAGGATTTTAGTTTTTCCTGTGGAAGCTAATCCTTGTGTTTAAGGTAATCAGAAAGGATTTAGTCATGTCATACTCACTGCAGGTATCTTTTTTGAGCTGTGAGGTTTTATTCCCAAGGCTGTCACAGTTTAACCAGAGAAGATTTTAATTCATATTTAATCTGTTTAGGGATTAGGAGAAAGTCAATAAATTTTGTCTTTTTGTTTGCAAATTGAAAAAAAATATAGTTTCTTGGTGGTTGTTTTTAATACAAATTAGAATGTGTTTCTTTATCAAGTGAGCTGCAGCCTGTCAGTCAGAGTGATGGCCGACGTGTCAGCTGTCCTTTCAGGTTCTCGGCTGCAGGAAATCGTATCTCGCAGTACATGTGTGTAATCACACAAAAACATAAGGGCAGTGATCATTATAGTAAAACCTTGTGACTTTTTCAAGTGAACTGCATTCACTTTGCAGTGGTGAATGTGCTGAAGGGAAACAGAGCTGACGGAGGAGGACCTGTGGTTAAAAAAAAAAACTGCTGTACATCTGGTGGATGTCAGGCTCTTTGGCTGCTGCTGTCTGTGGGAGCATGCAGATGGAGGAAGAGAAAAGTAGGCAGGAAGTGATGGAGCGATAATGCTGAGCTGGAAAGGATGGATGGTTTGAAATAAAAGGATGCCTGGAAAGATAAAGGGCAGAGGAAGGGGGGGCTGAGCAAGGCGGTGGGTGAGTCTTGAGAACGGCTCAGCTCGCTGTCTGCTGTGACCACCTGCTCCTCTAAGCGGTACCGGCTGGAGCATAACAGTGCGGCTTAAGCAGGGAGAGAATGAGTTTTGAAGACAATCTGGATTCTGTTAGCCCGTCAAAAGTCAATTTGTTTTTCGAGTGAGATTGATGCTTTTATGTTCATATTATGAACATCTATCCATCCATCACGTTTACCATAATTCAATCTGGCTGTCTGTCTGTCTGACTCAATACTTAAGTCATAGTTAAGCAGCATGTGAGAACAGTAGCAACAGCAGTGTTGTAGTTTTCATATAAAACAAGGACGTGTTTTAAAAAAAAAAAAAACTGTAAAGGAGCGGGCTCCCCTTTTGATTGGTGGGTTGTTACTGTGTTGTCGGTCCGTGTCCACAGACACGGTCTGTAGACTCCAGAAAGTGGGGATCTAGCAGCTGACCGAGGTCACTGAGCAGCTGCCAGGAGCTAGATGGTAAGAAACTGGGGAATCCCAAATTTCCAGGTATAGAGCCGGTCTGTTTATAGTAACATCTGTTCTAGGCCTTATGATTATGCAGCCTTATTGATTAACCTATGATCCCAACTTCTGATTGGCTGAGCATTGTCTGTGATGTTGGTTAGGAATGACTCATGGCCATAAATAAAACAGACTGTGATCAATATTAAAGCCATACCTACTGCTCAGCAATATTGCTTAAATGTAAACAGCATGGTTGCATTGTGTTTTGTACACAGTTGCCTTATAGTGATGCTATACATAATGTATGGATGGATCAGCAGATTATGTAGTATAGGTGCATTATCTAGTAATATTCCTGAACACACATGAGCATAATATGATGTGAATACCTTGTTAGTATGCATTATATCTGGCTTAATGATTATAGATTATATAAATAGAAAGAAATTATGTAGTATGTACTTTCCCTATTTTTTTTATTTTGTGGTTACCAAAAAGTCTTTGAAGAATTGTTAAAGATAATCTCAGAATATCAGCATGCTTAAAATTGTTTTTAACTTAATAACTATTGTTAATATTGAAAATATATTTTTTACTGTAATACGTAATATATCTTTTATATCCTAAAAATAGACTCCAGGTTCCAGTTAAGTCCATATAGCTCAAGTAAAGCATGCACCTTTAGGTCACCTGGAGAGAACTGAACTAATAGAAGCATATCTGTTTAAACATGTCAGGCAGAGAACTGAGAACTGCATTTTGAACAAGAGTTCTTAAAGGTTACAGTCACTGTGCAGCTGTTATATTACTTTATTGAACGCTGGATCTAGCCAAGAAAGCCTAATAAGCTGGCCGCCCAGTTTATTTATATACTAATCAGCCATTAGTCACAGGAGAAAGAAATGTATTGCACCACTAGTAACAGTAGCTAGTAATTAATTGGCAGTCCTTAAGTGGTAAACTTAATGCCTTTTCAATTTGGGTGAGGTCTTCATGGTAAGGAGGGTCCAGTCTCATTTTACAGTGAGGTGTTTTGTTAGTGTGATTCAAGGAGGATGGAGGCTGTTGCAGGGCTGTGTCATGACCCCAATCTAAGTCCAGTGTCATCCCTGTAAATAGCCCCATAGCAGTGTATTGGGTAACCTCCCTACATCAGCACTGCCAGCAAGGGGAAAAAAAAGTAGGGAATTGTTACCTGGCCAGTGTCAAGGCCTCATTTAGTTCACTTATTGGGCACTTCAGCCAGCCAACCTGGCGGTGACATCCTGCAAATGGCTCATCATCTCTTTTGTTACTATCATCCTCTGCCAGCCTGTATGTCTAACAGCAGCACATTCATAACAGTGTCATGCTCATTTGTTTCCCAGTTATTTTATCTGTTTTGTCACACAAACAGGGGGAGTTGAGGCCCCTTTAATGAAGTGTTTTTTTTTTTTTTTCCACTCCAGAGTTTATTGTGTGAACTTTATGTAATAAAAGTAAAAATTGACATGCATTTAAAAAAAAAAAAGACATATGATATAGACATACTGAACAAATCGCTTTTAAACCAAATTGTCAAAATGATGGTCCTCAGGCTGATATTTGTTAGCACCTGGAAGGGGTGATGCCACAAAACAAAAGTACGATATATTTCTATCTGTTTTTGAACCGCAAAATAAAATATATCATTAGGCATTGTGCTGACATTGTAGGTGTAGCTGTTTTCTTCTGGTTACCTGTCACCACAGTGACATCTAATTAACAGGAAAACTGCTTTCGTGGGACAGCCGAGGGGTCCGGCTTTATAGAACAGACAGCTGATGTGAGCAGGTGCTTCAGTGGCCATCAAAGCTTCTGTAATCATCAAAGCGAAAATGACCACAAGAGATGTCCTTATCTTTTGAATGATGTACTGTAGGAGTATTCACCCTCATAAGATCCGTCTGTGGTAGAGGATCACAGTAACCTCCAGGGGCCACATCACTTCATGTCATTTCAAAAAGAGCACCGCTAGGAAGGAAGCTATCATGAGCACGATAAGAACTTGTTTGAGAGAAAGGTAGTAATTGCAGAGTAATTATAGATGCCATTTTAGGGGAAAAACATGCACAAAGACAGCAATACCAGCATAAGGATCCATTGCTAGGCAACGGACATGGTAATGCTCCGTGCAGCATCCAATTAAACTACCTCTGTGTTGAAGTGGCTTGTTGATTGTGTGACTAATAATGTGGTGGTGGGGGGACAGAACAGATTTGCCACCTAACAAGGGTAGCCAAGAAGAAGAATTGATTATACAGGGATTAAGTTTACATTTGGTGAGGCATTTTTAATAGCCACTTTGGAATCAGGACACTTGCCCAGAGGAAAGGAGAGAGAGACATTCACTAACTGACGAAGGATATTACAGGAATTTCAGGCGACAACAACCAAACCAATGCAACATTTTATTGTTTTTGTCTAATGAGAAAAGTGATTTTATTTATTTTCCAGCATATTTCTGTTATTTTTGATCAAATCTCAGAGAAGGTATATTTAAGAAGTGAAAGTGTAAAAGGCACCTTAAACATTTCCTAAATACGGGATAAAAAGTATTTCTTATTTTGATGGGTGGCACAGTGGTCCAATGATTAGCACTGTTGCCTCACAACAAGAGGGTCCTGGGTCCAAATCCATCAGCTGACTGGGGTCCTTCTGTGGAGGTTTGTGCTCTGCCCGTGTCTTTGTGGGTTCTCTCTGGGTACTCCAGCTTCCTCCCACAGTCCAAAGACATTCATGTAAGGTTAATTGGTGTGAATGGTGGTCTGTTTCTCAGTGTTAGAAGAAGAAGAAGAAGAAGAAGAAGAAGAAACAGCCTTTATTGTCCCACAGAGGGGAAATTTGGGTGTAACAGCAGCCGCAGTTATTATAAATATAAATAAAGATATAATAATTCACACTATTAAGAAAAGAATATATATAAAATCAACAAACAATATTAACCTTAATACTACTACTAATAATAACACTATATACAATGTGCATGATGTGCCGGACTATTTACAGTATATTATTATTATTATTATTATATATTATCCTACATTGTGTAGGCTATTGTGGTTTTTGTTGGGAGCAGTGATGGTTATAAAGTCTTACAGCTGCTGGGAGGAAGGATCTGCGGTAACGCTCCTTTGTGCATTTAGGATGCAGCAGTCTGTCACTGAAGGAGCTCTCCAGCTCAGCAACAGTTAGGCAGTGGCGATCTGTCCAGGGTAAACCCTGCCTTTCTCCCTGTGACAGCTACGACAGGCTGAAGCCCAACAATGACCCTGAATTAAAAGAAAGTGGAAGAAAATTTATGGATGAATCTCATCTTCATTTTTCTGTACAGTAAAGGTCAAACCTTCAGTGCTCTAAGCACATTTTTGAGTGGGAAGGGACTTTAAATACTTTAAATACATGTCACTGGTATTCATTTATCCTTGACTGTACTGATGTGCTGCCCCAAATATAAACACTGCAAACATTACTTGTTGGCAGGTCTGATTTGTGGAAGTACCATGTCTGTCATAATTGAGCTAGTTTGATAAACTGATAATAATAGTTACGTTTGCCCAACAGCAGACGTTCAGCCACTGATCAAATGATTAAATAACTTTTTTTGGTGTAAAGGAAAAAGCTGGACAGAATACAAAAGAAAGAGCACCCACAGCCACATGTAGCTCAGGTCTTCATTAACACCTCGGTTGCATTCACATCTCACTCTTCTACTGTATAGAAATCTGATTGTGTGAATTGGCTAAGCGCTGTTTATTTACTATCTATCTCTAATTGAAACTGAAGTGTTGTAGAGCATTTTCTCTCATGTCTGTGGCCGTAGCCTGAGGATATAGCCTAGTCACATCTAAAACATTAAAATAAATGTATTTTAAAAAAAAACACACACATAGAACACGAACAATAAATTCATGTTAATGAGCCAATTTAAATTGTTACATGTGTCAACCAGTTGCATGCATGTTCATACATTTAATACACAATTATTTTGAGATGATAGAAGGCTGTGTTGATGGTAGTGTCATTCTGTCCTTGTGTCCAGGGAGAAAGATTGCAAGGACTTTAGAAGAAAAGTAAAATATTAGAGAGACTTATTATCTAAAAATGAATCTTACTGACCTCTGAGATCCATTTTTTTAACCTTTAGAAGTCACTACTAGCAGGATGACATTTTTGTCTTTTGGAGAAATGTGTCAGCCGTTATTGGATGAATAGCCATGACATTTGGTGCAGATTTTCATTATAGCCAGAGGATGAATCTTCATAAATTTGGTGATCCTTTGACGTTTCCTCCAGCACCACCAATTGCATAAAACTGCATATGCATACATTCAATAGTCCAACAGAAATTGTTGTTTTAACTTTCACTGCTATCATTAGTTTGAAATGGTGTTTTCTGTAATATGACAGATTACCTGCGATACTAAAACCTGCTAACCCTTTGGGTACAGAAAGACTGACTCAGATCTTCAGTCAGAAGAACTGTCAGTTGACTTAGCTCCACCCTTAGTGAAACACACTGCTGACCAGTTAACACATGACTGAAGTTCCCTGCATAACACTTTGAGTATGCTTCTTTAAATGTATGGCTAAGATCCATAGACAAATCAGGGCTACCAGGCAAGTTTAAAGCTTGGATATAACAGCATGGTGTCTTGTCAAGGATGCTCTGGCTGCTTCTTGTATATGAGGTCCCTATATCCACTGTGGAGACTTTGGAGAGGAAAGTTAGTACCCATCTCCGGAGATGGTTGGGATTTCCCAGAAGTCTCAATAACATCGCCCACTATGGTAACACCCCATAGCTCCTGTTGCCCCTGAGGTCCTTGGAAGAGGAGTTCAAGGATACATGGGCAAGGGAGGTGCTGATGTACAGGGACTCGAGAGATCCTAAGGTGGCCCGGGCACACCAGTGGTGTGAGGACTGGGAGGAAGTGGAGTGCCCAGGCTGCGGTCCTGGATGCAGAGTCCCTATTGCGCCATAAAGATCTAGTGGGTGTGGTGCCGCATGGTAGAGCAGGCTTGGAACTGGTTCCAGCACCACAGTGCAAGTAAGGCAAGGGGAAGGAGAAGCAGAGGCTGATTTAGGAGTGTGTAGAGTAGAACCACTAGCTTAAGGAAACAAGGGGCTTGGATACGGTGGGAGTAAACCATGGACTGGAAAGTCACTCGGTCGGACCTCTGGCAAGCTGAGTCACACTGCATTACCTTCCTGGTTCAGGCATTGTGTGATGTCCTTCCTAGTCTGGCAAACTTTTTTACTTGGGGCAAGGTGGAGGGTCACTGGAGCTGAGCTGAGCTCCTGCCCAACAGCATTTGGTCAGGGCGGATATACCTGGTGCCATAACCAGGTGCTGAAACACATTGCAGAAATCGTCAGCAAGGGGATCAGTAGCTGCAGCCAGGTGTGCAATACGTCACGGTCAGCTGCATTTGTTAAGGCAGGAGAGCAGCCGAGGGTAGGACATAGGAAGGGGGCAGCAGGAACTCTGGCAGCATCCCAGGACTTTCAGTTGTCAGTGGACCTGGAGAAGCAGATGAGATTTCCGCAGCACATTGTTAGCTCCACCCTATATATATATATATATATATATATATATATATATATATATATATATATATATATATATATATATAAATTTTTTATTTATTAATTTTTTCATGTTGTTACCAAATGCACAAATGTGGTTGGGTTTGACAAGTCCTGTTAGCCTTGTTTGTGACACTTTAGGTTTGCATATTTTTTTTTTGTGCATTTGTGTTTAACAAACACATGTACCCTCTACTAATTTTATTACTTAACCTGAAATAGGCACACACACACAATCACACACACAGATTTTGTTCTAGTCTGTGTAATGAGCTTTCCTTAGCTTGTTACAGTAGTTCTGTGACCAGTTTCTGTATACACACACACACACACACACACAAACACACACAGACACACACACACACACACACGCACACACACGCGCGCGCACACACAAACACACACAGACACACTCTCTCTCAGCATAGAAAAGTGTTGTGAGCAAAATAGGATTGAAAGTCTGTGTGTATGAGAAGGTTTGGCCATAATCTTCCCCATAGCTACTGCACCTACGTTGTTCCCTGTAATGGTTTTAGGAGATTATTTCTTCTGGGAATAGCATTGCTCTATTCTGCGCTTGTGTGTTTTGCCATGTTTGTGAATGAGCCATTTTGATGGATCGGGGTGGAAGTCACAGAGTGTGGAGTAGGCCTACATATTGGCTTAGAGACGGATTTATTCAGCAGAGCTTTATACTTTGTTCCTGGCCTGGATTTTGCATTTTATCTGTGTGTGTGTGTGTGTGTGTGTGTGTGTGTGTGTGTGTGTGTGTGTGTGGTAGTTATGTGAGGGAGGGTGGTGGATGTACACTGTGACTATCAGAACTAGCATCAGAGTGTTGAGACACAGTTTATTGATGTTCCTGTACAAGGCTGTTTGAGAGTTTGTGCATATATATACTCATATAGGAGCTAACTGCTGTGTATAAGCAATTTGTATGTATGGCTGTGGTATTGAGTATGTGCATTCATACGAATCAACGCTGATTCATGCGAATGATAGACACATTCATTCTTTATTGAAAGTGTTTTGACTAAGTTACCAAGTGAACCATGATTTCAGCCACTGGGGAAAAAACTGATACAGAAAAGCATCTTTGAAGCAAGTCTTTCTGTTTCAGACATTTTAATGGAGAGGAGAAATTTACTGCCATTTTTCACTGCATTAACAAGTGAAGTGTAGGTGATATAGTAGCAGTGCAAATGTATTTTTTTTAAAAGGTTTGCGTCTGCTCTATCTTTCAACACTGTAGTAAATCGTCTGCGTGGGCTTTGGGCAAGTTTGGAAAAGCTCGTTTCACAGTCCGTTGGTTTCTTGCCAGCAGAGAGACAGGGCCACATATCAGCGGAGGTGGCCAGAGAGTATCTGCCACCAAACCTATACAGTCCCCACTGCCCCACACCTCTTAAAGGGACACTGACATTGTAAGAGAGTAAATAGCTTAGTCAATAATGTGAAAGGACATTAAAATAAATAAATCAATGATCTTGTCAAAATCAATGTCACACTGGAGTGAAACTACACCCTTTTAAGTTTATTGTGTTTGGTTGGTTTAATTTCAGAATCATCTTTAAATATTTTACTGATTATTTTTAGGTTTGCATGGATCGGTCCCCTGTACGGTTTATTTATTTATTCCTTGATATTCTTCAGAGCCAGAAGTCTTCAGCAGACACGTCAGTGTGCTATAATTATGAAGAGCTAAAGGTGAGCAGGTGTTTGCTCTCAGGCATCCACAGCTTTAGGTTGACCTTTTTGATCTCAGCCTCACATAATCAAATAGATGTCAGATGTCTGCGGTGTACGTTTGTTTTTCAAAACTGCATTATGCACACAGACACACTGTAATGTACAATCATAGTGGATGCGTGATGAGCTCATGTCCATATGCCACAGCTCACTGCGCGCACACACACACACACACACACACACACACACACACATTCATATTCTGTATATCTGTTATCTGTTATTTGTCTTTACACTGGCCAATTTTGACACTTTCTGCTATTTTTTTTAAGTGAACTGGAAAATTCTCACTAATGTTTGATGGTAGCGGTTTAATTACAGCCACCTTAAAAGACTTTGGTACGCAGTCTGTTAATAAAGATAAACTGATCATATTTAACATTGAAGCATTAATTGATGGTAAGACTTCTTGGAACAGTTTTGAGCGTTTATATTTTTATTCCTCTTAAGATTTTGATATAACCATTTAATCGGTATTCTATTTAAACATGTGATTTGTTAGAAAATTAAATTATCAACCTTCCACACAAGCTTGGAATTCATTGTAATAAGTTGTGCACAATTAAAAGTATTTAAAGGCTGCTGAAGGACGGCCTTTTCTTGAAGTCTGATAAATTTCTCAGAAAATAAATTACCATCTCCTGATTGTAATTGCTGTGCATGCATTTATGGAAAAAAAAGTGTTTGTTGCAAGACCTGTGGATATCAGCATTAGTGTTGAGGCAAATCTTTCACACAGCCTGTTATGAAAAGTATAAAAAGTTTGGGAGAACAGAAGTTTGTGAATGTGGTGCCAGTTTGCATTAGTTAGTATAATTTCCTCCGTCTGGCATCAAAACAGGCACCAGTTATTAACTGATTGGACTTAAATGTCAACATATTTTCAGACTAAGCTTGTCTCCATGCATCTCTGCTCCCTCCTTGCAGTAAGTGAGTGAGGCAACCCTGTGTTTGTTGGAGGTAAAGTATCTGTTTCAGTCGTGACAGCTGTGACATTTCCTTCGGAATGCCAAAGGCCCTCTCTCTGTCCGGCTGAGCTGTGGATCAGTCCAAGGGTTAAAGACAGAAGGAGCAGATCGATGCAGACAAACACAGAGGGCCTGACTGATGGGCTGCAGAATGGCTTATAGCAGAGCTATAGACAAATACACAAACACAAAAGTGCACATGCATACACTTCGTGCCTTTTATCCCTCTCTTTATCCTCATTTTGCTTCATTTCTGTCACTCTCAGTCATGCACACACAGGCACATGCGCGCACACACCAGTTTAAAGACACATAAAGTGGACGTTTGTCCTCTACCCTTCATAAACAGAACAATGTGATCAGTCGGCATGACGGCCTTCCTTGAGCCCATCTCCACAGCAGCCCTGATGGGTTAGACCACAAAACTGTATCTCCACATGTGTGTCTGTGCTTCTGCCTTTTTGTTTGACAGCTAATGGGGGGATGAGAGTCACAGCTTGTTTGCTGAGTAACTAGCTAACAAATAACCTGCTCGAGGCAGTAGGGACAAGACGGAAAGGGAGGATTGGCTATCTCTCTCTCTATCACTTTCAAGCACTGTCTCTTTTCTTTGCCTCTATTTCTCATATATATTATACATTTATTATATACACGTGTGTGTGTGTGTGTGTGTGTGCGCGTGCGCATATAATACATGTTGACAGCATGACAGCACGCACGTGCAGAAAAACACTCAGCACATCAGCCACTAATGCAGCATTCGTGTTGCTGGCTGTCAGATCCACTCTGCACTGCAGCCTGGATAAACCGCAGCTACTGCTGCTGCAAGCCTTTTTACAGGTACAAGCGGGGGGGGGGGGGGGGGGGGGTGTTATATTGCTGTTGCTGGCCTCAGATTACCCTTGTAGACTAAAGAGAGTTTATACAGAATCTGGATGTTCAAGTGTGAAAGGTTTTTATATGTATTCATTTATTTTTATATTGTAATTAGTCAATTTTGTGTAAGTAGTAAATGTCTGGCTTGCTCAAATTGAATAGACGGTAACAGAAGTTCTTTGTTAGTTTTGTAGATCTGCAATACCGATTATTACAACACAGGCAGCGTGGTGGCTCAGTGGCTAACACTGGTGCTTCACAGCAAAAGAGTCCTGGGTTTAAACCCTTCTTTCTGGAGTTTATATGTTTTCCCTGTGATTGCGCGTTCTTTCTCCAGGTGCTCTGGCCATTTAAAAACTAGCTAGATAATGCAGATTTGGCAGCTCAGAACACTCTTAAGACATTCTTAATCTGAAGTGTCTCACTTCCTGGTTCAATAAAGCTTGAATAAATTAAATCCACTGACATTTGCGACCTGTATATTTGGGCTATTATGTAGGAAGTGAGCAGTCAGTTTTTGAAGTTGGTCCTACCAAAGCACCAGTTGCTGCAAACATTCGATGAAACACACAATGCACTGCAGCAGGCAGCGTAAGAAACCGGTCCACATGGAGCATCCATCCTGACCCCTCTCCACTGTTGATGGCACCTGCAATAGTGTGAGAACTGGACTTTGGATGAATTGAAGAAGGCAGCCTGGTCTGCTGGTCATTAAACATAGGCTGTATACCTACTGTATAGTGGATTGAGAGTACAGTATTTTTAGCATATGTATTGTGATGTTATATAACTCAGTAGAGTGTCTTAACTTTCATTGTAAATCTGTGCACAGCCCTAAAAAAGCCCTGACAGCACCATAAAAGTCCACCAGTGCTTTTAACAAGCTGCTAATTGGGAGCTTGCAAGCAGAGGCAGTCAGCATCAAATGAGTGTTCATTTTAGTATACATTGGTGAAGTGTGTGGTTTCCACAGTGCTGAAAGCAAAGGACACATAGAAAGGATAGTGTGTTGAGGTTATTCCAGTGTAATGTGTGTATGTGTATTTGCATGTTAATGTAGTGGCAGACACGAGTGTAACACGACTGGTGTTAACAGGGTAATTAGCTCCAACTTTACATTTAGACTCTGTTCATGTCGTTTTGCTGTTTTTAGCCCATTTGTTTTTGCAGCATTAAATGGAGGTCGGCTGGTGCTTGTATTGTAGTGCACTTTTCTAGTCTTACTCACCTCTCACAGCTACATTCACACAGCTACATTCAGTTCACCTCAAACACTTTATTTATATTCACTCCTATGGCCAATTTAATTTCAAAAATTTACCCAACATGCATGTTTTTGGATTTAATTTTCTTCATGGAATGTGGGAAGAAACCAGAGCCTCTTTGCACTGTAAGGCGATAGCGCTAACCACTGCACTGCTGTGGCACCCAAGGTCCTTTTTATAAATTTGTCTGGAGATTTTTGAGGTCAGGTCAGCGCCTACAGATCTGCTTTTATTGTGTGGAAAGGGAACTGTGATCTCAGTGAAAGCACAGCGCAGAAACAAATGTTGTGAACACTGATTTAGTTTCATAAAATATCCCAGTAAGTCATAACTGTAAGACAGCGTTCAGTACCAGCACCTTGGAATTAGTTTAGTCTGCATCAAACTTGTAGTGATAAAAATGACACTCTTCACCTGTAATGTGGCAAAATGTTGGCTGTAAAAAAGGCCTGATTGGTCTCCAGGACAGTCTTGTTGGCAGGTTCCACTCGTCTCCTTTAAATTTTGGTGGTGTTTGTACTTTTTCTTCACATTTGGGTCAGGAGAAAATTTTTTTGACATTTTTGCTGATGTGTCCTGGGGAACATGAATTATTGGGGGAGAGTGCAGGGAATGACAGTAAAGGACATGCTGACTGAGTGTTGCAGGACTGCTGTGCTAGGCATTTTAGCCTATATGTTTGCTTCAATCTTGTACCACTGGGTTGCCCCTAAGGTCGCAAATTTTGCCTTTTGATGTTCTCCATTTGTACAAACCAGCAAATGTTTCAGTTCTTGGGAGTCATAACACCTTTCCATCCACAGCAATGATGCCGCTCTGTAGTACACCAGATAGGGGTGGGGCTGAGGAAAAGATACAGGGAAGGTGACAGTAAGACAAAGCAGTAGATAGTTTAGACCCCTGCCTGCAGCTTTCTATTCTCCTCAATGTCAGAGTTCTCCTTCTTGGCGAGAGGCTTAGCACACACCTAGCATCACCCTATCTGTTTATACAGAGGCTAATAGGAAGCCTGGTCTTTATCCCCACACTGCAGCTCAACATAATGGAATAGAGAGACATAATGCTGCTCGAGTCAAACAGTCAGTGGAGGCCTTTAAATTGCTTCCAATCCCCTTAACAAATCTGATGGAGAGGCTATGAATAACTCAAGGGCTTCTTCTCTTCTCTTCTCTTCTCTTCTCTTCTCTTCTCTTCTCTTCTCTTCTCTTCTCTTCTCTTCTCTTCTCTTCTCTTCTCTTCTCTTCTCTTCTCTTCTCTTCTCTTCTCTTCTCTTCTCTTCTCTTCTCTTCAGCCCCACCCCCTCAAATTAATGCTCTACAATAAAGTAACACAAACTAAGTTTGTCTCACTTGTATTAATTAGGAAGTGTCTTCTTATACTAGGACGATCTATTTCTTGCCAGTTTGGAGATCTTAATCTGAATTATGCACTTGCAGCAAACCTAGTGTTAAAAAAAAAAAACCACAGAAATTTTAATTTTCTTCCTGACTGCAGACAGAATTGACTCCAGTCTGCAGATGACTTGTTGAAATAACACGAGTTAACTCTTGCAGTTTCATCTTTCATGCTGTCTGTCTGCTGCATCATGTAAAGCCACTGAAACAATCCACTGAAATGCAGTTACAAGGAATGTCTAAAATATTCAGCGCTGATGTTTTCATTTTCATTGTCAAGCTTTATTAAGTAAGAAGCACTCAGTGCTAACAAGAGAAAAAGGCTTATAGACTCTTGTATTCAGAAATCATGGCACATTAGAATGCTTTTGCAGAATCTACATGAAAGATGAAGCCTAGTTTGAATTTAGAGCAGGAGGTGTCCTATAAATGAGTAAAAGCAGGTTACAGTGGTGAGTCCAAACAGAGCCTGAAATGTACACCTTCTCTAAGCCATGGAAGCGTTGATCTCTCTGGAATAAGACTCTGCCCTGGGAACAATTTACAGTAACAGAATATACTGACAAAAATTGACCCTAACATGCATCTTCTGCATTTTACCATGCAGCTACTATTGTTGGAATTAAACGAGTACACAAAGGTGATTTTATGCTGCACTCACCTCTGATTGGAATTGCTGCTGACATCAAATAGCTGTTTAAAAAATAAACCTGAGAATAAACAGACAGATTTTCCAAATTCTTTACAATTTTGTGTTTAGTATTGGCTGTGGCCCAACTTACAAAAAAATCAGCAAGTTATAGGATGTAAAAGATTCATTAACTGGGTGCCAGTTTAGGGTTTTCCTGATGTTCTAGGTGAAAAAAAACTGTTTGTTCTGTTTTTCTTCATCTCTTTTGATTGAAGCAAATCATAACAGCCACTGTTTTAGGTGGTTTGCTTCACACTGAGTCTAAATGGAGAGACTGGTACTTATTAAGTGCTTTTCTACTTGTGCTGAATATTGAAAGTAATGCTTTTTGCTACAAACTCACCATCAGCCATTCACACGCATTCGTGCAGCATTTTCTTGTATACCTGTAAGTGCTTTCTAACTATCATGCACACACTCATACACCAATAGACGCATCACATCAGGGAGTTCACTATCTTGCCTGAGGACACGTTGACATGCAAGTTGGGGGCGTGTGGGCTCGATCCACTGACCTTACAGTTTGTACACCTGCTATATCTCCTGAGTCACAGCCAGTTGAGTTAGTCACATGGTAGCACTAAATGTTACCCTAATACACAAAATCATGATGTAATTTGCACTGGAAGCTGCAGATCCTGAATGTAGATACTTTGTTTCAAAGTATCCTAAAGAAAAAAAAAAAGACAGCTAGTAATTCTCATATGATTGCAGATATTGTAATCCACATGAGGCACATTGCATGTTTTGGTGCCAGCATGCGTCCAACAAACGGTAAACATCTGTCCTCAGCGGTTCAAATCATCTAAGTCCTAATAAGAACCACATGAGCCAATCCAACCTTTGTGCTACACGCTGTTATTCGTCCCCAAAATAACAGCTCAGAGACTTGCAGTACCCGTGCAGCCCCAACATTGTGCAACATGGTCTTGTGTGCCACAGTTTACCATGTTTGTTCTGCTTGTTCTGAGATACTTGAGCTGTTTTGCTTTAAAAACCATGTTGTTAGCAAGAGACACTTGCAATTATTCTGTTACTGTGAAAGGACCAGCTGATTGTAGATGATTAGCTGGATCACAAATTGATGACAAAGAAATTCACAGATGCACACTCAGATATTTAAATAATGTGCTGAAATCAGCCATGCGGTGTGGGGGCGGGCATGCATGTGTTTATGCAGGCTGTTCATCGTGTACCCGCTCATATGGGTATGACGCGCATCCTTTTTGCAGTGCCATTTCTAGAGTAGAAACAAGTTAACAAAAGAGGCATGAAAGAGAGAGCCGAGGAACAGAAGAAACTGTGAGTTATTGTAGATAGAAAGCATCTCTTGCAATTAAAGGACTAGCCTGCTTTTGCTCTGCAGGAGTTAATTTATTGAACCTGTTTTTCAGAAGCATATCAAGCACAGGATGGCCTTAGCATTCAATATCAGTTTCTCTTTGTTTTTCTTTGTGTACCTCGGCCCTGTGTTTTTGATGCCTTGTACAGCCATCGCTTCAGCTATCACAGTTAGCATGTCTTTAATTATCCGACAACATGACATACCAGTTAGAGCGCCGAATCCCTGTTGTTGTTACGCAGTCCCACCCTCCTACACACAAACACATTTATGTACCTCAATTATGCATCTTTCCCAAGTGGTGGCGGATGACAGCTCCATTAGCTTATGCTATAAGTGAGTGCATGTGCTCATACTGCAAGGAGCTCGATGGGTAGTGTTGTTGAAGTTAGGATTTGGTGACTGTAGCTTGTTAAATGTGACACAGCAAGTAAAACAAGCTAAGAGATCGAGTAATATGGCGGTTGACATTTCCAGGCTCAGATGCATGATTATTTTCTTTTGCTTTTTTTAATTGTTTATTTTCATCCACAGTATAAAATATGAGGTGACTGCCTTATAAACAGCAAAGTGTAAAAAAATAAAAGTTACGTACTTTCAGTATAAAATACATACCAAAACACAGCAAAAGTTTGAAGCACAAAAGATAAGTCAACTATAATTGAGAGAACAAAGGAAGGACAGGCAGAGTGCTTTTGTACAGAAAGTGGTATTGGATATTTGAGAACAAAGAGAGCTGAGTAAGATTATGTCTTCTCAAATCTATCAGATTAAAAAGATTGTGTTTACAGATTATCTTGTTAGTTTATACAGTGATCAAAAGGAGTTCTGCCCGAGGATTCAGCAATAAAATAGTCCAGGTCACACCAACGTAGAGCTCAGTACAATTTAAATTCAACATGCAGGAATTTATACTAATCACTGTGTTTATATAGTCTGAAAATTAAGCAAAAGGCTTTACAGTGCTTATGTCTGAGGCATTACTGATGGTTTACAGCTACGCAGCAGCTCTCCTGCTTGTCTTTTCCTGTTGAGCTGTGGATTGATGGGATTCTCTGGCTTTGATGGATGTGCTGGTCAGCACTAAAACATACAGGTCTGATAGGATTACTGGGGGCTTGACGTGATACTGGAACAACCACAGTGTCTGTGACCTCGCTGTCAAATTTGCACTGTTTTGTGCCACGTTCACCTTTGCTGTTAACATCTGTCCCGTGATTGTCTAGCATTGCTTTACATGTAGAAAAGTTCAGCCATCTGTTAAATCTCCGCTTCAGACAGGGGTGACTTGTGTTTGGTGCTGAGCACGAGCACGCTTTCAGTAAATTGAAATTGTGCAAAAAAAAAAAAAATGTCATTGGTGATCAGTAGCAAATGCTTTTTCCTGAAAGGCACTGAAAGACTCTGTGAAGCTGGCTGCTCCAGTGATTCCTTTGTATCACTAAACTGATGTCACACTGATTTACCATTGCAATCATACACCACTGTCAGATTCACGGTGGGCATTTTCTAAAATTAAAAAGATTAAATTGAAGCAGCAGAACCAGTGATATCGTCCTTATTTGATCCATGCTTTCTTTGTCTTTTTAGGTCCTTGTACTTATATTACCCACATTTAAACTTAACTGCCTGCCCCCATTTTTTTTTTTTTCTTCCCATTTCTCTTTCTTCGAACTTTCAAGCCCAACCAGTGGTGTTAATGAGGAGGTAGAAAATACTTTCTGCAAGTTTTTCATACTGAATGTGAGAAGGAGCACCTGCAAAAAGCTTATGCACAGATTTTGTGTTTTAACAGTAGACTCGACTGGTTCAGTCTAATCCCTTGTGGTCCCTGCTGGCTGTCCAGAGTTTGTGCTATGTAGAAAGCTGACAAGGCTTTCCTCTGTTTTTTTTAATCATTTAACTTCTATGTTTTAGGAAAAGAATTGAATGCAAAGGAGCTTTTTGAACTGATATATAAATTTGTACTCATGCTTTACTGTCGGCATGTTATCCTTAGATAAAGCAGCTCGGACTTATGGGCATCGCTAAAATAAAAATATGCTTTGAAACACATTAATTCAGAAGAAAATTAAATGGTGTGAATGTGGTCAAAACAGCTAATGCTACACAAAGAAATTTCACATAGGCTCCACTCTGTTCTGTCCTTTTTTTTTTAGTCTGTGCTCTATTTTTTGTAGTCCTCTTTATATCTTTAATATAAAGACCTTTAGAAGCCCAGTTTTAAGTCCCTGTAACAACAAAACTATGTTAAAGTGAGTGATGGTGGCAGCACTTATGTTTCTATTGCTGGTTGGAGCTCTTCTCCCCGGAGAATGTGTAGAATCCTTTATAGCAAAGAAAGTGAGTTAGCGAGGGGAGAGCAGAGAAGTACAATACTTTGAAGAGGATCGTTTCAAAAGAATCATGTTGCAATTGCATTACTGTTTACAAAGCAGAATTTTATGCTCAGTCTACCCGTATTCCCCTTGACGCACTGCTAAACCCTCTCAGGACAGACCTGAGAGCAGATCCACCTGTAGTGCACTGTCCAGGTAGAAAGCACGGTGAAATTTAGGAATTGCTCAATGGCTCTTTCGACTTTAAATTGTCACTTTACGCCTTGAAGATGCTGTCTGAGAGTGGTGAGGATCAGACTAACAAAACAAAGTGCAGTGACCTTTCAAGTTGGATGGGATTTAGTAAAAGTCTGAAGCAAGAAAAAAAATAATGGAGAAGAGTCTGTCAGTGGTGGAAAAAAAGATGAGTGAACAGAGGAAGAGCCCCCGCAGCGAGAATGTTAAGTGTTTACAAGATGAACATCTCTCTGTGCGTCTCTCTGCTCTTCTGTGCCTCTCTCGCTGACACAACGCCATCGCATCTAATCAGCCAATCACGGCTGGGTTCTGTCTAAGAGGCCTGATTGGCTGATTAACCAAGCTCATCAACACACCACCCGGTGTGGCTCCAAACACACATCGTAACACGAAAACTTGCATAAATGGGCTGTGCAAATTTGTGTGTGTGTGTGTGTGTGTGTGTGTGTGTGTGTACGTGTGTGTGTACGTGTGTACTTGCACATATGCATATTCTATGCATACATTTGTTTTGTGCTTTGCATTTGTTAAAAAGTTTTGAGTGTGTGTGGGCAGCATTTCTGCAAGTCCACAAGCATTAAAAGTTGTATTTGAACTGTTTTGCCAGCTTAAGCACCTTAAATGTGGTATTTGCAACAGCTGTAGTTGTGTTTACATAAATAACCACCATCTGTGGTTCACTGTCCCTGTGTTTAAACATAAAGGCACCAGAGACTCACATACATTTTTGGACATAACAATGATTATATGACTAGAATTTGCAGTGACTGGTAGTATTAAAACCACAAGTCTGTGTACATTTAGCATGGTTAGTATAATGTGTATAATGTTGTATAATATGTTAATAATAATGTTGTATTAACTCCGAGTACTGTATTTTTCGGACTATAAGTCGCTCCGGAGTATAAGTCGCACCAGCCAAAAAATGCATAATAAAGAAAAAAAAAAAAAAAAAGTTGCACTTGACTATAAGTCGCATTTTTGGGGGAAAATTTATTTGATAAAATCTGAGACCAAGAACAGACATTTCATCTTGAAAGGCAATTTAAAATAATAATGCATTAAAGAACAGGCCAAACACGGTTACTATGTTATGCTAACGTAACACATTCAGCTACATGACGCACAACGAGTACGTGTCTGGTGTGTTAATGTAACATTAACAGTTATTCAGATAACCATAGCATAAAGAACATGCTAACAAGTTTACCAAACCGTCAATCCATTGAATTCTTCATCCTCGGTGTCACTTCTAAACAACTCCATAGGTAGACGAAGCGCCGCTTCCTCTTCTGTGTCGCTTTCGTCAGACTCCTCGTCAGTTCCAATTATTCCGGCCTTTCTGAATCCCGACAGGATGGTTCCGGTTGTCACTGAAGCCCATGCTTTGTTGATCCATCCAATAACTTCCAGGAAAGTTGGGTGGCGCATTCTTGCGGTTGCCGTGAAGCTGTGCTCTCCATCCATCATCCACTGCGCCCACAGGTTACGCAAGACTGCCTTAAAGCTCCGGTTCACGGAGATGTCAAGTGTCTGAGTATTTTGGTTAATGTGTTAATAATTTTACATATAAGTCACTCCGGAGTATAGGTCGCACCCCCGGCCAAACTATGAAAAAAAAAGTGCGACTTATAGTCCGGAAAATACAGTAATTCAAATCCACAAAACTTTTTTTTACAATGTATATATTCATCAGGTTTCTAGCCAGCGGTTGATCGCCCGGGGCTGCGCCGTGCTGAGGTCGTCTTGCGCTGGGCTGAGAATTTCACTGGTTTGCCATCGGAACCGTTCTGTCTTTGCAATTAGCAAGCCGGCGTGCACCCCACACACTCCATGCACTCCACCCCAGCACCGATACCAGACTGAGTTTTTTTTCATTGGCTAGATCGCCGCATTATAATATTATTTCACCGCAATTTGCAATCTACCGCCGGGCCTGTTCACGCTTGATTTTTCAGGGCAAAACAGCGACCGGCGTAAAACTGAGGGAGAAGCGGAGGAAAAGGGAGCTCAAAGGACAATTTTGGGCTTCCTATTAAACATAAAATCCCAGGAGCTTGTCTTGTTTTTGTCTTTGTAGACTCACAGGGATAACACACTGACGTGCTTAAGGAATGTTTATTAACAATAGTTGCAGGAAAACGTGCAACTTATTTTCAGCACATGGTAACACAGACTAGAGGCCCACACGCCGTCAGCAAATCACATGATCAGATTGAGGTGCCTTCAATGACCCGTAGGACCAACCATTATCACAGAATGTTACCTAAGTGTTCACCATCACTGAATTAGCAAGCTGGCATGCCAGTTAGCATTTAGCATTTAGCATTAGCGAGGAAGCGAGCTAATGTTAACTAGCCCCACCCCCCCAACACACGCTTGCCGGGTTGAAATTTTTTTCTGGCCAGAACCCTGTTCATTCTGTCCATGTCTGTATTGAGTCACATTGCGGCAACTTGAATTTATTGGCCTCAGTGACCACCACACTGCAGATAATTCTTCATGTATGTGGGATTTTTATAGTAGGGCTGCACGGTGGTGTGGTGGTTAGCACTGTTCTCACAGCAAGAAGGTCCTGGGTTCGAATCCACCTTGGCTATGACCTTTCTGTGGTGGAGTTTGCATGTTCTTCCTGTGTTTGCGTGGGTTTTCTCTGCGTACTCCAGTTTCCTCCCACAGTCCAAAGGCATGCGCTTAGTGGGGTTAGTATGTCTGGGTAGGTTCTCAGTCATGCAGGTCATAGTAGTCCCTGGAGCTTGAAAAAAGGCTACTGGACTACTTTGAGTTTCTTGAAAAGAAACTTAGTGGGGTTAGGTTAATTGGGGATTTTAAATTGCCCATAGGTGTGAATGTCAGTGTGAATGGTTGTCTGTCTCTCAGTGTTAGCCCTGCCACAGGCTGGCAGCCTGTACCCTGCCTCTCGCCCTATGACAGCTGGGATAGGCTCCAGCCTATCCCCCCCCCCCCCCCCCCCCCCCCCCGCGACCCTGAAAAGGATAAGCGGAAGAAGATGGATGGATTTCTATAGTGTAGTGCTCTCTATCGTTACACACAACCTTCATTTGTTCTGTCATTATTGTTCCTGTCTTTCCTCCATTCATTTTATTTCAGTATCATTTGTATATTCCCATGCAGAGCACAGCAACACATAGAGTAGCAGGGCCCCAAAGCAGATCAATGCCAATATTTATTTCATGTCCAATTACTGGGGCAGAACCACAGCACACAGGAATGAAAGTAAATGCCCTCTCAAAGAGAAGCACACAGAAACTGCATTAGAAGTGCAGCCTGCAGCCTAGGCTTCAAGAGCAAGCAATATGAGTACAAGTGCAGGTTATAGGATTCCAATAGAGCAAGCTACAGGCATTACCAGGGGGTGAAGACGCCAGAAAGCTGAGTAAAATCCATCTGTTTTGAACAGGAGATTCCAGCACTATCTTTTTTCCTTCTTCTCTCTAGTTTTTTTATTTTTTTAACTCATACTGTTTTAAGCAGCCAGTTCATCTTTGTTGCTTCAGGAAACTGACTTAAACTGCATATTGAACGAGCAGTGCCTGTTTGCATCAGTTGGGGAAAAATTAAAAATATTTTAAAAAATAACAATTTCTCTTTATCAACTGGTTAACTTTAAAATATTTATATTTTTCTTCTTTTGCATATTTTGTTTTAATCAGTAAGTTGAGTGCAAACATGAGACGGTTTGTTTGTATCAAGCCCTGTACATTATGCATTATGGTGCCTCGAGTGGATTTATATTTTATGTTTTCATTTATTTTAGCTGCGCGTCACAGATGCTGACTGTCAGAACAAAAAAGGAGAACACCATTTTTTATCATCAATAGAGAGGGTCTCAGTTTTTTTTTTTTCTTCATGATCAGTCCATAACGCTGCAGCGGTTCACAGCGAGAGCATAGTGTACATTTCCAGTGCTGTCATTCTCTGCCTTGTAGATCAATAGTGTCTGCTCCGTACTTCATTATAATTGCCAAATGAGTTAATGTATCACTCAATGACTCGCACCCTTCCTTCATTTTTTTTCCCCCTCTTCAGATTTGTTCCTGACGATGGAAAAAGATCAGTTTGAGACGTGGATCAACAAGGTAATAAGCTTTTTTGGACTTATTTGAGTGTCTTCTTGCTATCCTTCTACTGCTTGAGTTTTTACAGCTCTAGCTCTTCTATAGTCTTTTGTGATCAAATGTGACATTTCAGTGTCAGCATTGCAGGCTTCCAGAGTAAAGTAAAGCTCAGCCGATATTGGATGTATGGGGCTGATACTGAAAGAGCAAAAAACCACATCGGCACTGATATAATGGCTGACTTACGTGGTTAGCTATCTGTAATGTAACAAGTAGGATAAGTGAGAGTGACCTGAAGTGTTTGCTTCAAGTTAACAATAAAGTGATTCCATCTACCTCGGCCCCAACAGCTTCAGCAGGCAACAATGATTGGTAATGATTTTACTGACAAACTATAACTGCGTGGTTACCTCACTGCAAGAGATATGCATGAATGGCATGCGACATTCATGCATATCTCTTCTGCATTTCTTAGCAACTAGGTTTTGTAAGTTATGCTAGAAAAGGAAAATGTTTGGGGAATGGTTTAACTTTCCAGCAATGCAAACCAGGTGTTAACTTACTGTGAAGACACGGCTTAAGTCTGCAAAACCATCTGCTCGGCTGTGATGCAGAGTCAGCTACATATGTTGCAAACACTACTAAGAGTATTGCAAACAATAACACCTATTCTAAATTCTGCCAAACATCTTTTTCTTTAATATATTCTGTTAAAAAAAATAAGATTCGTGTCATATAGCTTATATACTGATAATGATGATGATAAACTAGTTTGATTTTACTACAATGCAAGTAAAGAACATATTGAGGCAGCTGTTTGTTCTTTGTTTTTATGTTTTGGGGTTTAATTGAGTTATGTAACCCATGAAAAACGGTGAGTAATGGTTGTCAATGATGTGGTTCAGTGGGCTTTGACTGGTAGGTCAAGATCCAAAAGAGGGCAGCAGGTCTCCTCTGAGCAGAACTTCAAAAGATTGAGTTATTATAAAGATCTATTTTAGCGTATGCTCATTGCTACAATACTGCTGGCTGTGACAGTCAAATTACAATAGTTTTCCTATAGTCTGTCCTACTTCTTGAAGAGAATAAAAACATCAGTCCTCACTACACATGCACGAGCACAACAATTATTTATTATTAAGATTTGCATTTAGTCTTGAACTCATCTGATCTTTGTTACTCCCAGTGGTATACTAAGAATGTATAATGTGGAGTCTCACATGGTTTCCTGGAGTATAACCACAGGTACTGACAAGAGTGATGATCCCTTCCTCTGCTCCCGTGTTCATTTTCTTAATGCAACAAACAGGGCTGCAGAGCTTTGGTGGGCTTAGGAGTGTAGGACTGTTGGCACTGCTGCAGAACTAGTTAATATTCTGGGAGAGCAAGGAGGGGAGACCATGGCTCTGGGTTTTTGTCAAAGGGGCCTATTTGAAATTCAGCAGGTCGAGGCACAAGCTGAACAGTAGTCTATCTTATCACAGAGAAGGGGAATAGGAGAAAGGAGGGGGAGGAGGTAAGGAAGAAGAGGGAAACAGAGGGAGATTGAAGGATGTGGCAGAGACAGAATGTGTCTGAGGGGAGAGAGACCAAGCAGGAGCAAAACTGAGCAAATAAACTGCCATGCCCAAATACCAGTTGGATATATGACGAGTGGCAGGAATGCTGATCAGAGAGGATTAATCAAATGAATTTCAGAGAATGTCTAAAGATCACTTTAAACTTTTGAGGTAGTTCCAATTTATTTTTTAAACCTCTGCCAAAGAAGTTTTTTTTTTTTTGTCTCATTCTCTCCCTTTTTTTTTTTTTTTTTTTTTTTGGTCTGTTAAAGAATGTCTCAAAAATTGTTCCTTTTTTTTTAAACCCAGTTGTAAATATTTAACATGCTGCAGTTATTACAATGTGCTTTTAATGAAACGCCTTTTTGTGTACATTTAGAGTTTTACTGTTACATGTGTCTTAGAAGAAAACGCCAAACTTTTACTCCATACATGGATATAAAGTGTAAAACAGAAGAATCTATGACTTATACCTACCTCAATTGTTCTGCAAAGCATGTCCTAAAAATCCATCTGGATCTAGGAAAGGATTTGGGAGCGACACACAGTGAACCTTGCCAGTAAAAACCAGGGTCTCTGCAGTCCCAGATTATGAATCTCTTCATCTACTTCTCAGCTAAAGTCCATGAAGAAGTCAAATCCTTTTCTTTTATATATATTTTTTTAAACTCCGAATGCTTTTTCTACTTTTCTGCATCCACTGGCTGCAGCTTCTCTGCACCACTATGATGGAATTTCTTCAGATTTTGCACAAACGTATTCACTTGGACACTTGGGATGAACTGAGCAGTATTTAGTGGTCAAAGGTGAAGTTCACTGCGAACCCACAAAACATGTTTTTGGCCATAGCGTAACAATTTATTTGCTAATTATGACTGACCTCAGCATAAATGTGTAATTGGATAAAATGATGACGAGATTACATTTTATATCTAAAAGATCGGCTTCTCTGTGAGATCATAAAATTATATAAAACACTTTTCTGGCCATTATTCAGAGCCATAAAGAGGCGATTGTGAACATATTTCACAATTAGTCAGATTAGTGAGACTAAACTTGGTTGGCCACAAAGATAATAATAATGCATATATATTGGTTCTGCTCCAACACTTAAGACCTTTAATGAAATTCTTACAAGTCTTTATATATATATATATGCAAGGACAGACATGGATGTACACTGTAAGGGTGTACTCACACTACCATGCCGGAACATGTTTGACCCCAAGTATCCAATTCATTTGGCTAGTGAGATCGTGCCCTGGTCCCCTGGAAGAGGCAGGCCTGGGTGCAGTGGAGTTGGATATGGGCACAGTACAAATGTAGTGTTATTGCAATGGATGCCATAAAATCACTTTGTTAAGTAATTAGCAAATATGTGAGAGGCCAGTGTGTCACTGCTTCCACAGTTAAGTCACAAAATGCATAAAATCATGAACCCCTTATGGTCTGCAAGAGTGCTTTCCAAGTGTGTGTGTGTATGTGTGTGTGTGTGAGAGAGAGAGAGATAGTCATAAAGAGAGAGAGGGAGAGCGAGAGAGCATTCAAGTTGAGATACTAAGACAAAATTAAGTGTATTTGGGCCCGGATCGTTAAGGGCAGTGTGAGTGCAGGCTGGCAGGGGAGTGAGGAGGTGCACTGTCTAACCTAACTGGGTGGAGGCATGCAGACATGACGCATTACTTCTAGTTCTTTTTCCTGTTTTTCTTAGCAGTACATAAATTTTTCACTCACACTGACAAACAAGTCTGTACATCCACACTCCTGAATAAATTAAATAAGAAAAAGAAACAGTTCTTTCAAAAACATGCGTTAGATGCGCACACACATACTTGAGCAAATACACACAAACACAGAAGACCAAGCCATTTCCAAGCATCCTCAGAGCATTAGACCTCTGTTAATCCCATCGTGGTTTTCGGTTCAATGCAGCTGCATCTATCGGTCACAGGCCAGCACGCTCCTCTTTCTCCAGCACTCTGTTTTAATTACTTTTCTATGTTTTCTCTTCCCCTAAGTCTCCTTCCATCTCTCCTCTTTCCCCTGTTTTTCTGTGATTACACAAGAGAAGGTAGTCACAGAGGGGGAAATAAAAATCAACAAGCTCCAAAGAGATGAGTGAAGAGAGGTGTTTTCATTGGCTGCCAAATAGAGCCAAGTGCTTTTAAAGGTCACTTCTATAATTGCTGATATAATTTTGTTCACTGGTCAGCAAGAAGCAGTTTTTATCCCAGCCACACACTCAGATACACCGATTAGCACACGCATATATATAAAACTACTGTGTGCTTGCCATAAAAGCAAGTCAGTGTTCTTAGATTGAGTCTCACTCTTTCATTTTTTAGTGGAACACACCTTTCAGATCAGCTCATTTGCTTTTCCCCAGGATATCGCAGAGGCGGCCAAACTGAAACCTTCTTTATAATAAGAAAATGTGTCAGTTTGAAATGTGATTCTTTGAGCAACCATATCATAAAAACTAATCAAGTGCCTACTTGTTTCATAACAAATTTTGTGATATTATAACCATTATAAATGTCCCCTTAGGCACATAATATGCACATAATAGAGTGGTTGCATGAGCTGGCAGATATACTGTACCAGTCAAAGTTTGGACACACCTTCACATTCAGTGGTTTTTCATTATTTTGAAAATTGTCTGCATTGTAGACTAATACTGAAGTCATCCAAACTATGAAGAAATACATATGGAATTATTTAGTAAACAGTAAGTGTAAGAAACCAGAATATGTTCTGTAAGATGCAGAAAAGGTCAGCCGATGGTTGCTACATATGTAGTTCCGACCAAGAAGTATGGAGGAGGAAGTGTGATGGTATGGGGTGCTTTGCTGGTGATTTATTCAAAACCCAAGGCACACTTAACCAGCACAGCTACCACAGCATTCTGCAGCAACATGCCATCCCATCTGGTTTGTGCTTGATGGGACCATCATTTATTTTTTCAACAGGACAATGACCCCAAACACACCTCCAGTCTACGTAAGGGCTATTTGACCAAGAAACAGGGTGATGGAGTGCTGCGTCAGATGACCTGGCCTCCACAATCACCTGATCTAAACCCAACTAAGGTGGTTTGGGATGAGTTGAAGGCAAAGGAGCCAACAGGTGCTCAGCACACCTGAATCAAATGGCTGAATTACCTCCTCAGTATGCAGTCAAGTTCTCCAGAGTCCTGCAATTGACTTCTATATTTGACTCAGGTGTGTTGAAGCAGAAACACATCTAAAACCTGCAGGACAGGGGCTCTCGAGGCCTGGAGTTGAAGAGCCCTCCTCTAGACCATCTTCTGTTTCGACAATTTCTTCTCTATTCCTCAAACTTGCACAAAAAGCAAAACAAGTTTTCTCTCAAACTGACCTGACTTTCGTATGGAGGTTCATGATTGGTGATGGAAGATGGACCTCGGGCTAGGATGGATCAGTTTACAGCAATTTCAGCTGAAGAGTCAACAGTTTGAATCGATCCCCAGGGTTCATAATGTCAACAGGGCATCTGAGAGAGAACTCAACTTTGGCACATGGTCATGTGCTAGCACATTGAAAACAAAGGTGTTTTTAGCCAAACCAGTACAGTCTTCACCACCTCTCATCACATCACAAGTTAGGAAAGCAACATTTAAGTCAAACCTGTTGTTTCCCTACTAGGGAAATGATGATCTCCAATCTTTTCCACACAGTGAGGAATATAGCTTATTCACTTACATTTGATTGGTACTTTGTATCAGCATTGTACTAGAGCTGGCTTGATGCATCACTAGCTGCTGGAATGTCTTGATCATGCCTTGCACGAGCTGATTCAAATCTTACTCTCCTGTTCCCAGTTCAGAAAGCACCAGCATAATGCACAAATCTTCATGGATACATGTTTTTTCCATTAGCATCCAAGTCACTTACAAACAGTTGGTTCACTGTTGTTTATAACCATGTTGACCCATGTTGTCCCTTAGTTCTGTGATAGACTTAGTCCCTGTTCAGTTCTGTTGTTTTGTTTTTATTTTTTGCATAGCATAGTATCTTTCTGAATAATAGCTGTGCATATGTTTGCCTGTGTGTGGGTGTGTGTGAGAGGAAGACTTGTTGAGAGTGATGTCAACAGAAATGAGGAATAATGACAAAAGCTGATCCTTTTATCTCCACACATCATTCGGCTTACTGGGGATTTATGCTTCAACGGGAAATCTACGCCGTAACCTGCGGCCTAACTGCAAACCCCTCTGAACCCCATAAATGCCACAACCTACAATGTAACCTGACATGCACCTGTATAGAAATGTAACTGCACGTCGGGTTGATGCAGCCCACAACTGCTGTGATCGACCTGTTCACCACTGCCGATACCTCCTGTGCATGTCCGGTGACTATTTCACTGCAGTTTTTAAACGTGTCCATGAGAGAACAACAATCATCATCTAAATATAACAAATAATAGTCATAACATCAATATAAGGACAATGTATATACAATATAAGGGACTGACCACAACAAAGAGTGGGGACCCAGGAGAGCATCGAACAGCACACCAATGGGTCTTCATCGCAGCCTCAGGTGACTAAGTGTCGGGCTGATGGCTTTGTAACCCAACTGGAAATAAATATTACCAGAACCATGTTCTTATTTTTAGGGTTTCACTCACAGCCAGCAGTATTTAAGAAATGCATGATTAGCAGAGGCAGAAGACAAAACAAACGAATCCCTTATGGGTTCAAAAACTAATGCTTCAATTTTGCTTTAAAAGCAAATCTGGTAAAAATTTATATATTCAAATGCAAAAGTCAGAACTTTCTGATTCCTGAAGTAATTACTCATTTTATATGTTTATTGTTAGGTCTGTGTGCTTCCAGTCTTTCCAGTGGCAGGTGTTTTACACTGCACATTTAAAACATTTAAAATATAGCATAATTGGAATGAAAGGAAATTATCTGCACACATTTCCTAACTACTGAGGTTATTAACTCAAAACTAAGTGCTTTGTTCATCCCGTAAACATGAAACGCATAATTGGACTTTGAATTAGACCTTCAGGGCTCAGCTAACCAGCATTCAGTGTTATGTTCCACTTCTTTATGACATGACCAAGTCATGAAAAGCCCCATTTAGGTGTCAAAATATTAAAGTACTAACTAACCTAAAGGGAACTTCAGACTGAACGAGCATAAATCTTACTCAGCAATCATATTGGCAGCACTATTCATTAGTCTCCTAATCTTAATGTCTCAGGGCGGCGTGGGGGACCATAGCTGTGAAGCTGTCATTAAGTTGATCAAGTGGGTACTTTCTACCATATTTTTCTGGAAGCATTAAAACCATGATAATTCCCAAAGATTAAAAAAAAAAAACAGTTTTTGGCATTTCAGAAATGCCCTCTGCCAAAAAGCACCTACTCTACCTCTCCAGGACCTGTACAAAAATTGGTTAAATACACGTGTGTGTGTGTGAGAGAGAGAGAGAGCAAGAGAGAGAGAGAGAGAGAGAGAAGATGACCTAACATGTGTCAGGAGGAAAATTAGGAAATTAATGATTAATTAGTTTCATCTAACTGCCTCACTTTCAGGGACCTATTGTTCCTGCTGGCACACTGTCACAATGTCGTGTTATATTCTGGGACACTTGAATATAACAGAAAAAAGGTATTTTACAGTGCAGCAATTAAAAAAAAAAAAGAAAAGGAAAACACACAAAGTCATGACTTTTCTTTTTTCCAGACCTACCTAGCAGTCTCTCAGTTGCAGAGCAATTTTTGAGTCTCACATTATAGGCATAACTGGACCCATCACCTGTGCTGTTACCAGGGCACAAATTGCACGTTACACATTTGCAGGTGTGGTGATGTCACCAGGCTTATGAAGGTTTGAATGCCCCCTCTTTCCTCTACAGCAGCTGTTTGGTCCGAGGTGGCTACGGTGATGTTATTCAGGGCCCAAGCTGCCTCAAAATGGATGGAAGGGCATTCAGACTATGCCAGAAAACTAACAAACCTTGGGATGAGGCTGGCAGCAATGATGGTGTCAGTAGATGGATGCTTTTCCCTGGTGGGCACCGTTCTGGCTGCTTGTGTTGTGTGCAGCTGTTGGTCGAGAATTCTGACTGTTAAAAGAGGCCAGGAGGATGTACACTGGGATCTTTCTCTTGGGTCTTCCAGGAGGTTTTGGACATTGCTTATCTTCAGGATCTGATCATTTTTCGTCTTTCCAATTGATATCTATCTTTATTTTTGTACTGGCTGATCTCTGCTGGCTGTACCAGCTCACATCCTGCACTGTTGAGGAAGGCAATAGATTACTCTTAAAACAGATACTTACAGATTTCTTTTCCCCTACATATAAGGTTCAACCAAAAAGGCCCATTAAATTTAAAAAAGAGAGATACCTGATTTTAATTTGCACAACTTAAAGGTAATCGTCTCATACATCCCTGGACCATTTTCAGATTACCCCCTGGAAGTCCCATTATGACCACTGTGCTCCCAACAGAGAGCATACTGTGAAAGCAAAAAACTGATCACTCAAATACATTAAATCTTGAGTAGCCACTGCTAGTGTACTTGCCAAATAAGTCAATCAGTTAATGCTATTTTACAGCCATTCTGCAAACAGCTGACTGTGGAAAAAATTAGAGCGTAATTTTATGTGCGTCTGGTTTTTCTAATTAGAAAGTCTTGGATATTTCTCAGTCAGGAGTTCTCTTTGAAAAAGTTTGGTCCAAACGAGCGCTTCCTTCTGCATGAAATACTGGCTGTTGCCAACTTTTCAATCTTGTGGTGTTGTGGAATTTTCCTCTACATAGAAATCAATATCCTACAGAGTACTCCGGGCTGCAATGTCCGTATCACAGGAAAAGTGCTGTAAGAATGTGTCGTGTTGATACACAAAGACACAAAGAGTGCTTAATTTCTTTTATTTAAATGTAATTTTGTAGATTATCCCACCTAATAATGGGCAGCATAGTAATGGTGTTGCTTTTGATTTCCTTCATTTATGGCTTTGTCTTGTTTACTGTGACTTTTTTTTTCTCTATATCTCATGTCCAACACAATTAAGTGGAATTTATACTTTGACCCTTGTGATGTTGTTCTAATGATGTGCGATCTAGTTGCTACTTTGTGATTTGCCATTTGTCTGATTGCTGCTTCATCATTATTGAGCTTCAGTAAAGCTGAATATTATATATAACAGAACCCTCGTGTCATAATTTATTAATTTCAGCAATTACTTATATCTGACACACACACACACACTTATACATAATGAATACATTGCTTTCTCTGTCTTCCTCTCTTTCTTACTGTCTTTTTCATAAATCTGTAATATTGTATCAGCAGGCAGCAGTTTTTCACTGCACAGAATCACGTGTTGTCAGGCAAACACACCCACTCATACACATCTTTGCCCCCCCCACTGATACCCTTGCCTTTCCTTCTTGCCCTGTATAAAGGGCACCACATACCTGAGAGGTTCGATAAGTTTCAGAACTCTCACACCCGCTGTTCTCTCTATAAACCGACATACCAACAGGGTCAACTTTAATCTGCAACGAGGTGCTGTGTCCTAATAAAAGTAAACAATTAATATGTTGTAGTTTGAAAAAAAACTGTAACTTTAACAATGGGAATATGAACATGAAAAGTCATGATTTTTTAATTGTAATCAAAGAATATTTAATCATCCATGATGAGTAGAATTGAGTTTCTGTCCTTCCATAAATTAGTTGAACTCATCATGAATGCAGTTTGGCATCAATGTCTCCTTTTTAAAACCAGCTGTGAATATGCAGAGTTTTCAGTGGACTCAAAGATTAACCAATTAGAAGTCCGTGGTCAAAGGTCATGATACTGTGATTTCATAAAGCTTTTGGGCTGTAACTCAAGAATTTATACACTAATTATGAATTAAAAAAATTCACAGATGTCTAATAAGATAATTGGTTTAACTTTTTAGCAACGGTATTACTTCCAGTGCATTGTTATAAAAACTATGAGTTTTACGTCGTGCATAAAATGTTTTTGGGGTGAATGTTAATAGAATCTAGCATCTGTAGTGTTCCAGCATGGATGTGTATTTCTGACATTTAGAGCACATGTATAAATATTAAAAGTAATTCCATGTTGCAAAAGGCACCTTCTTGCTTTTTGGTTTCCAGAAAAATGACAGCTCTTGAATGGTAAATACCAGGATAACATGGTCTTGTCTCTCATTACTGAATCTGTGACTGTACTTTGGAACCATACTTGACTCATTATTACACCTCAGAGAAATAGAAGTCCATAGTTCCAAAGCTAAAATATGGTTAAGCATTTATGAAACAGTATAATCACTATCTCTATTTTTTTTTTTTTGTCTTCCTATTTGTCATTCTCTCAGGACGGGAACTTCACCAAGACTCAAGTCCTGTCAAGGCCAGCTGATGTCCATCATAATGGGCAGTCTGCCTTTGTCGACTTTGGTGAGAATTACAAAGATTGTTCATTTGCTGTGTTTTTGTGTAACTGCGAGACAGTTATCCATTTTAAACCTCGCAGTAGGACCGTAGTTGGGCCGTACGGGCAGAGTCAAAATGGGGAAAAAAAAAAAAAACACACAATGGAAATCAATGTGTAAACATCGTCAAGCTGCTTAGAAAATCACTAAACTTAGTCATTGCAGTAGGCTGGCATGTACTTCGAATTATTGTGTGTGTGTGTGTGTGTGTGTGTGTGTGTGTGTGTTTTACATTCATTCTTGCTTAAGTCCTCAGAGCTCCTGCTGCATTGAAGCTGTGCAGCTTCAAAGGTTACCAAATAGACCTGTCTGGTGTTTTTGGCTTTGACAGGTCATCACTCGGTTCCCTGTACATACAAACTCCAAATGCTCGTTCATTAGCTGACAGGCTCATTTCCCCCGTGCGCAGACAGTGGCGGGCACGCACTACAACAGAAAACTCTCTTATACACACTCATAATCCCAGAGCCAGAATTTTGTGAACATCTTATCCCCTTAACAATCTTGGCCAGCAGTATTCATTGTTCAGCTGAGCTTTACATTCATCCTCAGTAAGTCTCCAGTGGCTCTCTAATCTCCAGGCTGCAGCCTGCACGTCACAAAGTGGTTGGTCATCTTGTCAGAGCTGTCACCTCAGCTGGGGGCTGCAGTGTCTTTTGGTGGCTTCTTGTACTTGTTTTTAAAGGTAAAAGAAACATTTCAATTAACAGTCCGATGGTGTGCGACAGGAAAATGAAAAGGAGAACTATGTGAATGATTGCCCGAGTAGAGAAGAGTCAAAGTTATCAAGCTGACTCAGTCATGTGAAAGCAGAACCACAGAAGTGCTACAGCAATATCTATTAGAACTTAACATTTACACTGTGTAGGCATAACACTACATATTGTTTGGGCATCAGTAACTGTAATTTACCACTTCCCAGTGGACATGTGAAGTGTCTCAGTCCTTGGCCCATTACGATGTCAAATTATCTTGAAGCATTCGGTTTTATGTGGATGAATCCCAGATTGATTTTGATTTGATTCCAATAACACGAGCTCCAATGTGCTAATCTATTTTGAACCTGAAAGCAGCATGAGATCCTCCTACACAAGTCTGTTAATCATTTCTTGACTGAAACCACAGTAGACTGATCCTCTGTACTCGTTTATGAAAGAAGACTGTAGACTGATTTATGTTTCAACTTCACAAGTGATTATTTCAGCATTAAGCCCATTTTCATTTAAGATTATATTATTTTTCATTATGTAATGATTGTTTTCTTTCTCTGTTGCTCACATCTGTAAATCACTTTTTATTAAATTTGGGATTTTTTTTGTGTAAAGATGCCACATAGATAAAATTATTGTCTTTGTTTAATAGCTTAAGTCACCATGAAGAATAATGGGTAGAACAGACCAATCAGAGACATGAGACAGCAGAAACTGCAAAAAAGTTCCTGGTTGCAGAATCTGCTCAGAAAATTGGCTAGCTGACTAGTTCGCTGGTAACACTAAAAAATAATTAGTCGTAATAATTCATTAGTAATGAAGCTACCTAAGTCACTAAAAGGATACAAAGCATACAAGAACCATAAGAAGCTTTGACGTGGAATCTGTTTGAACGGTTTAAATTGACGTTACTGAATAAAATCCACGACTGAACTGACAGATTTTTACTGCAAATTGTAACATTGTTCAAATAACTGGGAAGCTGTTTATACAGAATCCAATGAGGATAGATTTAATTTGGTGTCGTGTTTAAAGGGGAGACTGTTTCTTTTCTCAAGTTACATAATAGAGTTGTTGGGTCGGGGTGGGGGGGGTCGGGGGGGCCTCAACAACTGTGATTCACAAATGTCGACTGAAGTGTGCTGACATCACCGCCACAGTTCAGCACCCGGATGGTGTTTTATAAAGAGACGAGCGCTTGACTGTATTTATGATTTAATGACTTACTAAGTAGTTTTACGAGACAGGAAGTAAAGCATCAGCTGCAGACTAAAGTTATTGTAGTGGAGCATCACTACAATTGAGACCAGCCACCAAATACACTGCAGTATTTTTCAAAAGGCCTGTGTTCATGTAAGGTCTCCTCTTCCTTGGATTTTATGTCTGCTGCTTCATGCTAACAACACATTTTATTCTGCTGTATTTATGCTGAACAACCAAACGCACCCGCTTCTGTGCGCCAGGCAATAAATTTTAAATAATTTGGCAGTATAGCACTATATTGATACATTACTTTACTTATGTATTATAAGTATATGCAAAAAATTTGATTTGAAATCTTAAGCTTGTGGCGTCTCTTGGGTTGTGGCTCTTTTGTTTTTAGCAGTAGTTTTTTTGTTTGTTTGTTTTTCTTATAATTTTTTTTATCTATGTAACCTTATCAGTTAGTCTGAGCTATGTTCTGCTATTAGCTGTGTAATGTTGAATGCATTTTTAATTAACTTTTGGGCTTGTGCGGCACTCGTGCACGTGAGCGCACACAAACACGCACGTGCACGGAGGGCTTCACACTGATAAACACGTCCTTATTGGCAAGATTAATCTGTTAATCTCACTGCAGCAAAGGGTGTCCATCAAATATTTAGTGAACAAACTCCGTCTCTCAAAATTGGCAATATTGTGTGAGCCAGAGGGAAAATGACCTATATGCTGTGGGTGTCTGTCTAAGTGTTTAATTTATCATCACGTTTTTTTTTAAATCTCAAGCTTATCTTGACAAAAACTTTATTTTGGTCTATTTTGTGAATCATTTTCTCCACTTCCTCCTTTGGTTTGGAAACGTACACTTGCACATCTTGCCCTCGTTAGCTGTTGAGAGAAGCCTTTGAGGGTCACGCTTCTGATAATCTGCCAAATCCTGGGAAAGAGATGCCTCACAGCGTCTTTTTTTTTCTTTTGTCCCGTTTTGTCTTGCTTCACTCAGCCCCTCCTCGGCTGTCATTGTCTATCTTTATTTCTCTTGATCTACTTTATATCTCTTATCTACAGCTTACTCATTTTCCACTCTTGTTTTCTTCCGCCTCCCTCTGTTCTTCAGCTAAACAGCTTTGGGTGTCACTGATTTTATTACACTGTTGGAAGACCAGCTATCACCCTCTCTCTCTTTTTTCAGTATTTATAAAAGCTTTGCTTTTCTCACTTTACTGGTTACGATCAGTGTTACGATACATGAAGCGATTTGTTTAAAAGAAATAGTTGAATAATATTATAAAATGTTTAGTATAGATTACATCAGTCAGAGTGTATAAGATGGTGTTGGCTCAAACACATTCATCACCACATCTTTTAGTTTTGTCCCTGTTTGTTGCGATAATAAAGACACAGATACAAAGAGAGATGCTCTGTGCCGCTGAGAGTGAAGTCAGGATTTGTTATAAACTCAATAGGGCTGAATGTGAGACTCAGTATTAGTCAGAGTTGATTGTCTTTGACAAAAAAATAGCCACAAACCTGAAAGAAGACTCGTATTTCTTTTTAGTGCCTCGTGTCTAGAATAGATTTATTTCAACATGGAGCAAGCCGAGTTCTTACCTATGTATTCTACAAAGGTAGGCAGCCTGGGTGATGACAGCATTGATATAAATCCTTCAACTTCACCTTTATTACGTATACAAATTGCCAAAGTCAGGTAAGTCCCTTTTTGTGTGTGTGTTCCAGTGTTTGTTTATCTGACTACTGAAATTGTCCTCCCACATACCCGAGCCAGCCTGTCTCTTTCCACCAGTCTCACTTTGTCGATATTATTGTTATTACGCAGTGTTTGTTTCTCTGTGTGTGGCCGTCCTATGAGTCATGTGACCAGCTTCTGCTCAGGTTAATTAATGAGCACACTTTGAATTTACCTTAAAAACTTAAACAAATGAGAAAGTGGGAAAAGGAAGGAGTGAGGGCAAATGGCACATTTCAAAGGTGGCATGAAGTGAGGTGGAAAAGAGGGTGAAATATATAAAAAGAACCAAGGTGGATGATCTGGAGAGGGAGGAGGAGAGATGGCAGGGAGGATCATAAAAGCAATAGGAGAGAGGAGCGAATGAAATAGAGCAGCATTGCATCCCTCTGTGATTTGGAGTGGGAATTATTTCCATCACACATCACAATGGCAATTCTCACTCTACTGTTCTACCGCTACTTTCCTCTGTGGCTCTTCCACTGCAGTTTCCCCTACAGATTTACATCGACGTCTGCCGTCCTCTCTGATCGCTACATCTTTCTGTCACGTTCCATTTCTTGAATTGTCTTTTTTATTTAAAAATATAAAATTTTTTATTATAACAATAGCAACAGTAATTTCAAAGAAATAGACATGAAAGGAAATTGATTTTTGCCAACACCGCGCTGTCGTCTGTGGCTGGAAAGTTCTATTACCGGCGAGTACCTGCTCGGCTGTGTCTGCAGTGTCGTCTGGGAACCAGTTTCAAATGGCAAATTACTCTGGTGTCTCATACCTTTAAAGGATCATCACTGAAGGGTTAAGTGTCATCCAGTTAACACATCACACAGTTATTACTGAAAATGCTTTTGGAAAAATGAAACAGTTCATGCTTTCCCTCTCTGCACATTCCAACCATTTTCCCTCATCTACGGTACACGCAGCCAAAAATCTGACGCTGGCAGGTCTTTAGAAATGCCAGTATTTTTAAGTTTATCTTCTGCACCTCACTTCAGCAAAATTCAGCTTTGTACTCAAGGTTCAGTCCTTTTGCTTCAGAGTTTGGTTTCTAAAAAGAACACCTTTTTATTACTTTCAAAAGTGACAAATCTTTGCTTTGACTGAACCTTTCTGGCATCAGCACCGGGTTTACAGTTGAATGCGTGGCAGAAATTTAAGGTTAAATAATAATCACCACTTCTAGTCAGGTGAATTAGATGTGCTGGTAATAATTGTCAGTTATAATTGGAAAGAACTATTTTTCTGGAACCAAGTAACTCATCTTTGTCCCACCAGAAAAAGCACCGACTTCACTCGGCACGCGTGGGCTAAACGATGCACACTGTAAATACCAAACAGGAACAATAAATTTGGCTCCAAGTATCTGAGCACCATCCACAGACGGCACAAACTGGCTGAAGATGAGGCGTGCATTCGTGCGCACGTGTGTGTGAATGTTCATGAATGCGTGCGGGAATCTGTCCACACGTCCGTGCTTGTGTGCTGACAGTTCTGTTTCCAGCAGTACACTCTTAATAGATGCACAGCATATGCCAGACAAAACAGGCCCATCTGCCTTATCACTGAGGTAATTGCATTTTTCAAAGTGACAGCGGCCAATGCATAATTCATCATTAGGTAAAGCACAACGAAGTCCCACAACCGAGTGTGTCAGCTCACGTCAGCGCAGGTAGGATGTAGGGAGGCTGCTCAGCCACCAGCAGCTCACTCTTAGGGAGATTTTTCAGACAGCGAGACGGGAATGTGTTTGGAAGTGATATTTAAAATTGGAAAGGCTGTCATCGGTGTGTGCGTGTGCGTGCATGCGTGTCTGTGTGTCTGTGTGTCTGTGTGTCTGTGTGTGTGTGTGTGTGTGTGTGTGTGTGTGTGTGTGTGTGTGCGTGCGCAGGTAAGTCAGTATGTTAACAGCCTATTTTTCTCCGCTCTCCCTCCAGGCATTTTTTTTCTCCACTCATCTTATTATATTGTGTTACATCCAACCTCTGGCCTTCTCCCTCTTTCCTGTCTCATTCTCTCTTCAACCACTACATACCTCTCACAGTATTTCCCCCCCCCCACCCCCTTTGTGTGTGTGTGTGTGTGTGTGTGTGTGTGTGTGTGTGCGTGCGTGCGTGTGTGTGTGTGTGTGTGTGTGTGTTTTTCCTTTTACTAGCAGTCTTGTCTTGTTTTCACCCAGCCTACTCTGCCTTCTCACTGGCTTCGCTTTTTCAGTCTTGCATTCATCACTTTGTCTCAGACTCCAGGAGAAGTGGGTATACCTGTAAAACAGAGGTGCTGCTGGGGTAGTCAGGATCAGAGTGGGTTGCATAAGCAGTATCACTAAGCATTATACATGTGCATTTATGTGAAAGACATCCCTCCAGACCACGTTAATGAAGTGAAATTGTAGCAACTGGAAAAATAAAATCTGCTAATCAGGCACCATTTTGTGATTTCCGTTGCACTTAGAGATATTCCAATCCAAATGCAAAAGACTTAGTCTCCTGGGTTTACAGTTTCCAAGTTCAGATATTAATTTGCACATTTTAATATGCAATTTGATGCAAATTACAAAGTTTATCTCACACAAAAGTGTCCTTCATTGGAGATACCCCAAGAGTTCCTCTTTCTTATTCCAGTGTCTGCTGCACAGTAATTATGAAAAAGTGGTTCTCTCAATTAGAAGAACTCACCCACAACAATCTACACACTAATTAACACTTAATTTATGAATTAATTTTAGATTGTTACAGTGTTGCACATGTTCCAAGTGTGTGTGTGTGTGTGTGTGTGTGTAAGGGGAAGTCCAAACCTGGCATTTTTTGCTGTCTATATGAGGGATTTTTTGTTGTTGTTAAATGCACAGAGGGAGAGGCATGAGACAAGCCTACTGCATGAGGTCAGGAGGTAAACCGTTCCATGCTGATTTATTAATAATAATAAAAAAAACATTAAGTGAATTAATACCATTTCAATAACATGGTCCACAATTGCAGCTGCAGTAGTAGCAGCAACAGAACACAGCTGATGGAGAAAGTTGGGGTCGGTATCTTAACCATAAATAATCATTATAACCAGATTTCAGTCAGTTAAATTAAATTTCATATGCAGTTATCGTTCAGCCATATCTTGGCGTACGATATTTATAATTATAGATTTAGTGAAACGTGTTCTGCTTGAGCATATTTCTGATTGCAGCCACTGAAAGACCTTTGTAGAAATCTGAATAAAGCTCACGTAGCTCAAGAACCTCCTGAAGATTAGTTTTGTTTTTTCCCCTCCCATTAAGCTCCGAGGAGCTTGATGATTGTATATACGTCCATGGGCAAATTGCAGACAGGAACTGGTATTAACCAGTTGAGATGCCTTTTGGCAACATCACTGATCCCCAAAGCAACTAAAATATAGAAAGAATAGCTTCAAAGCTTACAGCACGATTATCCCTCAATCAAACTGAGTCACAGAAAAGCAGGAGTTACACAGTCATACTTAGAAGAAGTTGCAGTTCATGTTTATGTTGCTTTGAAGATCTCTATAGACCTGTCGTATCTAATTTGCATCTATCATGGCCCTGTTTCACCGTGATGTATACATGTGCTCACGATGTCATGATCAAAGACAGTTGCCTCAAGCTGGGCATTTATGCTGTCTGTGATTAGATTTTGAAGCCATATATCGTGAGCGTGGGGCGGATCTCGCTGAAACGCTGCGGGACAGAATCCTCATTGGCGGCTAACTTTTCGTTCTCGAGCTGTTAGCCAGTAACCTGATGCCTAACCTAATGACGTTGTTTATCCTCCTTTCTGACTGCAAAAAGAGCCATAATTTACAAAATGAAAATCCCTTTAAACTATTGATTGAGCCCATAAACTCATTAAAGTAATAAAGCAAGTAAGCCGAGGTAGATACTTGAATATACACACAGGACAGTGACACGATATAGTTATTGGTGCTGTGCTGTTATCTATGTACTATGAATGCTATCATGTCACAGAGCATAACATCACAGTCTTTGTATATCCTCTCCTTGTCTCTTTCTCTTTAGCTATTTGGCTCTGTTTGCCCTCTTTCTCTCTGACCCAACCTTTCCAGACCTTCCCTCCCCTCACTGCCTTCTCCGTTTCAACCCATACCTGCAGTTTCCTCCCTCTGCGACTCTCTCAGCCAATCTACATCACAACATGCATCATCAGCGGTAGGGAAAGATGAAAAGCAGGAGGGAGGCAGGGAAGAGTGAGGGAGAGAATGAGGTTGAATAAAGAGGGAAGACAGACTGAGGAAGGAATATCATGTGAGTTAGAAGAGGAGGCAGGCAAGAGGGGACGGGTGAAGGAGAGCATAACATAAATAAAAGAGACAGATGGGTAGATAGATGAAAGCAAGGTATTCAAGGAGGAGAGGGCAGGTGGGACAGAGGGAGCTAATGTTGGGGGGGGGGGTGTATAGCAGAACTGACAGTAAGCATCAGAGGCAGAGTGGCGAGTGACAACCTATGAAGGACTAAATTTGCACTCATTTTCTCTCCCGGTCTCTGCTTTTTCCTTTGTTTCTTTCCCCTACAGCCTCTCAACATTCGATGTCTCTGCCTGCGCTGCAAAAATGTCCAAATGCTTTCATTTTCTACATTTGACTTTGTTTCTGTTACACCCACAGTGATGATATTAATCACAAGCATTACCCTCACCTAACATCAGGTTTTGGCTTTCCGCCTGACAATGCTTTGCTGTACACTATATTTCCAAAAGTATTCGCTCGTCCTCCTTTACACGCATATGAACTTGAATGACATCTCATTCTTAATCCATATGGGTTTAATATGATGTCGGGCTACCGTTTGCAGCTATAACAGCTTCAGCTCTTCTGGGAAGGCTTTCTGACACTTTGCATTGCTCTTGGTGATGTAAGACTTGGATGCAGCTGCTCAGCCATGGAAACCTATTCCATGATGCTCTCTATTCAGTGTTCCTGAGCTAATCTGAAGCTTGGAGGTCTGTAACGATTGTAACTGCAGAAAGTTGATGTCGTTCCCAATCGCTTCCACTTTGTTATAATACCACTAACAGCTGATTGTGGATTATTTAGCAGCAAGGAAATTTCATGATTGGACTTGTTGCAGCGGTGGCTTCCTGTCACGGTACCACGCTGGAATTCACTGAGAGCGACCCATTCTTTCACTAATGTATGTAGAAGCAGTCTGCATGCATTATGCTTGGTTTATACACCTGTGGCTGTGGAAGTGATTTGAACATGTGAATTCAATGGGTGGGTGAGTGAATACTTTTGGTGATATAGTGTTTGCTTATGTCAATATGTGCAGCCTCTGCTTGGCTGTGTGCTGAGTTATGTTAAAGAAGAAAGAGAGAAATTTATCTCCACCTACTCTATAAAGAGATTTCCTTATTTCATATTCTGTAAACACTGGCCAGTGAAGCAGAAACCATGTTTAGTCTTTACACTTATTTTTAAACCTTTAAAACGGGAAACAAGGTGCTGTACATTTTCAAAGTAAAAAAAAAAAAAAAAAATTATTTTTTTTTTTATAAATTTTATGCTGTATGTGTTTTTATCAACCTTCAGTATTAAAAATATCAGAAACTGTCACGGCTGGGTGCTGCAGGCAGGGCAGGGAGGACCTCAAAGCAGGACGAGGGGCAAGAGCTGAACTATACAATGACTTTATTTAAACAAATAAACACAAAGGACTAAGCTGGACAGGCCAGTTACACTAAAATACTTGAAAACTTGAAACTCAAAAATACAAAACACTCAGCACAGAACGTTGACTAACGTATAGAGACACAGGACCCGACAAAGGACAAAGACAAGAGCAGACAATAAATACACAAGGGTTAATGAGGGGAGTGACCACAGGGGGAAGCAAAACTGAATACAACACACAAGGAACACAACACTATCAAAATAAAACAGGAAGTGGAACTAAACACAAAACACCCAAACCTAACACAAGAAACCCAGAAAAACATACTCATTTAAGAGAAGTTGCTTTTAAGATACACTGTGCATTAAATGACCTTTAAACTTAAACTTATTCTGTTTTGCAGTGCATCTCATTAGCTGACTCCCCACCACCACCCCCGCCACTCGCTCAGTTGCCCCTGACAGACACGTTCAGTTTCTTCTCCTCCCCTGCTTCGTACTGTCATTCATCATCAATGTCATTTAGTTTTCCCCTTCCACATGGCACAGCATCTGTTTGGGAGTGTTGCTCTGTCCTGTTGAAATGGATTCAGATAAACCATGCGATGAGAAGCCTGAAAGCAGTTTCACCTCTTTATGTCTGGTGTCAATACATGCCAACCCCTGAACACAGAGTGCTGTGTTTTTATGGACTAGTCTAGCCAACTGTTAGAAGCTGTGCAACACACCATTTACTTGATATTCAAAGGCTTCAGTATTTGTGTCTTTCTCTTATGTTGGTGTGTGTTTGTAAGCCAAAGCAACCTGTTTAGTGATCGTGATGGAATATTTGGTGCAACAAGATGAACACAGGTGTAAATAATGAAGGTAATGATGGCCTCACTTAGTTTACTCAATCTCGCCTCAATAAATCAGCAAGCATGCCGGTAACATAGCAAGGCCTTGAATTTTGAATACTTAATTGGAATTCAGTGCTCATTAGATTTATTGAGTGCACCTGTGGTCCCTCTGCTTTGGGAAGTCAAAATATCTGCAATGAGGGAAGAGCCCTAAACTGGTGCAAGTCAAAGGAATGTGACTTTACTTCAGTATGGCAAGCAACTGGACAATAACACAGTTTTATCTCATTACTGGCAACATTTTTACACATTACAATATAAGTGAATTTGGGGAGCAGGGTTCAAATGATCCAATCCATCAAAATCGCAGACATAGAAGATCATCATTTCCTTTGACAGTTACCCATTGCAAAGCAATGGAATCAGACTTATTGGAGCTTTTTAACACCTGAGTCACATATACAGTGGTGTGAAAAAGTGTTTGCCCCCTGCCTCATTTCCTGTTTTTTTGCATGTTTGTCACACTTAAGTGTTTCGGAACATCAAACCAATTTAAACAATATTCAAGGACAACACAAGTAAACACAAAATGCAAGTTGTAAATGAAGGTGTTTATTAGTAAAGGTTAAAAAAAATCCAAACCATCATGGCCCTGTGTGAAAAAGTGATTGCCCCCTAAACCTAATAACTGGTTGGGCCACCCTTAGCAGCAACAACTGCAACCAAGCGTCTGCGATAACTTGCAATGAGGCTTTTACAGCGTTCTGGAGGAATTTTGGCCCACTCATCTTTGCAGAATTGTCCTAATTCAGTTACGTTAGAGGGTTTTCGAGCATGAACGGCCTTTTTAAGGTCATACCACAACATCTCAATAGGATTCAGGTCAGGACTTTGGCTAGGCCACTCCAAAGTCTTCATTTTGTTTTTCTTCAGCCATTCAGTGGTGGACTTGCTGGTGTGTTTAGGATCATTGTCCTGCTGCAGAAACCAAGTACGTTTAAGCTTGAGTACACGAACAGAAGGTCTGACATTCTCCCTCAGGATCCCTTGGTAGACAGCAGAATTCATAGTTCCATTTATCACAGCAAGTCTTCCAGGTCCTGATGCAGCAAAACAGCCCCAGACCATCACACTACCACCACCATATTTTACTGTTGGTATAATGTTCTTTTTCTGAAATGCAGTGTTCCTTTTACGCCAGATGTAATGGGACACACACCTTCCAAAGAGTTCCACTTTTGTCTCATCGGTCCACAGAATGTTGTCCCAAAAGTCTTGGGGATCATCAAGATGCGTTTTGGAAAAATTGAGACGAGCTTTAATGTTCTTTTTGCTCAGCAGTGGTTTTCTTCTTGGAACTCTGCCATGCAGGCCATTTTTGCTCAGTCTTTTTCTGATGGTGGAGGCATGAACGCTGACCTTAACTGAGGCAAGTGACGCCTGCAGTTCTTTGGACGTTGTTGTGGGGTCTTTTGTGACCTCTTGGATGAGTCGTCGCTGCGCCCTTGGGGTAATTTTGGGCGGCCGGCCACTCCTGGGAAGGTTCACCACTGTTCCATGTCTTCGCCATTTGTGGATAATGGCTCTCACTGTGGTTCGCTGGATTCCCAAAGCTTTGGAAATGGCTTTATAACCCTTTCCAGACTGATAGATCTCAATTACTTTCTTTCTCAATTGCTCCTGAATTTCTTTGGATCTCAGCATGATGTGTAGCTTTCAAGGATCTTCTGGTGGACCTTACTGTGTCAGGCAGCTCCTATTTAAGTGATGTCTTGATTGGGAACAGGTGTGGCAATAATCAGGCCTAGGTGTGGCTGGGGAAATTGAACTCAGGTGTGAAAAACCACTGTTATAGTATGTTTTAACAAGGGGGGCAATCACTTTTTCACACAGGGCCATGATGGTTTGGATTTTTTTTCACCTTTACTAATAAACACCTTCATTTACAACTTGCATTTTGTGTTTACTTGTGTTGTCCTTGACTATTGTTTAAATTGGTTTGATGTTCCGAAACACTTAAGTGTGACAAACATGCAAAAAAACAGGAAATGAGGAAGGGGGCAAACAATTTTTCACACCACTGTAGGATCATCTTCTGCACTGTTTTCAGAGAGAAATGGTTACATAGATGCCAGAGAACTACTTTTTTCTGTACTGTAAACTGATCAAAAATCAATTAGAGAACTGACAAAAAAAAATCAGACTTAGCAGAAGCAGAATTGACTTCACTGACTGACAGATGCACGGCACTGGTATCAATCAGTCAATGAAATTGTCTAAATATTTGTCCCCAACAGATTTTTCTGTAAAAGTTTCATGTCACTCAGCAAAAGACAGAAGACTAAGCACAACAACAAAAATCTAATAAGTTAGATCAGTGCATTTTTACTTAAAAAAAAATATATAAAAATTAAAAAAAATGCTGATTCCACAATATTATTTTTATTAAGCTTGAAAAGTAAATATTGAAGTAAATGTAGCAATTAATTGTTATGTGTTGTTCCCCATATTATTTATATTTCTACAGTTAGTCTTGAATATTACAAAACAGAAGGCATCTCAGGTTTAGCAATTGTAATCAGATTATCAGCCTTCCAACAGACTGCCATGGAAATGGGTATTATTTATGTCCTTTTCCATGTTGGAACTATACCAGATATACGCAAATCACTAGTATAATTTAATTGTTTACAGGAATTCAAGCAGTGCATCTGCTCTAGGCATCCTTACAGTCGATGGGATATGGTTTCTTTCTGTTTCAAGATCTGAAAACACTGAGTAGATCACAATAGTTCTGTTCTTGCTGATGTAAATGTGGTGAAAAATGTATAATTGAGTCATCATGACTTAATGAGGTTTTTGGCCGTGTGTGTTTAATTTGAAGCCAAACCTGGTGCATTCAAGTGTTTGTTCTTTGAAAAGCTGTTGTTTAGACTTTGGAGCCTCTGTCCCTGTTTGTACATCAGAAACCTGCATGGCATCATGATTTGAATAATTAATAGCAACGAAAATCAGTGGAGAAAATTATACTTCAACTCAACTGACATTATTAAAAGGCATCAAAGAGACAAATGCTGCTGGGATTTGTTTGCTTGTAAAAAAAACAAACAAACAAAAACAAACAGGTGCTCCTATGATCCAACTCACACATGAAAAAAATCTGAGGCATTGTGATGGAGTGGAAATATTAAAATAGCACAGTTTTAGAAAGTACAGCATCACACGGCCCCTTGGTTCAGCCAAACATTGTTGCTTCACGATGTAATGCTCTGTATCTGTTTCTGGCAGATGGCGATGGCTACCAGGACCACCTCCTTCCTGCATGTTTGGATGAAAACTGTCAACTGAGTGCCATCTACCTCGCCAAGTCAGGCTCAAAAGAGGTATGCAACTGACCATATGTATATCAACATTTGAAATTCAGTTCAGTTAAGTTTTACTTATACAGCACCAAATTACAACAACAGTTGCCTCAAGGTGCGTTATATTATAAGGTAAAGACTCTGTAATATAGAGAAAATCTCAATAATCAGGTGACCCCCCCTAAGAGCAAGTACGTGGCAACAGTGGGAAGGGAAAAACTCCCTTTTAACAGGAAGAAACCTCCAACAGAACCAAGCTCAGGGAGGGGCCTTTTTGGGAGTGAGGGGAGGGAGACAAGACAAAAGATATGCTGTGAAAAAGACCCAGAGATTAATAATAACTAATAATTAAATGCAGAGTTCTGTATAAACACATAGAGAGTGAAAAGAGGTGAATTAAGAAGAAACACTCAGTGCATCATGGGAACCTCCCAGCAGCCTAGGCCTATTGCAACGTAACTAAGGGATGGTTCAGGGTCACCTGATCCAGCCCTAACTATAAGCTTGATCATAAAGGAAAGTTTTAAGCCTAATCTTAAAAATAGAGAGGGTGTCTGTCTCCTGAATCAAAGCTGGGAGCTGGTTCCACAGAAGAGGGGCCTGAAAGCTGAAGGCTCTGCCTCCCATTCTACTCTTAAGTATCCTAGGAACCACAAGTTAGCCAGCAGTCTTAGAGCGAAGTGCTCTGTTGGGGTGATATGGGACTATGAGGTCTTTGAGATAAGATGGGGCCTGATTATTCAAGACTTTGCATGCAAGGAGGATGATTTAAATCAATTCTGCATTTACCAGGGAGCCAATGAAGAGAAGCCAATATGGGAGAAATCTGCTCTCTCTTTCTAGTCCCTGTCAGTACTCTAGCTGCAGCATTTTGGATCAGCTGAAGGCTTTTCTGAGAGTTTTTAGGACAACCTGAAAATAGCTCCCACAGTTCAGCCTAGAAGTGATAAATACATGAATTAGCTTTTCAGCATCACTCTGAGACAAGATGTTTCTAATTTTAGAAATTTTTCCAATTTCATGGATAGATAAAGCTGGGTATCATCTGCATAACAATGAAAATGTATGCTATGCCTTCTAATAATACTGCCTAAGGGAAGCATTTATCATGTAAATGGAATTGGTCCTAGCACAGAACCCTGTGGAGCGCCATAATTAACCTTAGTGTGTGAAGAAGACTCCCCATTTACATGAACAAATTGGAGTCTATGAGATAAATATGATTCAAACCACTGCAGTGCAGTACCTTTAATACCTATAGCAAGCTCTAATCTCTGTAATAAAATGTTATGGTCAACAGTATCAAAGCTGCACTGAGGTCCAACAGGACAAGCACAGAGATGAGTCCACTGTCAGAGGCTGTGAGAAGATCATTTGTAACCTTCACTAATGCTGTTTCTGTACTGTGATGAATTCTGAAACCTGACTGAAACTCTTCAAATAAACCGTTCCTCTGCAGATGAGCAGTTAGCTGTTTTACAACTACTCTTTCAAGAATCTTTGAGAGAAAAGGAAGGTTGGAGATTGGCCTATAATTAGCTAAGACAGCTGGGTCAAGTGATGGCTTTTTAAGTAGAGGTTTAATTACAGCCACCTTGAACGCCTGTGGTACATAGCCAACTAATAAAGACAGATTAATCCTTCATTCTTAAATATGATCAATTAATGTTTGGACTTCTTTGAGCAGTCTAGTAGGAATAGAGTCTTATAAACATGATGATGGTTTGGAGGAAGTAACTGTTGAAGTTAACTCTGAAACATCAGTTGAGAGTCTAAATAAGTACCAGCAGTGCTGAAAGTAGCCAAACAAAAAAGATGGTTAAAAATTTTCCTCTAATGGTTAAAATTTTTATTTATAAAGAAATTCATGAAGTCATTACTAGTTAAAGTTAAAGGAATACTCACATCAACAGAGCTCTGACTCTTTGTCAGCCTGGCTACAGTGCTGAAAACAAACCTGGGGCTGTTCTTATTTTCTTCAATCAGTGATGAATAGTAAGACTTCCTAGCTTTTTATATATATATATATATATATATATATATATATATATATATATATATATATATATATATATATATATATATATGAGAGAGAGAGAGAGAGAGAGAGAGAGAGAGAGAGAGCAACAAACTGTTATTCCAGGCTAAATGAAAATCTTCTAAATTAGTGAGATCCCATTTTCTCTCCAGCTAAAAGTTATCTGCTTTAAGGTGCGTGTTTGTGCATTATCCCACGGAGTCGGGCACTTCTGATTTGAGATTCGTTTTCAGAGGAGCCACAGTATCTATAGTGAGGATGGAATACTATTAATGAGATAGTGGCATATGTAGCTGCTCTGCATTGTGGTGGTACATGATGTTGAAGCAGGTAATAGTGGAGGAATTATATCCTTAAACTTACTTACAGCACTTTCACAGTGACTTCTACTGTACTGGAATTTATTCCCCACTGCTGTGTAATCCATTAAAGTAAATATAAATGTTATTAAAAAAATTATAAGACAAAGAGGGTTTTCAGGGAATATTGTTAAATGCTCAGTTTCTATGCCATATATCAGAATGAGATCCAGAGTGTGGTTAAAGTGGTGGGTGGGCTCCTTTACATTTTTAGGGAAGCCAGCTGAATCTAATAATAGATTAAATGCAGTGTTGAGCCTGTCATTTTCAGCATCTACATGGATGTTAAAATCACTCATAATTATTTTATCTGAACTGAGCACTAAATCAGTTGAAACATCTGACAAATGAGACAGAAACTCTGAGTAAGGGCCAGGTGGACGATGGATAACAAGTAAAACTGTTTTTTGAGTTTTCCATTTAGGGTGGACAAGGCTAAGAGTCAGGCTTTCAGATGAGATAATTCTAATTGATTAGTTTGATTTTCTCCTTGTTAAACTCTTCTGTGAGATGGCAATTACACCACTTTGCTTTCATCTGTTCTCTTTCCTCACGTTCCCTTTAAAAGTCAGATACCCGATGTTTGTTACATTTGTTTTCCTCACTTCTCTGTTTGACTGTCCTCTTTTCTAAATTGAACTTTTGTTACACTTTCAGGATAGAGATCGATTGGAGCTCACGTGACTGAAAAAGATTGTTGTCATTTCTGTGTGAATGACTTACTGTTAGTATAGTGAGTTGCTCAACAAAAGCAGTTTTTCCCTGTTGTATATTTTGTATACTATACTCTAAACTGCATCATATATTGTTCAGTGTTACATTTGTGAGAAACAGAAAGGAAAAAGATGTTTCACACTGAAAATGTAAATGCAGGCAGACAAAGACACCGACTATTCAGCCATAGTTGCAAGGTGAAGCTGCTTTAGTTATTGTTATTGTTAAATTGTTAAGCAGTTATGTTATACTTAAGATTTCCAGGGAAAACACTACTTAGGCTACTTACATGCTTACATTTTACTCATGCTGTGTCACTGGATGTAATGCTATGTCACTACTATTGCACTATAATGCTGTTGGCACCCTGTTCCAATAGATTCTCGCTTCATATTAGGTGGTGCGTCATCAGTGACAGTAGCTCATTGGAAAAGAGGGATAGCAAATGCCCCTCGTTTACTTACGCTTGTAAATGTTGCTGCCTGCAAGCTGTAAACATCATTAAAATGTTGCTCAGTATTTTTTTGTCTTTATCATCAGAAATATGGTTATGGTTATTGCAAATTTTCTTGAAATACTGTTATATAATTTTTAGGGTCTGGGTTTTTTTTTTGTTTGTTTTATTTATGGCTCCAGTTATATTTTTGAGGTGATTCACATGTTGCAGCATGAATTAGGGGCTGATCAGACACCTCCCTGATGATACTGCATGATTGATAACCAAATATCTGAAGTACCCAGAGCATTATTGTATTGTATGTCACCTCAGCCTACATTGCATAGAAAAATTGGGTTATTTATGGAAATACAGAAAATGCACAACATCTGTTGTAAACAGTCAAGCAAAACAGTAGTCTGTAGTTTGGAAATTATTTAGATTTCTGAAAACATTAAAGGAAAATATTACTCGTGGGAACAGATACTAAATGAATCAATCAGTTAATCATTTGGATAATCACTTAATTGCCATCATGACTTAAAAAAAAAAAAATCCCTCTAGCCCCCTGACATCTTGAATATCTGTGTAACACTACTTAAGGTAATAACCCAAAGAGGGTGCTTTTAAGAAGATTGTTTGAAGTGTTTTTACATGTGAGCAATGCTGAGTGAAGCCCACCTCACCAATCACTCCACTGCAAAGCAGAGCAGTGTTTACCCATACAATGGTAGTCTATTTCAGGAAGGCATTAGCCACGTGGCTCTCCGCAGGAGGCTCTCTTGCCTCGAAAGACGTCAAGACTGATCCACTGAATGTCACTGTGTTTATGGAGCCATACAAGATAGAAGTAAAAGATATGCACATAAACATGCAGTCCCATCCAATTAAATGTACCCATGCAGAAAAAAAATATATGTGCACGGACACGTTGACTAACGCTTGGTTTTTACACTCACATGAACATACAGCACCACCTACGTACCATCTTGAATTATTCTTTTCAGTTGCATCCAACCAGTTGGCAGGAGGCCTCACTCCTTTTTCTTCCTTCCTCTGCCACCAGAGAACAAGCTTCCACTTCTTTTCCCTGTCAAAAATAGAAATATTACAGGCTTATTTGCGTGTCCACCCCCACAAACACGTATGCACACAAAAGACACACATGCAGACACACACTGATGCACATTCCCTGTGGACATGGATGTGTTTTGTTTGCCTGTCAGCAACAGGGAAAAAAAAAAAAAAAAGATTGAAGGAGGAAGTGAAAAGAGGAGTGTTGAAGAAAGAGGAGGGAAGATAGAGTGAGACAGACTTATCTGCACTGATGGATGAAGTGAACACATGTTGTTTTCTGCTTTGCTATTTGCTTGAGAGACAGTAATCACTGTCAAAGAAAGAGACGGGCAGAGAGAGAAGGATGGGTGGGTGGAATGAAGAGAAAACCAGTACATCTTTAAGCTAACATAGGTATATATAAAAGTTTTGGTAGCTTTGGGAAATTACGTATTTTGAAGTCAAAAGAAATAAATGGAAACACCAACAAAAGCACATTTTAAAATGAGCCTTTGCCTAAATATCAATATATATATAAAAAAAGGCACCTGAATAATTAACATCAGAACATTTCTGGTATTACTCGGACATCAGCTTGGACATCTCTATGAAAGTGATTGATTAGAAAATCATGCTAACTGCATGCATGGTGAGACTTCAAAGCTGGTGCGAGTCGAGAGAGAGTGGCAAATGGTTTAGCCTAGCTTAATTAGTGAGCACAAATGGAAGGATAGCACGCACACAACTCCAGGTAAACATTTTTTGGCCAGTTCTTTCTTTACTTGTTTATACATAGCTCTACTCACCTTTTCAAGTGGCAGCATTGAGCTAATAACATACATTGATTAAGCCTGGCAGGCCACCAGGCTCACAGTAAACTGACAGGAAACCTGAAAGCACGATTGCCAAGATTCACACATCTTCATTGTCAGTGTTATTGGTGGAGAGATCATAGCTGAGCTACCCATACAAACAGTTATGTTTCTTCTCCCCACTTAAATATCTGGATTCTGGATATCCTCTTAAGGGCACGATGCAGATATTTAAATGGCCAGATACAGACCAGATAATTAATGATTTTTCTTTTTGTCTGTTTTGTACTTATTACCGTCACACAGGATGTTTTATTTTGAAAATTGACTGGATGCTATTTCTGTTTTTGACTTCCTGTTGGCTTACTGTGCTCAAAACTAGATTGAATATATATAACAAGATGCATTAAGTTTGGAATTACGAAGTTGTAGTTAAGGGCAGCTGTTAAAGTCAAAACAAGATCTGAAAAAAACTACAAAACGTTGCATCTCTTACAGAAAACCAAAACCTCCACACTCTTGCACGGTTTTACTGCACAACATAATGCACAAATAAATAAAAGTCATCAGAAGGAAATCTTATCTACAGCCTCATCACAGAAGTCAACATATAGAGTGTTTATTGCAACATCTGGATTTACAACTTTAGAATAACTTTGGAAACATACTATAGATGGTTGTTGTTAAGCTTTTTAGCGACAATTATGAAATACACATTATTAGAGAAAAGGGGCCGGTGCTGATAAGAGTAACACCTTCACTTGTGTTGGGTTTGAATATTCTGCTTTAGACAGGAGACACCGCATGTTCTCTGAATGAACATAATTTTGTGCGCAAGACAGCTCGAAAGTATCCTTGAACTAATCTAAAAGCAAGACTAGATGGAAATTACTGCATGAAGACTAGAAAGTATGCTAGAAAATAATCCTGAGGTACTCGTAGTTATTTTTACTGTTGCTGTTTTTTTATTATTCCTCGAGTACAAAGTAACAGTGCATTAACATGTGAAGAAAACCTTGTCTTTAATACGTATTTGCTGCAAGGGTTGTATTTGATCCTTTTCACTTTCAAAATTAAGTAAATGGAATTTGTCCATGGGTGCCCAAACCTGTGCAACTGTATGCTTTCAAGGAACTCTAATATGTGCAATCTTCATAATGACTTATTTCAAAAGAGGCCAACACACAGTTTGTATTTTTATCTACACGACTGTATTGATTTTATCAGTTCATTATTATTTGCTGTGCAAACACTCTGCCAGCCATAATTATGCCTGATCCTACACCGTGTGTGTGTGTGTGTGTGTGTGTGTGTGTGTGTGTGTGTGTGTGTGTGTGTGTGTGTGTGTGTGTGTGTGTGTGTGTGTGTGTGTGTGTGTGTGGGGCTGGTTGCTCAGTGGCTTCCCATCCACAATAATGGAGCACAGAGTCAGCAGATGCCTCTCCTGGGAAAATGGCTGGAGAGGCAAAGGAAGAAAAGTTTAAGAAATGAAGAAGAGAATTCAGCAATGTGAAAGGAGGGTTTACCAGAGAAAGAACTGAAGTAAGAGTTGAATTTAGGCTGGGGGGCGAAGGGTAAAGCAAAGAGAGAGACTAGCTGAGGGAAGAAGGAGAGAAAGTGTAAGAGAGAGACAGTGTTGTCCTGTCATTGCCACCTTGAGGGAAACAGCCCATTAAATGAGAGGAGGGAGGGGGAGGCACAAAGGAGAAATGGAGAGTGAGAAAATGAGTGATATGTGCACAGGCAAAGAGGAGATGAGATGAGATGAAACCCACTGAGTAAAACTAGTGTGTGTCAGTGGTTCATCTCCAAACAGCAGTTTTTCTCTTCCTTCCTGCAGTCTCCTCCACGGCTCTGTCTCTACCTCTTCAGCAGCTCCGGGCATTTAGTTTGCCATATTGGAAGAAACTGTAGGGGGCTTCTGACAGTCTCTCTGCTTCATTCTCTGCCCTTATGGACACACATGCTGACTTCCCCTTTTTTTAATCCTCACATTCTGTAACACAATAGGATATTACAGTAAAGCAAATAAACTTACTGTAGCACAAAAAGCAAGGAAATTTGTGGTCGATTATTTCTTTGTTGTAACGATGCTTCTTGGCAATAAATCTTATACAGTACCACTGTTTATTTCTCCCTTTGTAAGGAAAATGCATTTGTGGGTTGAGCAGCAGTGTTGAGTCAGTAAAATAAGCTGTTTGGCTTTGGCAGAGAAGATTTGGCAAGTTTCTCATGGGCACAACTCACAGACTCAACTCTGCTGCTCAACACACAAATGCATTTACCGTGCAAATGTGGCTCCATTTAAGGGGAGGCAAACAGGCTTTCCAACAGTACATTTATTGTCAAGAAACATTGTAACAACAAAGAAATAATTGACCAAACACAAATTTTCTTACTTTTTGTTTACTTTGCAAAATCGCATCTAAATAGTTTAAGCCATGATGAAGTGACTTTACAAATAGACTTTTGCAATCATGATAATAACTTGAGGGGTGGCACGGTGGTTCACACTGTTGCCTTACAGCAAGAAGCTCCTGGGTTCGACCGGGGCCTTTCTGTGTCGAGTTTGCATGTTCTCCCCGTGTTTGGGTTTTTCTCCGGGTACTCTGGTTCCCTCCCACGGTCCAAAGACATGCAGGTAGTGGGGTTAGGTTAGTTGGTGATTCTAAATTGGCCGTAGGTGTGAATGCTTGTTTGTCTCTCTCTGTTAGTCCTGCAACAAGCTGGCGGCCTGTCCAGGATATGCCCTGCCTCTCACCCTATGGCAGCTGGGATAGACTCCAGCACATGTTTTAGTCAACCAGGTTATTATAATGCCAGCACTGAATACACCAGGACTAAATACATTTTATGGAGGTCTGCAGTACCTTCCTTCAATGTGCTCTAAAAAGTACAGATAATAATTGAGTAGTTTGATGTAATCACAATAAAAAATTCAATTATTATCAAAACAATTATCAGCAATAACCATTGGTCATGTTTTTCTTCTCTTGCAGAAACTGTAAATATTGCAATATAGCACATATGCACAATGTACATAATTTGTTATTCAGAGATACTTATTTATTTATTTATTTTTATTATTATTTATTTTTTTATTGCATGTTTAATTGTATCTATTTTCTTGGTGTTCTAACATCCAGTGTGGGCAGCAGAGTAAGAATTTCATTATACAGGGAAACAATGTTTCTTTACTGTGCATATGACAGTAAAACATTGAAATTGAAATACATGTAACATATCCTGTTACATGTACTGTATATAATGCCACTGCAAATAAACACAAAGAACCTTGGTGGTATATAGGCAGTGAGCACAGCATTCACATAAACTCCTCACCTGGCATTAATGAGTGTGTGGCCTCAAGCAGCAGCTGTTAGGCCACAGTTCACATCCCCTGACTCTGTGGCGATAGCTAATCAATTCTTGAATGTTTCTGTGGGGATGTTTTTGCTGTTCTTTTGTGCCAGCTAATGTTGCCAGCATTTATGAGCCAAAACATTATGATTACCCTGTATTGAACTAAATAGCATTCTTGCTACATATTAACCTTGTATGGCAAGATCTGGGACACATTTAATAGCAAGTGAATTGTTGGTTCTCATAGCCATAGTGGATGAGGGAAGAATGGCAGGTGGACATAACTTTGAGAGGGTGCAAATCTTTGTGTCCAGACAGCTGGGTTGGAGCAAGGCTTGTAGGATGATCCCAGATCAGCAGTGGTGCGTTCCTGCTAACAGCGGTCTGAGGACCTACAACCCATTAACCACTGATGGAGCCATGGAAGAAGTGCTGGAACAAGTCTGCAGTGTTTCCAGTTTGCTGGCCTTAAAGGCTCTGTTGCGGATGTCATGATGCCGCATTACAAAGGGCACCTTCGGAGGTCTTTTAGAATTTACACCTCAGCTGGTAGGAGCTGTGTTGGTGGCACATAAAGGGCTGACAGCATGAAGCACATGCTGAGCATAAGTCATCATAATGTTTCTGCTTTATGTTTATATTGTAGTGAAGAGAAACGGAGAGAATTCCCACTGCACAGACTAATACCGGTGCAATATCATCATGCTTTATTTGTACTGTACAACAAATCTCTTGTTTTGATGCTGTATTTTTTCCATCAGCAACTTTTGTCTCTTTGAGGCAAGTCAACTAATTCTCAAAAAAATGTCTTATATATCAGTCAGCCACATCTGTAAAACCACTTGCATAATATTGCATATGTCTCCTTCATACTGCAAAACAACTCTGACCCATTGGGGTGTCCTGTAGTATCTGACTCCAGGATCCTGTTGGCTGTGGGGTTGCACCTTTTGTAGATGAAGTTTGTTTAACTGCATCAACATGGATGCTCAATCTGATTGTGATCTGGAGAGTTTCTGTGTTTTGGTACAGCGCATTATCTTCTATGGAGCCATTGACTGCCCACCTACCAGTCTGTAACGATGCTAGGTGGGAGATATGTGTTATATGCAACATTCTTGCTAAATGTCAGGATCCAAAGTTTCCTAGCAGAAGTTATATTCAACATCTTGTGACAAGACATTAAATGTAACTCCACCTCTCACTGCTCTTAATGTTGTGGCTGATGGTGTTTTGTGCATTTGTTTCTGTGAGCACATTTCAACACATGAAACACACAAAGCACGAAAGCCATGAAAGCCAAGCCAGCTGCCTACTGTTGCTTTCCAGACAGTGTATGGGATGCCAGTGTGAGTCAGACAGCCTCCTTCCAGTGCTCCCAGTCAGCCGGTCAGTCAGTGGTCAAAGAGGTGACACTGACAGCAGGTATGAGGGTCCCCACCCTGCTCATCTGACACAAAGACATATGGTCTCACCCCATTTTTGGCTCTGACTCTGACTGCCTTTTACCACACAAGAAAAAAAACTGTAAAAACTGAAAAGGGATGTATTAGGTGTTCTGTTGTATTAATAGGCAGGCAATGTAGATGTCATCTACAGAACTAGTGGCCCATAACACTTTCCACTACACTTGGTAGTAGAAAGCCCTCTCCTTAGCTGCTATGCATAGCTAACCGGCGAGCACAGAACGCTCCATATTTAGCATCTGTTGAATTTTCTTTGGTGCTGTGGTTTCCAGGAAAGCCGAGCTTTTATTAAAAAGGTCTATAAATAGATATCATTACCTTCCATTAAAATACTTGTTTATTCTGTGCTAATAAAATATACATGAAGCAAATATATTTTATCAACACTACTATAAGTGGACCCATAGTCAAAGCTACAAAGACAAGATTACACGTTTTTCTTTGCAGTGTCATTGTCGTGTGCACTTTCTGCCTACTCTTCTCTGTTCAGTCCCACGCTGTCTTTCAATGACAGTTGCGGTGTTGGGGTCTTTTTTCGTTTCCTCCTTTGTTCGTTTTTTTCTTGCCTCGGACAGGCTTGTTGTCTGTCGGTGTTACTGCACCTCCCTACATCACTCCATAAACCCGCACCACCTCCCACCTCCACCGCAGGCCGCCCACATTTTAATTTCTTGGCCTAATGAAGCGGGAGCGCTCTCCGCCAACTTGAATCAATGGGAGTCTGCGAGCATGCCGCGGCTTTTTCACGTTAGTCATCAGCAACGCCAGGAGAGCGAATTTACGTCTGGGTCTGTTTTTTTTTTTTTTGTTTTTTTTTGCCCTTCTTAGTTCTTATCCGTTTCTACATACGTGCGCATTGTGCATGTGTGTGCATGCACAACACTACAATAAACCGCCTGCACATGGTGTTTTCCAGCCGTTTCATAAAAAGCCATTTGTATGCGGGGTCCTTCCCTTCACTACCATTAAAGGTATCAGATTACCTCTCACACACAAATCTCATCATTGTCTTCATCTCCATTAACTAGGTCATTTGGATCTCTGTTCTCACACATTTACACACAGATGCACACAAAAACTCACACTCAGTTTAATCTTAATATGTTGACATTCGAGCCAGTGAATATAAGCTTTGAGTTATTTAGACTGGACACAGTAGAGCCGCTGATTAATCTATAAAGACACACACTTGACATTATTTAAATACTCAGATATATTTAGTGATTAAATGTCAAAACTTTTGCAGCCACAAGGAAGGAGTAACTGCTTCATGATTTATTTAAAAAGCTGCTCTGTCAGGTTGGCTATTCATTCCGGCCTTGTGAAATAAACATTTATTTAAGTAGACTAGAAACCTTTAATATCCTCACTGAGCCTAGATTCCCTACACAGTACTGCTGTGCAATAAAAACAAAAACACAGTGAAAACGCTGCCTCATCGTGTTGCGTTAAAATGCCCTAAATAACTGTTTTCCCTTCTTTTGACTTGGAAAAAAGTTAACTTATGACTTCCATGTTTGCTTATGTGCTTTATGATTTAATTTGCTAATTTACCACAGTTAAGCCTTTCATCATCTGCTTTTGTTCTGCCATATGTTCACACAATATGATCATCACATATCAGTGTCATTAGGTAATGTTTGAGAGATACGAATTAGCCTTCTATTCAGGAAATGCTATAATAAGACACCATAATGATAATGCATCTCTTACATTTGATTTGACTCAGCTAAACAAATTACTAATATGATAATTTCATTTTGAACCCCTGTTTGATTAATCTGTTTATCTTATGTTCAAGTGCGTGCATGTGTATAAGCAAGTGGGAATGTGTGGCGTTTTAATCTCAGCATTTTAGTGTCTTTTGTTTCTGAGTCATTGTTTTACTTCATCATTTTCTTTGCCATAAACACATGCTCTTCTCCACAGCTGTCTTTAGAAGATGGATAGTTATTTGCAGATACTATCTCCACTTCCATCAACGGCTATCACGTCGTCATAATGCTTACACAGTAATCTCTTGAACCCGATGCACAATACAAATCTGCATTTTCTACAGTGTTGTCTGGAAGCTTTTTGCATTCTCTACGCTTTTCCTCATACCTCCTCTAATCAGTGTTAGAAAGGAGCAACAGACAGTACAATGATTGCCTCGGGGCCTATACCAGCACAGTGGTCTGCTGATAAGGCTGGTGGCCAGTAAAGGCCTTACTCTGTCCTGAGAGAGAATGTCATAGCGGAGCACAGACCAAAGGACTCCAGAGGAAAGAATTCACCTGTGAATTGATTCGCCTTGCGGACTACAGGGCAAAGATTGAAGATGTAGCTACCCTTTGAAAATCTAGTAACACGATCAGTCAGAATAACTTGCACACATTTCAAACCACCACCTCTTACAGCTTTTTAAAAATCCAATAAGTGGATTTTAGATTGAAACTAAACGTAATTTGAATTTTTAGAGCAGTGCCCGTTGCTGTAGTAATATGCCATTATCTAAAGCACTGTCTGTCATTTTAGATCAAGACTTACGCACATACTCATCCAAACTAAAGTACATGCACTCCCATCATCGGCACTCCTTTCTTTATATTCCCTCTTCTCCTATCTCCCCTTTCTTTTCTTTCCACCTATTTTCTTATTGGTGACTTTCCTGTAAATAACTGAAATTATCATGTTTGCCCCAGGCATTACATTAACAGGGGAATAATTGTTCCACCTCTCTGGATGTGTCCAAATGGGAATGGTTGTGTGGGACAGTGTACCATTATGTCCATCCATGTCTAGCATTGTGTTTACTGGCCACAAATGGGCTGGCAGCAGCCTCTGTGGGTCTCGCTCTCTGCCAGCCACTGTACAGCCGCCATCTCTAGCACTTCCATCCACTCTGGATGGCAGTAATCATGGCCAAGCTTTACGCCCATATGGCAGGCAGTCAGCCTCTTAAACTGGATCGCAGCATCACTCAAAAGTCATTTAATGATAGCTTGTTTGGGCACCATCGCATTAAAGCTCCAAGATTGGTCTTATCGTCTGAAAAAGATGAAACATAGGTCTTAGTTTTTTGTTTTTTTACTCCCTTGCTTTTAATACACCATCTAAATGTAGGGGAGTATAATTACTATCAACCTCAACAGACTTCTGCCTACATTTAGTCAGTTCAAGTTACTGCATGTTCATACCTAGGGAAATAAACCACATTATTTGCGTGCTTTGTTAAAAGAACAGTAACATTTAACTGAATTAGAACTTTAATGTGATATTAAAAGCAGCTACCTTCACAATAAAATCACTGTAAAAATGTTTTGCATGATGAAAGCTAAAGGGGTTAAGTATCTCTAATTAACTTGCAAATAAAACTAAATGAATTAAATTCTGTATAATTCTGTATTTGTTGGGACAAAGCAACCAATTGTAAGCAAATGCAACTCTAATTATGCAGATACACCATTTTGTGCTACTTAATTACATGATTAGGGCAGTTTCTTTCTTTGCATTTGCTGATTGAGTCAAACCGAAAGTGATTAAGCAAAAGGAAATAAGACACGCTGCGCTCTTTGAGCAAAAGATGAATGTGAATGGAAAAGCCAATAATGATGTTTTAGTCATGTTTCTAACTGCTCTCTAGTATTTCTCTTAGTGTTTTTATGCTGAAAAAAACCTTTACTTTGCCACCTTTACTTTATTTTGTTATTAAAACTAAGAGTAAAAACTCATATTTCAGCCTGCAGCCTCCAAGCAAAAGGTTGATGTCCTTTTTGCATTTAGCCACCACGGAGGCGTCACATCATTAACATGACCTAAACCCACTACCCCGCCTACAAACAGGCCACTACATCATGTAGTGTGCACAGGTGGTTTAGAGCAGACTTGCATCACAATTTGCATGATGGATTAAAAGCTAGTTGGCAGTATGCTATGGTTTTCTTTTTCAGATGCGCCGGTTGTATTAAGAGCTATTAGTGGCAGTTTTGGTGAATGTGTCTCTGAAGTCTTTTCCCTTGCACCTGGTCTATGTTTAACATTCATGAATAGTTTAAACCTCCAGCACCTGGCCTTATGCCTCTCTAGAATGCACACATGTAATTGAGATAAACTGTCCATTTAGTGCATTTTTTTTTCTTTTCCATATATCTGTAGAACTACAGCAACTACAGGCAAAAGGATTTATAGATGATCCAGATGATGAAGTTTCTTAAATCCAAGTTTAATGCTAACCATAGGCTTTCTGATGTCATATGTACTGATTGGTGAGACATGCTACTCATGAGCTTCTGTTTATAAGGATGAGAATTGAGCTGATAATGGTCTCTCCCACTTTCTTTGTGTAACACTTCATTCTCTTTAATTGTAAGTAATTCACAGGAGTCCAGTGTCTAACAGCTCACTGTAATGGCACTAATCACAGCGGAGAGATCATTATGGCCATTACTGGTTAGAATTTTGCTGAAATTAATTGTCTGGGAATATTTGGACAATTAAACATTTGTACTGCAAAATGAAAAGCAGCAGCTATTTTTTTTTTTTTCTGTTGTGGGCACCAGTTTTTGGTAAGAAAAACAGTAATTGGAGAAACATGTCATGTTAGTCGTTGTTCAGACTGCTGCTAGTGTGTTGGGAGAAATGAGGCTGCGAGGGTGGGGGCCTACTTTCATTATTGTCTCACGTGTAAAGAAAATGGCATCAAGACAAGACTGCAGGCTGTGAGCCACATGCATGGCATCAGATTCTGAAACCCGTCTGTGTGTAGGTCATTATTGTCCGAAACGACCGTTTTGTTTTCTATGTGGTATAAATCCAGTATAGACTGGTTTCTGTGTATCATTTTCTTTTTAATCTGCTGTGTTCGGGAAAACACCCCCAATGTTGGAGAGTTACAAAAATTGCAGTGTTACCAATGAGTCTCAGCGTGGAATGAAAATTGCTTTTTACATCCCTAATAAATACTTTAACTAAAGTATTTGTCAAGTTTTTTTCATTGCCTTAGTTTTCACACACAGTCCACAGCACACACAGTGCTGAAAATTTCAAAGACACTTACTGTGTGTTAAGGTGTTCCTAAAGCTAGCCACTGTTGGACCATCAGGTTTGAGCATTACTGAAGTACTTTAACAGCACTGAAAAAAGAAAAGAAGAAAAAAAAATCACTATTAATGTCAGTTACCTTAACCATTGCTCTTAGTCTGCTGATTTGGATGAGCTAAAAGCATTTGAAAATAGGCGATCATTGTGCATGAAATTGCTTCATTTTTTTAAAACTAGTTATTGCTGTCAAAATCCCATTACCCTGGCATACGTACTGTACTAATGTGTAGGTGTATACGCTGTATGGGCAAAGTGATCTGTTACTTCTGATGCAGTCAAAGTAAAAATAATACCTGAAATGTTAGATAAAAGGTTCAGCTTTCTTATTAACATGTTTTTTTTTTTGTTTTTTAATCGTAGCTCACTTTTGAGCACGTGCTTTCTTGTATTTTGTCCTCTCAACACTGTGATAGAGCCAACTCAGTCTACATCCATCCATCCATCCATTCATTTTCTACCGATTATCCGGGTTCAGGTTGCGTGGGGCAACAGTCTTAAGACTTCCTCATCCCAGCCACCTGAAACACCTCACCCAGGTGGCATTTGGGAGGCATCCTAGTCAGATGTCTAAGACACATCAACTGTTTCGTTTTGATGTGGAGGGGCAGCGGCTCTACTCCGGGTCCCTCTCGAATGACCGAACTTCATTGTCATTGCCCACATGAGCATTAAAGTACCACAGCAGAACAATGGAGTCCTTAGATGGAGCATTCTCCAGCACCCCACCCAGTGACTCCAAGAAGGCTGGGTACTCTGAAGTATTGTTGGGCCCATAGGCACAAACGACAGTCAGAACCCATTCACCAACCTAAAGGCACAAGCTGTGCATTGAGGCGAGCCCAACTATATTCGGTGTCTCCCAACCTCACTCACCAGGTCAGGCTTCTTCCCCATCAGAAAAGTGGCGTTCTATGTGCCACACGCCAGTTTTGAAAGCCGGGGATCGGAGCGCCAGAACCTCCGCCTCTGACCACAGCCTGATCAGGACCTTCCTGTGGGTGGTAGGGCCCATAGGAGGACGGACCCACGCAGCTTCTTGGGCTGAGCCCGGCTGTGCCCCATGGATTAATGCCCGGCCACCAAGTGCTTGCCCTCAAGCCTCTATTCTAGGCTTGGCTCCAGGTTAGGACCCCTGTAACCGTGTCCCAGTGTACACTGGACCCTTGATTTTTGTCTTAACATAAGAGTTATTTATGCAAACTGCCCCCAACAACATAGCCTCTGGGAAACTCCTCCATCATGATAAGGTGGTGATTCACGGAGGGGCCATATCACTTTCAACTTTGCTTATTTAATAAGAAATGAGTTCAAACTCACATAAGGACCACTCCATGCAGTTAATTTACCCAAGTCTTTTATTATTAGAATATGTAAGTTGTATTACTTTCATGGTACTTCAATTTAAAATATTTTTTAATATTGTATTTATTTAACATGTAATTAGATTCCTGAGCATCCACTATTCAACAGTTATAATCTCCTGTTTTCTTTTGAGTTCTCCTGAAGCTAAATATAAGCTAAATGTCTTTGTTCTATCAGGCTTATTTGCTTAGTTTTACCTTTAACATTCTTTGTCCTGTATTGCTGTCATTAATGTTTCCAGTGTGGTATCATCGGAGTCACTCTGTGATTGAAGTCTAACTGTTGGGGAACTTGCTTTTTTGCAGTGGATAAAAGTTCTGTCAGATTTCAAGCGGAAAGAAACAGTCTGGGGCTTTGTGCCAGGGATATCCAGCCAACCCCTGACCCTTCACCTTGGGGACTACAACCTGGACGGCTTCCCTGATGCCCTGGTGGTCCTTCGTAACACAAGTGGAAGGTAGGAGAAAAGCACACCTGAGCTCCATTTAATAGATCCTCATATGTCTGCATATTTTCTGGTGTGGTTCTGTAGTAAACATGCTTGTACAAGGGTGAGAGATGTAGGTAATATTCAAGTTGCTCCAAAATCCTTATGCAATGATGTCTTGAACATATGATGTCTCGAGTAAATAAATGAGATTATGTGAAAATGAAGCTAATCCTTACTTGGCAAAGGATCTCTGGAAACCTGTCAAGTAGGTCCCTGAACCCCAGTTCAGCTAATGTTTGACTACTATAATTCACTTCATGATCCATCAGTGCAACAGAATACGCTGTCAGCATACACAGGTCCAGGGGGTGCCTACAGCGGGTAGCACACAGTTATTTACAAGCCTCGTTTGCATACTCATTATTCTGGTTTCTTGACATTAATATCATGAGACTCAGACTTCATACAGACCTCTCAATTCTCATGCGCTCTCGCTTCATTTTTTACCCACATTTGAATTTGTCATGTAGCATCCTACATTTGATGAGATTATACTAACTATAGTATTCCAGCACCACCATAAATTTTAATAGATTAGAACCTAATAACTCAAGATGCATACTTAAATGGCTTATGCAAATTTGTTTAGCTTTCAAAACTATAAATGTATTTTTCTTTATTTTCTTAAAGACATCACATGGAGGGTGAATTTACTCATTAATTTACTGTGAAATTAGTGTACTTGCAATGGCACATTCTCATGATGGAGAAAAAATGCCTCACAGCACCATCCATTATAACATGTCTTTGCTTTTCAAACACAAAGCAAATCACTCACAGGGATTGGGGGGCGGGGGGAAGACATGGGACCGGGGGCGGGGGCGGGGTTGAATAATATTGCTGTATTTATTTCTTTAAAGTATAATTATGAATAATTTTTTTGATAAATTCAGCTAATTTGGGCAATACATTTTAATCAGATCAGATCAGATAGTGTTTTATTTGTCACATGCACAGTTATACACAGTACAATGCACAGTGAAATGTATTTTGTACCTGCAACCATATATACACACACATATAAATAAGAAGAAGAATAAAAATAAAAAAAGTAATTCACACTATACACTATACTCTATATACTATACACTATACACCCTTTTATAAATTATAATATTTACATTGTGCAATAATGGTCCAGTTAGGGCTCAGAGTTGAGCAGACGGATGGCTTGTGGGTAAAAACTCTTCTTCAACCTTTCAGTCTTAGCCTTCAGGCAGCGGTAACGCCGGCCTGATGGGAGCAGGGAGAAGAGAGAGTGTCCGGGGTGGCTGGGCTGTTTTAGGATCTTCATGGCCCTCAGCCTGCACTGCTTGGTGTAAAATGTCCTGCAGGTTGGGGAGGGTGGTTCTGATGGTCCGTTCAGCTGAACGAACCACCCTTTTTAGGGCCATGAAGTCCTGCTTGGTGCAGTTTCCCATCCAGGTGCTCAAAGAAAATTATACACACCAATCAGGCATAACATTATGACCACCTGACCAAACCATGGGCTCTACAAGACCCCTGAAGATGTGCTGTGGTATCTGGCACCAAGATGTTCCTTTATGTCCTGTAGGTTTTGAGGTGGGGCCTCCATGGATTATGTAATGCCAGATCACAACAGTCACCTTGAAGCTTTATTGTAAGTAAAAACCCTGCAGTAATACAGAGAAAACCCCAATAATCAGATGACCCCCTATGAGCAGCACTTGGTAACAGTGGGAAGGAAAAACTCCCTTTTAACAGGAATAAACCTCCAGCAGAAACAGGCTCAGGGAGGGGCAGTCATCTGCCGCAATTGTTTGGGGGTTAGGGAAGGGAGACAGGACAAAAGGACACACTGTGTAACGGAGACAGAGATTAATAATAACTAATGTTTAAATGCAGAGTGGTGTATATACCCAGAGAGTGAGCAGAGGTGTGTGAAGAAGAAACACTTAGTGCATGATGGGAAGCCCCCAGCAGCCAAGGCCCATGGCAGTGTAACTAAAGAAAGGTTCAGGGAGTCTATTAGATAGATATGATTTAAACCACTGCAGTGCAGTAGCTTTAATACCTATGGCATGCTCTGATCTCTGTAATAAAATATTATGGTCAACAGTATCAAACGTGCTGAGGTCTAGCAGGACAAGCACAGAGATGAGTCCACTGTGCTCATCAGGGAATACTGTTGAAAGGGTGCACATGGTCTATAACACTGTTTAGGTGGGTGGAGCGAGTCAAAATAACATCCAGGTGGATGGCGGGTCCCAAGGTTTTTCAGCAGAGCATTGCCCAAACCATCACACTGCCTCCATCGGCTTGCCTTCTTGCCATAGTGCATCCTGGTGTCATGTGTTCCCTAGATATGCGACACATGCACTCAGCCATCCACGTGATGTAAAGGAAACGTGATTCATCAGACCAGGCCACCTTCACCGTCCTGATACTCACGTGCTCACTGTTGGCACTTTCGACAGTGGACAGGGGTCAGCATGGGCGCCCTGTCTAGTCTGTGGCTATGCAGCCCTGTAACAGACTGCGATGCACTGTGTATTCTGACGCCTTTCTGTCAGAACCAGCATTAACTTTTTTCAGCAAGCTCGTCTATTGGATTGGACCACACAGGCCAGCCTACACTCCCCACGTGCGTCAGTGATCCTTGGTTGCCCACAACCCTGTCACTGGTTAACCACTGTTCCTTCCTTTGACCACTTTTGTTAGATTCTGACCACGGCAGATCGGGAACACCCCACAAGAGCTGCAGTTTGGGAGATGCTCTGACCCAATCATGTAGCAATCACAATTTGGCCCCTGTCAAACTCACTCAAATCCTTGAGATTGCCCATTTTTCCTGCTTCTAACTTTGAGGACAAAATGTTCAGTTGCTCTCTCATATAGCCCACCCACTAACAGGGGTTATGATGAAGAACTAATTTGTGTCATTCACTTTACATCTCTATGGTCATAATGTTATGCCTGATCAATGTATATTTACAGTGTTCAAGGTATTCAACAATAGACCTACAATCCAGTTTAAGATTAATACTGTAGCCTTCAAGAACAACTCTCTTCCTCATACACAGTCAGTAGTAGCGTATTCAATGCATTCACATTCAACTAAATATACGTAGTTTGGTGACAAACTGGTCACCCAGAGGTTGACGGTCTTGCACACTCAACCTCTGGGCAAGTGGTTGTGTTCTGGTTATATTCCTATATAAAAACAAGGTTGCCAAGTCCCCAAGTCACTGCAGTTTCCAACCACAGTTTTCTCTGGTATGACTGTAGCATGAACCAATTCTATTCATTAATAAAAGAATCTATGACAGCGTAATATAATGAAGATGTGTTACTAGAGCACAGACAGGGTGTGAAGACGACTAAGGTGAGTTTGTTCTTCAGCTTGTGGAAGTGGTGACTGATAAGCCAACTCTTTAAAAATCATTACAGCATGTGCTAGGCTGCAAACAGCATAAGCAATAGGAATAGGCCGTATGTGTTTATCGAAGGACGTGTTTGTTGTGGATTATCTAGCTGCAAAGATGATGATAAGATAGCTGAAGGGGTCAAGGCTGCGATTATCTATGCATACTGATTCCTGTGTTTGTCAGAAGAAGGAAGACGTTGGGTAAGAGCTTCAAAGCACACATTTGAACCTTACTTTACTTTCAGTAAGTCCTGCTGGGCTTAACTCTTTGCATTCACCCTCTTCTAGAAAATAGTTATCTCTCAAAAAGTCTAATGGTGCCCCATCCTTTTTCCATGTTCCCCTTATTTTAAACCTGAGCACTGTGATCCTATACTGAGTCATGGACATCATTGTAGACCTCTTTGCCAATACAGTTTGCCCCAGCAATAACGTTTAAAATCACATCATCATGCTGTATCAAACAAGAGGAGGGCAAGAGAAAGAATGGAGGTTAGGTTGAGAATTTCTCAGATGCCTTCTGGTTTGAATCTATTGCATTTAGCCTTCGAAGAGTTGCATAACAATGCCGGTATCTTGACTAGTAACGTGTATGGTGTGTATAGGCAATGGGCAGTAGTGAAACTAAAGCATCCTCGTCGGTGCATTAAGTTAAAGTAATTCTGGTCTGTATTGCTTCTTTTGAGTAAAAGGTACAAGGTTCCAGAGGACGTCTTTGACAGATCAGATGTGGTTGTTTTTGTTCACATACTTTATGAAACACCACCAGCCTGCTCGCCTGCTTTGGATTCAGCAGCACTCTGAAGTGCAACCTGCATCATTCTTTGCTGTCTCTGTGAATTCTTTCTACTCAAATGCTCTCATCTAACCAAATATTTGTAATGCCCACAACTAGTATATTTCAACTCCCACTCTCCCTCCACCCCTCTCTTTTCTCTCATCTCTCCATCTCTTCTCCTTCAACTGGTTATTTATAGTAGCTTTTCAGATGAAAGTCCTGCCAGTCCCCATCACTTCTCCTCCCAGGAAAATGAATGCTGATTTAAGTGTTCAAAATAGGAGGACGCAAGAAGCGAGGGTGTGAGATGAGAGTAATCGGGTGAAATGAATGGAACAATGAGCAGATGGAGGCAGCAGAAGGAATAAATAGAGAGTTGGAAGGTCATTTAGGAAGCATGAGGCCATTTTCTGTTACTACTCAAGCATGTTTAGCTTTGACAAAACAAGTTGTTTATATTACTTTAGGAAGGAAAAACTTATCAATGTTTAATAATTGCCCCCCCCCCCCCCCCCCCCCCCCCCACACACACACACACACACACACTTTCTTAATATATATGTATTTTTAGGCCTAAACGCTTAAATTTAATTTGGGCTTTAGGCTTGACCCTTAGATGGCCTGCAAAGGAAATTTGTTTCTGCCCTGACGGCATTCATACTGGTGACTCCTCAATAATCAACACTGGTTGAACACTGGAAAGTAGACAAACCTCTTAATTGTCACCTCATTCACAGGGCCACTTGTATTGTATTCATGGATTCAAATTTTAGGTCCCAGTATCAAAAAGAGCTAAAGATCAAGTACACACTGTCCAGCAGCAAATGGATAAACCCACCAATTCTAAAGGAAGAGTCACCTGTGGTCACAGCTGTCAAAGGCTTCAGTCACATCACACACACACACACACACACACCCTGGATTTTATAAGCAGAAGTAATGGGCGGATGTGTTTGTGTCTTCATATCTGTTTCACGTGTTCAGGTTTTCATGTTTGTGTAGTTTAATGTCTGTCGGCGGTTCCCAGAACTGCGCTCCTGCCGGTCTCAATTATGTCCAGGTCACAGGACAGGCGGTCCTTCCGGACTCTTTCTCTCTGTCACTCTTGCTCTGCCTCGTGCACACTCAGTTACATGCTCTCACAGATGAAGATCACAACAAAGAATACAGGGCTGTTGCTCCCCGCTGAAAGGAGCTCCTATAGGCATTTCAGTTTGGGAAGACTGGAAGCGACACACTGAAAGAGAGAGCGATGCAGTCTCTGTGAAAGAAAAGTAGTGTGAAAGGAAAAGACATACAATTTTCCCTTTGTTGTCTTATATCTATGCAAGAAACTTTCTTCAGGAAGCCTCATGATAATATATAGCTCTTTCTGGTGTGGATGACAGTATGTCACTGCATAGTTTATACCATTTATGTAATTTGAGGTTTGCCATTAATAGACCAAGTAGTGTTAGACGTGTTAAGTTGTCGAAATCATACTGATTTATATCCTTTCTGAACTTTTTACATGTTTACAACCATGAAGACAGCCTGTGGTTTGGGAAAAATTCAGTTTAAACAAGTGAGCAGCAGCAGTTTCGAATGAAGCTGGAAATACATTTCAGAGTTCTTTTGAGAATGCAGTCAGTTTACAATATCTAGCTAATATCTGAACTGCTGCTTATCTAAGAACTGCTGTAGGGCCTGATCATCTCGGGTTGTGCTTAGTTGTTACACAAGTAATTTGCTCACACAAAGTAGTAGTACAATATGATAACAACAAACCTGGAGCATCCACAAATCTATTGTCATTGCAGAGTGAAGTGTCTCACAGAGAAACACCAGCAAAACAGTGAAACCAGATGTTCCCCTGTTATATATAGCTGTCACTTTCCCTTTTAACAGTATTACAGCCTGAACGCTACTTCTCATTTGTCATGTTACCATCATCAGCATGACTTTGAAAGTGTCAAAGCTTCAGAAGATGCTTATATAAAGAGAATGTGCCACATGCTGCTACAGTGTGCAGTAAGATACACCGGTAAACGGCTTTACTTTCTAGGAATAACTCAAAGTACAAGTCACACTTAAACTGCTTTTGTATGCACAGCATTGGACTGTTGGTGTCATCCGCAGCCCTCACAGTGTGGGATTATCCTCAGCTGTAATCACCCACCCTCAACTGCATCGCATCCATGGACTGAATAAAATGTGCAGAGGTCAACTTTAAAGCGTAATCTGCCTCATGGAACTTGGATATAATTACAAATGTGTCTCCAGTGTGCACATCAGCGTCAGCAAGTAATTGAAAACAACAGTCAGATGACCTTCTAGATGAACCTCTCTTTCAGTTAGATCTTTGCTCCTCCAAATCTGAGGCTTTCTCAAACCTCAGTCACCATAGCCTTTAACTCCAATGGATTACAGTAGGCCTGCACTCACATACACAGAGATAATGGTCGACTCTGAGTGCACATAAAAAAAAACTGAATTTACAAAACAAAATGTGACTTTGAATGTATTCCTTTTTTAAATTATCTTTAAAAGTAAATTAAATATTTGCAATATGAATATATTCTTTATCGCTCTAGAATAAATTTCTCTTGTTCTGGAAGGTGTGTTTGCCTTGGGCTATACCAGCATGCTTCTAAGCAGTGTTTCAGCCTTGCCACCCCATGTCACTCATCATATAAATTGTTCAGAACAACCATTTTCAAGGTGTATGAGTCAGCGAGCACTAACACGGCACAGCAGTGACGAGCTCCTGCCCTCCCTCAGAGACTTCAGTCATGTCCCAACACAGGAACTAGAAACTAGTATGTATTGCTTCCAATGACTAAAGCATCATATACTGAATTAATATTATTATGGTGCTCTTTGTACATAACCCGTGTGCAGTGGAGCTTTTTTTTTCTGTTTAATAAAAACAAAAATGTATTTGGAATATTTTTGGAAGGTACATTATTGTGTTCTTTGCATTATGGGTCTTATTGCTGTCACTGGTCTAAAAACCAGAACTATTATTCATAAATATCTTTCACAGCAATACGTGGCTGTTTCATTTAGCTGGATATAGTTTGTCCTTACCCACATCATTTTTTTTAATGTGTAGGGACAACAGTACAGAGCATACAACATAAACTGATTGCCATGTAACAGTTAACAGGAAAGTTAATCACTAAGGAAACTCCTCATTTTGCTGCAGGGATTGAGATTGGGACTGAGGGCATGATTGGCCAGTAATGAAAGTATTCAACATTTTAGACTCAGACACAAAGGTTTTATGCTTTTGTTTTGCCAACCATGTTTTTTTACCCCAGCAAAATAAAATATGGTCATTATTTCTCAAATGTAAGTGTGTAAATATGCCTCTGATTAGAACAGCATTAGCTGTTATTTTGAAGTCAGAAATATTTATCAGATAGGCAGAATCTCCTAACAGCTGCTGATTTCTCTGAATCCAGCTTTTGTTTGTTGTGTCAGTATTTAAAGGACACCGGTCAGATCTCCCACTGTAGTGTACTTTCGCAGTTATAAAAGGGATAAACGTTTCTCCTGTAATGAAGTGTGTGGAGTATTTTTGTTTGGTGGTTCAATCAGAGTGTATAGTGTGGCGTGGGCAGCAGTTAGCGGCACTAACTGTCTCCTCCTGATCTTTTAGCTCTGACCAGCTGTCCGTGTTAAAAAAAGAAAAAAGAAAAATCAGATGTTCAAAACCAACCCAGTAGGCTTTTTGAGCTAAATGCTATCCTTTGCACAGAGATACACTGTGACAGCTGCTGGAAAAGGTATCCACATTAATAAATTAGTTTTTGGTTTGGCCAAAAGTGAATTCTATCACAGGAGACCTGGAACCAGAATCGGAGCTAAGAAGGAGAAACTCCAGGCCAAAGCTGTTGCGTTGAATGGTGCGCAAAGTTGTCATGCAATCTGTTTAATAGGATGGATGGATGGATGGATGGATGGATGGATGGGTGGGTGGGTGGGTGGATGGATGGATGGATGGATGGGTGGGTGGATGGATGGATGGATGGATGGATGGATGGATGGATGGATGGATGGGTGGATGGATGGATAGATTCCTCGGTTCCTCCCTCAGTGTTCTTTCCTCCTGCGTCAAGTCTCTTGTGTTTAGTGTCTGTGTTCTTCCCTTTTTGTTTGCACTTTCTGCTTTATTGTGTAAGTAGTTGTTCCTCGTGCATTGCCTTCAGTTTTGCTTCCTGTGTCTTGTTTTCCCCAGCTGTCTCCACTTCCTCTAATTCATCCAACAGTTAGTGTTAGCTTTGTGACATGGCTGCACTCAGAAACACAGGTCTAGGATTCCTGTGCTGGGAGCTTAAGGTGGTGGCAAGTTCACTGAAGTAAAGTCACTGCTCCTGTGGAAGTTTCTTAACTTGTGCTGCATGCTCTTCTCCCTAAATTGGATGTTTTGGTATTGTTACAGTATATATTACACCTCGTCCTGAAAATGAGTCTTACTTTCTACAAATGTGGTTCTAAATGGTTCTCTCTTGCTGCTCTTACATACATGTCCACAACATGAGTAATACTAGTACACTGATACAGAAAGTGAAATGTCCATATTTTGCCTGAGACAATGGTGATGGTGCTTGTAACCATATTTTATGTAGCAGACAGATTTGAGTGTGACATCTTTGAGCTGCTTTGCCCACAGTCGACTCAGATGACACCTTTTCACGCTAAAACCCATATTTTCCATCCACCCATGTGACGCTTCTATTAATATTGTCATTATTATCGACTCATTCTGGACAAGCTAAGAGAGGCATTAATTGTTTGGTATAATTAGCTGTGTATGAAATGGTGTAAATTTTAATTTTTGAGGCTGAGACCAAGCAGTAACTCCTCTTCCAGCAGTAAGTTGTGTGCGCAGCTGAGTTTCTCACATCAGCAGCAGAGGAAAGAGGACAGAGGGCAGGATGATGCCACAGCACTGTCAGGAAGTTGAATGTGAAAAGGTTAAGAAGAAGGAAACTTTTGCTGTTTAACTGTAGAGAAATTTCTACCGCCTGCTGCCCTGACAATGATTTTACACATATTCGTGAGAACAAGAAAAATGTAGACTAACAGTTTGGTCTAAAACCATGTTGTGGTGGGGTTGTGTGCATACTGTGTACATCTTGGATTTTCCACATCATCCTGACAAAAAGAGCAGAATTTCTTTTTTTTTCTCTCTCTTTTGTCTTATGAATGAAGGGCTGAAGGGTAACAAACCACAGTGTTATCTTTGTGCGACCCACACACGGCTCCACAGTGATTTGTTTGTGTTTAGGCTTCTCTGAACGCAGGATAGTGTTTCAGAAACCACCGTCTCTTTGCAGTACACTCTTGGTCCCTGCTACCTTCTTCCAGATGAACTCATGGCCAGTTGTTAAAAGATATCAAGTTAGTATAAGAGTTTAAACACTCAATATAGACTGTATACAGATTCTGTAATGTCCTAATTCTTCTGATGAATACCTTTTTTATGCATTTGATAAGTCAAAGCAAATTAATGACCATATGCCTGCTCTCTCATACGCAGACACAGGAGAGCAATCAGCTTTTACACGTTCCCTTGGGCTCTTTCTCTTTTCCTCATTTTGTACATCAAAGCCGTAGTGTTTTACTGAATGCCACCAGAGATGCTTTCTCCATGGGAACACACAACTGCTGCCGTTAAGCATAAAGATAATAGCCCCTTCTTCGCTCACCCATTTACTTTGAAAACTAATTAAATCTTCCTTGTTAAGGCTTTAGGGCCCTCTCAGGGATTGAGCATGAGAAGGACTGTGTATGTACAATATTTGTGTGCCAGCGAGAGACAGAGATGGAGAAAAATATGTATTTGTTTTGCCAACTGGATGAAGAAGATTGTACAGTCTGTGGAAGGTGCTGTCTAAAGAAAGGCAGGAAGGCAGGAATGAGCGCTTCCTACATGAGTAATAACTCCACCTTAGTGATTGCAGTCAGTTGTCAGCCTGTGCAGATGTTGCTGGGAGAAATCAGTCATCAAAATGTGTCGGCACCAACCTGTGAAACCCATTTCTACTGTAAACCATAGCATTTAAATGAAAAGTCAGAAATAATGCACCTTTGTTGCTTTCTTTCCTAATTGCCTTTTCACTCTTTGATAGTAGGCTATAACTAGAAAATATTTTCACTTTCACTCAAATTATATGTTTCCATCCAGCGGGTCATAATTTACTGCAGGAAAAAGGACTGCTTGTGTGGGTGTTTTTAGCTGGCCTCTAATCATTGAGGCAGCTTAACCTCCAAACTGGACAGGACTGCCAAAATATAAGATTATCAGAGTTTCCAGCTTTTATTTTATTAAGCTGTTTGCTTCAGGTAACTGCTTTTACGTCATAGCATCTTGGTGTCTGCTTTGTTTTGGAAAATACAGAATGGATTCATTTTGTTTGTGTACCAAGGCTTTTAGGACCATCCTGATGAAGCATGAATGCAGCTGCTGAAACTTATCAATAGATCAACAAAGCACACATGAGGCAGATCATTTTCCCTATCAGCGCAGAGTCTTCACTAACTTTATTTCCCATACTTTACATGCATTTAGCCAATGATATCTTCAGCGATGACTGTAGCTAAAATGTTGGATTTCTGGTATCCGATAGTGCTGCACAGATGTTCTTAGACCGGACTACTTTTATAAACACCATAATAGTCAGTCAGAACAACCAGTACCCCGATGCCTCCCTGTACTCAGGTAGGCTTCACATTCACAGGAACATGCACATGCTATCTCCATTCATTTGCAGCCCTCGGGGAGACGGAGCGTCCTGTTTGATATTAAAATGGTCCACCCCGGCTTTATAAGAGCCCCTGTTGCAGGAGGAATGTTTAAATGTCACACTCCACCTTCCACTGGGCTGCATTACGTGGCTGTGTGTGTGTGTGTGTGTGTGTGTGTGTGTGTGTCCCATGTAGCCATGCGATGTAGCAGTGTGAGGTGAGAGGGAGCTATTTCTGGAATATGAAATGAGGTCACAGACAGAAACAGCTAAACTTAAGTGATTTCTGTTGTACTTCAAACACTATATGAGAGCACATCACGATGTTCTACACACCTTCTTCCTACTGGTTTCTGCTGATTGCAGATACCGCTGTTTAAAACCGCTTTTGTCCATGAAGATGCACCTTCAGATGTCACAGCAATCTTTGCAAAGGAGAGGAAATCAACAATGAGGAAGGATAAGCCTTGGAGAGATGTGGCAAATCTGCAAGACACACACACACACGCACGCACATTTATGTGTGGACCTCTTCAGGCTATAGGTCAGTGAGTGTCTGACAGTAATAGAATAATGTAGTTAACCTCTGCTTGAGGTTGTTCCCTACTACAGTCACAAAATGCCTTATTGCCTTATCTCTTCTGTCTCACTCTGTGCAATAAACAAGTATTTTATAACAGATGAAAAAGTTCCCCTCAAGTGTCTCACTCCCAGTGTCCTAACTTCTGTTTTGGATGATTTTTTTTTTTTTAATTTAAATAAATGATACACACATAATGTAAACAAGCACATGAAGCACAATTTATCTTGTTTCTACATGAAAAGAATCAGATAAAAAGACTGTTGTCTTTTTTTTTAATTATAAAATGTAACTACCGTCAGATTACAGTATTAATGGCTTTCAGTTACCTTTCTTTATGTTAAAAATAATTGCCTACTTCTGGTATTAATACCAGATATTTACCAAGCGTACCAAGACCGTGTGAAAGTGTTGACAACTCTACACTCCAGTTACTTGAACTAACTTTAGCTTCACGGGCCGTCAGCGAGAGGTGCTTCACAGCCCTGAATCCTTCACATTCAGAGCTTTTAAACAATGTAAAAGACTTTTAACTGCCAGATTCCAAATACAATCTGGTAGCCATTTATTGATTACACTGTTTAAATTATCTGCAATTACATGCCCAGATATTACGTGTAGTAGTTTTGTCTTTAGTGAAGTCTTTTAGTTTAGTTTCTCTTTATCCGTTAACTTAAAGAGAACAAAGGTAAATCGAATCCTGAGCTGGTGTGACCACCCTTTAAAACCCCACCAATGCTGGTGAACTTGCACACAGTTTTTCAGCTTTTCAGGTACTTGACACGCAGTTTATCCCTAACAGAAATTGGCAGAGTTATTCTCTAGATTCGGGTTATCACAGTTTCTTCTGGCCAGAGCACTTTTTGTTGAAGGTGGTTCTTGATGACTAACAGTATGCTTGGGGTCACTGTCATGGTGCAAAATGAGTTTCTGACTCCCAAATGCTCAGAAGGACTTCCTGTACTTCTGAGCATCTGAGTCTCTTAATTCTGACAAAATCCCCAACTAAGTTTGCTGAAATAAAGCCCCAAACTTGCCAGGAATCACTCTCATGCTTCAGCATTGCCTGCAGACACTCTGCCTTGTAGACACCTCAGCATACAAACCGTCTTCTGTGAGGGCAGATGTTTCGGATTTTGACTTGTCAGTTCAAAGCACCTGCTGCCATTTTTCACACCCCAGTTCTTTTTTTTTCTGTGCATTTCTATGTTGTGAGTTTTCTTGCACAGAGAGAGAGGGAGAAGAGGCTTTTTGGGTGCAAGTCTTTCATTAAGACCGCTTCTGACAGCCTTCTGTGAGTTGTTGATGGGCGTGTCAGGATCTTTCATCCCTTCATTTTAGGCCCTCAGTCTTGCTGGTTTCTTTGTGCTTCTGTAGAAAAGCTTTTAACCACACATCAAGAAACACCTGTCTGCAAAATTTTTGGAGCGACTTCTGTTGCCAAGCTAATGTATATTCAACAGTGAGAGATAAATGATTGTTTCTGAAAATGACAGAATCGCTTTTTCAAACAAAAACGATTTCAGTCGAATGATTCTCCCTCTGCAGCGTCATCTTTTCATTTACTTTAATTATCATGAGCCAAACTCACAACCATTGGTTAATCTGGACTTGTTTTTCTTGATGACCTATTAAAAAAATTAATAAATACATTTTGACTTGTAGTTACGTGGATCCACATCATCTTCCTGAAAACTAATCATAAGCAATTGTAGCGCACTTAGAATAAAACCAATGTTTGTTTTATGAGTACTTTGTTGCATCAGTAAGCATGGCCAAATGAAATTTTACTTCATAATAAATCTTCATTAGTATCCCTATAAAGGGCTGCAGTTAATTGAAAGTAATGTAATTCCAGCATCTGTGCTGAATTTAGCTGTAATATGATACACTCAGAGTCAAAGTTCAGGTCAGTACAGCACCACGCGCATAAAGCAGAGCAGCAATTAATCCTTTGCTTATATAAACCTCGCTGCTCTTCACCTTGTTGATGCCTTGATGAGCTCCATCATATTAGGTTCTACTGTTGCTGTCTGTGTATATGCGTGTGTGTGTGTGTGTGTGTGTTTCTGTCTCTCTGTGTTTCTGTCTATCAGTATGCACCACAACTAAGCAGCTGCCAAGAGCTTAGCAGGCTGTTGCTAGGCAATGCCATTTAAAATCCATCTTACGCTGTATGTTGGGAGCAGGGTAGCTGTATTTGTCTCTCAGTTTTTGTTGCTAATACCAGAGTGGAAACTGGAGTAGCATGAGACTTTTGGCTTGTTAGTCCTGCGCAATATTTCCTTTCCTAAGTGCTGCTTTGTTGGCGGGAGGCTGGGTGGACCTTAAATGACATCCTAAACAAAGAACATTAGGCAGCTTTCTTGGAAGCTGCTAAGTAATGGCATAATGATTGAGGATGTTTGCCATTTGACGATTAGTGTTAAAAATTGTCACTGTGCCACATGCTAGTTTGGCTTATTGTGTCTTATCACAGCACAGTGATGTTACTGCTATTTTCTGTCAGTTGAAATAAGGCAGGGGGGGTAATGAGGCTGTTTCCAGATCCTTCATTTGATGGGGCGACATGGAGTAAAATCCTCTGCTGTGCAATTCTTCATTATGTTTTTTTTTCCATATTTTTGTTTAGTATTTGTTTGTAAAGTTTATGTGTAATCTGATTTGTGTTTGGCTGTACTTAGCCTTATACAGCAAATCAGGAAACTAGTAACTTAATACCTCAGAAGTGCTTTTTTAATGTCATTATGTCAGCATACGATAATGTAGATTTTATTACCTTCTATCTTAGGTAGCGTGCCACAGCTAAGGCTGAGAGGAAAGTCACTAGTTTCAAAGATATTTTTAAGTCCAGTAATTAGTTCCATGTAATGTTTACTTGCTCTTATTGTATTTTAACTTTTATTTTGGGTACAGAATTCCAGTGAATAAAAGCCGGTGTTTAGGCTAGTGTTCAGGGATCGCAGTGGCACCATACATCCATCTCCACACAAATTCAATTAAGCTGCTCTGACCTATCTCAAGTGTGCTTCCCCCTCACCCTGTGACAGCTGGGGTAAGCTCCAGCCCCCCCCCCGTAACCCTGAAATGGATAAGCACAAGAGGATGCATGGATGGATGAATAGATGGAATTCATCTACCTATCTGTTCAGTATTATTCAAGTCCTTATTGTTTTTGCTTTGCAGATTTTGATTTGCTTTTCTAATGAAAATTTTGTTTGACGGATTGTGAACGAGTCAATTTGTCGGTTGCTGTTTGACAGCCTTGTGAAGGAAAAGCCAAGTAAGGGGGGGGTTCAGAAGAAAGCTGACTTTGTAAAACCACAGTGTGAGGACAAAGATGCAGCCTGAGACAGACAGTGAGGATGAAAGAGTGACTGACAGCAGGCGGACCATGTAGAGGAGTGACACTACCAAAGGATGTACTTTGACTTTGATTGTGTCGTCATGAGTCACTGCCTGTGTTCATCACCGCAGTGGCTAGCAGAATGAGAAACCACAGCCCCTCGGGGCCTTGACAACATATCGCTGTCACGCTGTCGCTTCATCTACGTGGACCTGCCCACTCATTCCCTTCACTCACCTTTTGTCCGTGTCGCTTTCATTTCTTCTGCTGCTGTCAGTCTTTCGCTCACTCTTAGTGTCAACCACTCAATAAACTGGTGAATTGTTGCATCTGAGTCATTAAAACTGGGGATTCCCACAGTGATTGTATCATCAGGGTTATTTTCTCTTAACTTTAGAACACTTCCTTCAGAGTATTATATAACTGTTCTCAAAGGCTGCAGAGGACTCTGCTAGTACCAGTACTACCAGTCCACATTAAAACTTCTCTGTGAAGACTTTTTTTAACTGGATTATCTGCAGACTGTATGGTTAAACGTCTCTGTGCTTAGTCATCTAAAATCTGTTAGTAGAAAACACCTTAGTCCATTGGAGTTTTCTCCTGCAGTTTGGTTAGGTTTACTCAAAAGACGATATGTTCTGGATTAGGCACAAAGACTACTTGAGCAGGGTGTGAATTTAGAGGCTGATTGTAGGATGTCAGAGTGAATGAGAGACTGTTTAAATCATGAACAGTACAAGCGAAAAGTAGCTTAAACAATTTTTTTTTTTAATGACTTGATTATTTGATTCCCAAGTGAATAAAATGGTGAGAAACCAGGCTAAATGGTACATTTTTATAATTTTTTATAATCAGACAAAAATCATTGTTGAGGTATTGGCCGTTCTAAATAAATAGGTAAATCAAGAGAGAGAAAGTTTTTGAAGTAAATAGGCAAGAGAATTAATAAAGTCACTGTTGTAGGTTCAAGAAAAATTTCAAATACAACCACAAACACTGTTAAAATGCCTCGTAGCCATATGTCAGTCCTTGGAGTTGTGATGGTGCCGAGCAAAAAGGAAAAAATGTGGAACAAATGTGTATGTTTGGGTGGACTGAGGTGGAGGGAGGAGCAGATGAGATAAAATGACCAAGAGAAGGAAAAAAAGAGATGTGAGGAAGAAGTTGGCCAGGTTAGCTTAGTCATTCAGCTTGAGGGAGTAGATGGATGGAGGAAAGGGGCAAAAGTGGAGAGGTAACAGTGGCGCCTCTGAGCTTTTGAGATGGAGGGAAAGAAGGGTCATTGGTGTGATCAGCTGGGCAGCCTCTTGCCAGCTCAACGCCCCTCTGGAGGCCAATTAGAGAGGAGGTGGATAGCGCTAGAAATAATGTAAGACTCCCCACAAGCACACATACGGACACAAGAAAATATAGAGCGGCACTGGGTTCATACAATAATTGAAGCCCCCAAGCACACCACCTCAGACACACACATGCTTATTAGTGTAGATACAGGATGAATGTGCTCATGGGGTAATTATAAAATGTAAAGTCTTGTCATACATTTAATATCATATTTCAGTTAAATGTGAGTTTGCCTTTTTAGTTTTAACTTTTTTATTAATATAATTCCTTAAATATGAAGAAGCTGTGATCAATATTACATTATTACATATTAGGTAGCACAGTGGCTCAAATGTTACCATACAGGATGAGGGATTTGTTACTGGGCAGGGCGTGTGTGGTGTTTGCATTTATTTCCTGGTTAAATGAAAGTTGAAGAAATTAACTGACTTCACTCATTGTTACATAATTATTGACAGAATAATTTTTTGCCATAAAATATGAATGTAGAGATTTTGCCCCTGTTACTTAGTAATCTCATAGAAACTAACCTCACTTCATTTTTTTAAGCTTAAAATTGTTACATTACAATTATAATAGTAACACTAGCAGCCATCCATTTTCTGCTGCTTATCCAAGTCTGAGTCATGGGGGCAGCAGTCTTAGCAGAGAAGCCCAGACCTCCCTCTTCCCTGCCAGTTCCTCCAGCTCATCACTGGAAGATACCGAGGCGTTCCCAAACTGTGAGATATAATCTCTTCAGCTTGTTCACACAGGACTAGTTTGCCTGGGGAGGCCCTAACAGGAGCAAATGCCCCTGACACCATAGCTCCTGGGATTGCTGGGTCACTTAAGCCCCTTCACCACAATTCACTTCAGTTTTATTTATATAGCATCAAATCACGACAGTCATCTCAAGGTGCTTTATATTGTAAGGTAAAGACCCTACAATAATTAGAGAGAAACTAACCATCAAAACAGCCCCCTGTGGGCAAGCACTTGGCTACAAGGGGAAGAAAAAAAAAACCTAAGTATAAAGTTAGAACTGCCTACAATAAGGTGGCGGTTCGCAAAAGAGATTTATACTGCGTTCCATTTGCCTTGGAAGTTGGATGTCAGAGGTAGTAGTGATGTCACTCCTGAGTTAAGCGAATTCTGGTGTTTAAAAAAAAAGTGAGGAGAAAAAAACGGATTTGTTTTGCTCCTTAGAAAAGTAGAGCCATTCATGCATCACTAGCAGCGCAGCACAGAGCCTGTTTTTTTGCACTTAAAAACGCAGCTGCAGCACGTTCATGGATAGAACCTGGTCAATGCTCTGCGTATGGCTGACCCAGCCTGTCACAACCAGTCACTACTGCTTATGTGCATCCTGGGGTTCCTGGGCTGCTCCAATTTTCCGAGTTGGAAGTCTGACTTGAGGGGACGTTCCAGTTGAAAATTCCGACTGGGAATTTGGAAATTCTGACTTCTGAGTTTAAATGGAAGGGACGAAAAGATTTACATTACATTAATTATATGAAATCGTATATCATATTGGCATGGAGTTGGCTGCCACTTAAAACATTTGTGTTAATGCCGTATATCCAAGTTAAACTTTGCTTTGAAAGAAATGTGGACAGGAAAGGCATATTTTAAGTGGATGATTGTTAACAAAAATAAATCATAATGCTATATTACTGAAAGAAATTTCTGCTTTTCACATACAAAATTAACACCAGTGTGTTGTTTGTTGAATTGTGGAGGCGCTTTCGATGATAATGATGTTTCAGAGCAGTCATGCATGTGTAAACATTAACAGTTCTCAGGTTTGCAGCTCCAGTGTCCTGCTGTAAACAGAATGTGAGGAACACTGTTGTGTGTGTATATACTGTGTGCGCATGTGTGTGTGAGTCTGTCTGATCCACATCATGACCTTGAGTTCATCCCCACCATAACCACCCCTGCAGTGCTGGAAAGAGTTTCTTTTGAAGTACAAAAATCTCAGAAAGGACACACACATATTGGCGAATAACAATCATATACCTTCTAAAGTTCAGCCTGAAACTTTGAAATGGTTACTTTTTTTTCTCCACACAAGCACTCACACAGATACTGTCCCTGAATTTCAACAAATTTATCTAGCTGGAGGTATGATTATCTGCTGGTGATGAGCCAATCAGTGCTCACCATTTACACTCTGTCCTGACCAGTAGGTGCTGTAGTTACAGGTCCTCAATGACAGTCGATCGTATTCTGGATGCTGTGCTGTTCACCTTAAGCCTAATGAGGAGGGAGGACTAGTACAGACCTGGTATTCATGGGTTACACAGAATGACCTTTAACCAAACCTCCTGCTAGTATATTTGTAATTACAGCCAAAGTCAGTTAATCCTGCAGAAGTCCCCTGCAGCCCCACCCTTCACCTCCACCCCCCACCCCCCCACCCCCCCCCCCCCCCCACACACACACACACAAAGATGTATCTATTCTGAAACACCAGCATGCCATCTCAGCTGACACCATTTTAATGCTTGGGCCTGAACCATTCCATGCCAGCTATAGGAATTAAATTCCTGCTTTTCCCTGCTCCTTCAGGTGTTTTAAATACAGATGCTTGTCTTTACTGAGTCCAGGAATTAACAACTACATGTACATTTAATACTCTCAGTTAACCAGAATCTTGCAGAGGAAACAAAATTTACATCAGACTCAGGCTGTCACAAAACTAAAAAAAACAAAAAACTTGGGCACTATATCAATGAATGGACTCATATTTTCCTGCAGAAATGCAGGAACCCACGAGAACTTTGGGGATTAATTATAATCTGGATTTAAGTTGAGATCATATCATGGTCAACTGTAACACTTTGGGAACAACAGATATGGATCTGATCCAAATATAATCATATGAAAAAAGAAAGTTTTCACTGGACTTTCAAAAAGGTGAAAAATGAAATGCATCCTTTGATTCGCTGGTTTGTAGAACCACCTCAGTCACAGGACCACCAACTTAAAGTAATCATTTTTAAGAACCAGTACAGCATTTCAGTGAGGTTGAGGTCTAGGCTTTGACTGGGCAGTATCTTGATTTTTTTTTTTTTTTTGGCAGTCATTCTGTTATACATTTGCTTTTGCACTTGGAATCATTGTCCTGTTCCATAATCCCAATTTGAGCCAAGATAGATGGCCTCATATTTGAGTTTAGAATACTTTAGTATACAGAGGAGTTCATGGTTGACTCAATGACTACAAGGTCCTCAGGTCCTGTGGCTATAAAACAAGCCCAAATCAACTGAATCAAGTTAATTTGTTAGGACGTCCACTCCTGGGAAGAATGGCAGCTCACATTAGCATCTCAAATGTTTTCTACTTATGAATCATCTTTCTCACTATAGAATGATAGACTTCACATAGCAATAATTGCTTCCCTAGAATAATTGCTGTCGTGTGAAACGTCCTTTTTCACATGACTGTATTACTTATTGTTTTATTTCACCATATAAAATAAACTGTTCTGCAAGTGCAGTGTATTATTTGAATGCATTATGAGTGTCCCATATGCAAGTATTAGCAGTTAACAATTCTGATCACTGTAGTTCAGTAATGCCATGTATATTTGACTTTTCTTTGCAGTTATACTTATTACAATTAACATTTTTTTAAAAATATTACTTTTCAATCCATTTCAAGCAAGTCCAAAAGTGCGTGTTTTTTCACAGTTTCATTGAACTTTCCCGTTTCCGTGCAGCACTTCAAATGTTATAGATAAAAATTTGAATAAAATGGTTTTAATGAAAATGCAGCACTGATGCATATGGGGTTGATGCACGTACAAGGTCTTATCAGACAGTCCAGCGCTGCCATAATTTAGCAAAACTGTGACGTATGTCTGCTGCTGATTACAGGAGTTTGTGTTCTTTGTGAAAATCAAAATGGCCATTACATACTTTAATGTTAAAAAGACAGTGATAATAATACAACATTAACTAGGTTCATTGGCGTTCTCTAACTCTTGGTTCCACAGGCTCCAATTTTCCTATCGCCTTGCTAACAGCATTGAAGAGGCTTCCAAGCACATTTCAAGTACCAATTTGACCACCAGGATTCCACCGGTTGAAGCTTGCTGTTGTGTAACATCACCATTTGTCAGTTATGTGGGGCAACCAGAATGTACTGTGGTGCCATAATGTACTACTGTAAGTGCACTGTGCACACAGAGCCAGTGCTTTAAATAGTGCATGCTGTACTTCATAATGATTTTTTTTTTTTTTTGTTCCCGTCTCTTCCTCCCTTTGTGGATGACACAATTATAACTTGCGCTGTCACATTGTGTGGTAGGGGCATGTAAAGACAGGAAAATGCACTACAAGAATGCATCCTAAGCAAAGTCAAACACAATTTTGAGAAGGATAAGATAATCGTATTGACACTTCTGCATCGATCAAGGTTTTATCGCAGACAACTCTCTATACATTGGAGTATTTTTATCTCTGCTGCTCACCCTTTTCTCGAAGCATGAGAATGGAATCTCTTCCTGCTGCTGAGAAGATCACAAAGTCTTTGTAAAAAATGTCCCTGAGGAAACGTGTCCCAGCTTGTGGTCTGCCTTCCATTCCCCAGAGGCTCACACTGATATGGTTTTGTGGAGATTGGCGATTGAGCAGGGTGGAGAAGGTTTACAATTCTGATTGAGAGTTTTCACGATTATTCTATTTTTAAACGAGCATTTTTTTTTTTAAAGCCCACCACTCCCACAGAGATCTAAGAGCAGGTACAGAGAGCTTTCTCCAATGACAGGAAGACACATGGATAAAGAGCGAATTCAGTCTCTCCAGTGAATTAAAGGAAGATGTGATGAAGTCTGTGCACATACAGAGATGGAGGAAAAATTAGGAGAAAGTGGCTGGCTTTTATTTCAGCTCAAGTATATTAATCACTATTTGTTTGCATTTGTAAAAGTGTGGATACAGAGGCAGATGATAAATTGAAGGAAATGCCAATAAAACATATCTTACAAGTCCACAGGAACAGTTTCAGTACACGTTGGTATCAATTCTACAAGTATTTGTAACTCTGATGTAGGAATGAATGGGGCACCGTTCCTCCAAAAGATGTGAAGATGATGATGATGGAGGTCATTTTGTGACGTGTCTGAAATCTCCCATCGGTGCTCATTTCAGTTAAGATCTGGCCACTTTAAAAGTCACAGCGTCAGAGTCACATCATTTCACGCTCATCAAACAATTCAGTGACCATTTTTTCCTGTGCAGATGGGGGCCCATCAAATGTTTCATCATGGGATAAAAGTGATCAAAATGAGGGGAAATTAGCTGGGTCCATGAGTATTTTATGCATATTTCTCCTCTGAATATTGAGTATTATGTATAAATCTGACTGTAAATCCTAAACAGGTAGTGCCATACTTTTGTTAAACCTCGTGAATTAAAGCTGGAGGTCTGCACTGTGGTGATGTACAGAGGCAAAATTACCCTTCTGTATATAAAGTATTATATGCAACCATGTAAGGTGTCCTGTATGTTCAATCAAGCAGAAAATTATTAAAGGTTTAAAAAAAAAGCACAAAATTTCCTTGGGGCACCAGCCCGAGGCAACTTTCATCATTTATTGTGAAAAGAGAAAATTCACCCTATATTAATATGTTGTAGCATTTTAATTTGTAATCACTGCCAAGTGCAGGTTCAGTGAAGGCATTGCCTTTTTTTGGAGCCACATTACATGAAAATATTACAGGTGCATCAAGTCAAAATTATGAAATTTATTTTAAGGGCAGCTGCTAATTTTCTAGTTGAAATCTGTTTGCAGTGAATTATAACAAATGTCATGTGGATGTAAAAAGCAGAGTAGCAGGTAACTCAGTGGTTGAAAGCATCAAACTTCCAGCTCAGACGCTTCACTGATGACCGCTGATGACATGAACGTTTCTTGCATTTGCCATCAGACAGTATTAGAGCTCCCTGTCGCCATCGAAATGCAAACGATAAAATGCTCTTACTGTCTTTGTTTTCTTCCTTTCTCCCCGTCTCCCAGTGACCAGCAGGCCTTCCTGTTGGAGAACGTGCCCTGTAACCTCGACACCTGCAGCAGCGTTGGACGAATGTTCCACATCCACTGGGACCAGTCAGATTTGGGAGCCATTCAAAATGCCGTTATGGCAACTTTCTTTGACATCTATGAAGATGTGAGTAGTTGATGTTCTGCTGATTTTCAGTTCTGACTGTATTATTTCATGAGCAACATTCTCTGTACCCTTTCTTACCCTTTTTTAAAAATTATTCTTTCTGTTTAGCCTCATTTTTCTCAGCCACAAAAGGTCTTGATCCACAGCCAGCTGATCTGTTTCTGAAGACACGAGTGCCCTGAGTTCATGCTAACCTTATTAGCTTATATTTATTATAAGTAGACATGAAAAGCTATTTGCAGGATATTTAATAATTAAACCTTGTTATTTTATGTTGAGACATTAACAATACAGACCTTCCCATATTTGTTTTTATGAAAACGTAATTGTATTAACTGCTGTTTCCATCATAAATGGTATTGAAAAATAATATAACAGGACTAATGTCCTGAGCATGAATAAACGATTCCCACTGCAATATTAGATTTGCATTTTGATGATAAAGGAAGCTTCGTCCACCTCAGTGTAAGTACATGTAGTGCTTCTGGAGCTTTTTAAGCTTTGGCTACACTTTATCAGTTTAGGAACCGACACCAAGTGAACGTTGAGTAAATTTTTATATTAGATTAAATTAGAAAGTAGATTAGTTAGAACCACTGATCTCTGTTGGGTTGTGGAAGTCTACGCATTAGGTAGTCTGGTCCTTTCCGACATAATAGTGGCAGGCAGCACTTTTCTCCTTTATAAACACAGAGCTACGTGAGAATTTGATCGGATGAGAGCCTCGACCAAACAATCAACCAGCTGACCCTGAGAGTACAGCATCCGCAGCATCTGTCTCTCCTCTGAATCTTCCACTTCTGTCCCGTTCTGTTAGATCTGACAGTAAACTGTGAAAATTCCTACTTAAAGAACTGATGGGGCCAAATGGAGCAGAGAAATGAATGAATACCAGTGAGCAAACAAACTAGAATATCTGCAATACAGAAAAGTGGATTATGTGTAAAGCTTTTTTGACACAGACATTAACAGAATTGTTTACATTAATGGGTTTGCTTTCACATTTGGAGGCAATGTTCTAGATTTAGATTGAGAACAGGAGAATATTGGGTTCACTGCTTCATTGTTGTTAGTAAAACATTTAGCAGCACACTGAGTAGCTTGTGCATGAGCCTACTTTATTCCTTTTTGTGAGCTGTTGGATTCGTGTGTGTGTCTGTGTGCACGCTCTCTGTAGCTTTTGTTTTGCACGTCCTCATTGTTACAGTGTCAGACTTCATTTTGTGTTTTTACCTAGAATTTGATCCATTGTGGCAGTGGGGTGCGATAAAAGGGAAACCTGACAATACACCCCAATAGAGGAAGAACAGTACATAAAATAAGCTATTTTTAATTATCCTCAAATTTAGGAAATCATTTGTTAGATGTTACTTATTTAGTGTGTTACTCCATTATATTTAGAATTGAATTTATTTTAAATGGGTCTTGCTTGTGTGCCACAGGCTTCTATTCCAACACTCAGTGCCAGTCCCTTAATGAGAGACTGCGTGTAGTACAGAAGCTGTATTGCAATCTACTGTATGTTCTTGTCTTATCAGAATTAATTACTACTGCTAATGTGGCCTGTCTATTAAATTCAACTCTCCCGCTTTCAGTCCATGGCTTTCTCACTCACCCTTGAGAGGGAATTTATAAATGAGACAGAGAGCCTTAGTGTGGAAAGGAGAGAGATGGCAGAATAGAGATGATGCGATAATTCTAGCAGAGACATCCAGTATGTTAGAGGGATAAAAATGTACATCAGAAGCAGCACATACCATGGTCTCATTGTCCCTTATCTATGTGTCTGTCTTCATTTGCAGGGTATTTTAGACATGCTGGTTCAGAGCCAGGCAGAGGGCAAAAACGACTTGAGAATTCATGCTTTGAAGAACAATTTTGAAGCCGATGCCTACTTCGTTAAAGTGATGGGTAAGTGACTGATTTGCCCAGCGTGCTCCCTTTCTCCCTACTCTCCACATGCCTAAACCAGTCCCTTGAAGGGGCAACATGAAGGAAAATCATTTATTTCTCATCCCAAGCTGTTCTCAACAGATAACATACACATAGTGAAATTTAAATGTATTATGATTGAGTCTTTTTTTTTTATTCTTATTTTCTATCTGTAACAGCCCCTCCTAGACCAATTAGAAACATTAAACCTGAGCAAGTCTTTTCCCCAACCTCGAAACCAGATGGCCATGACTATTATCTGTCATATTTTGATTTTTAGCCTGGAGCTACTCAGTTGGTGGTGAAAAGAGGGTCTCATCTGAGCTTTTTGTTCTATTTTAGCTTAAGCTGGCCACTGTCCCCCACAAAAAAAAAAAAAAATGTCTGTGGTTAATGCACCTTCTCCCAAAAGGCCATTTCAAATCTAGTCCCCTTGCACTGCACTATAAGACTCTATACTGCCTCTCAAAGCATGAAGCCACACTTGTCCTAGTCTGCGAGATGAGATGAGAGGAAGCAGAGTAATTGGCTACAACTTGTTTTATTTGTGAAGTATATATTGTGTCTGATATTTTTTATTGGAAAAAAATTAAGAACTTCAGTGGAGTGCGTTTCACTGGTCTGCTGATTCACATTTCAGCAGAAGTACGCTTAGATATTTCAGCACAAAGACTTCATCACAGTGTGTGAAGTACACAGAATGAATTAAATTATAAATACAAGGAGGAAGGTAGTACACAGCTGGGTACTGGACCAAATTATTCAGGAACCAATCACTTTTTGTGTCCCATGAGTCTGTCTGGCACCAATTACATTTACTCTAGGCCCCATCATACATAAGACCTCATAGACCAAAGCCTCCGGCCATCTTTTATCCGTCGGAGAGGCCGTACTGTGTGGCTGCAAAGGCATCATCAGGGAAAGTTCCGGTTTGCTGCAAGGCAATCCCAAAAATGATCAGCTGTCACATCAATCAAAAGACAATTTATATTTAAGTCATCATCAAGTCTATTTATTGCCATGGTGTTGTGGGTGTATATCATAAAGATTTCTCTCCAGGCCAACGTCTTTAAAGCAGCACCTCTTTTTATACTCATCATGACCTTCTCAGTCATTCAGCATTTTAATGACGAAGGTGAAGCATGATTTGCTTCAGCGTAGTGTTTGTAATTGCATACCAGATACTTCTGCAGTAAATTTTTTAATTTACTATGTGCATTTTTTTTTCTTTTTATTTGCAAAGATGTTACAATCAGGCCAAGAATGTGAGACTCGCACTGTAAACTGATTTACCACCAGTGCAATTTAGGACAATAAGGTAAACTTATTAACCCAATTTAAAAGTAGTGAATAGAAGTTTTGTGTATTTTATTAGTAAGCACGCGATGTTACCATGACCCAGCAGGGTTTGAGGCACCTAAGTAAGCTGTCATTTTCCACTTTTGAGTGCCAGGCAAAAATATACCCTTTTTTCTGTTTTTGCGAGAAATCCGATTAAATGTTCACTAAATCTGAAATAATCTCACACAGAAAAAAATTTGTGCGTGCGTGCTGTAAAACACATTTTAAAATTTCTCACTACAAGCAGCCGCGGCTTCAGCGTCTGTTTTCATTGTTCAGAAATAGTTTTATATATTTTTGGCTCACTGCTTCTTCTTTTTTTAAGTTAATAGATTTTCTTTCATTTTTTTTTTTTTTTTTTTTAACGGCAGCAGCGTTCGAGTAAAAATCAAGACGTGTTCTTTTGAAGTCAAAATGTTTGTACAGCATTAGTACCTGGTGACATTTGAGAAAGGTAAAAATAGTTCCACTCTAGGGTGGGCCTTTGCACAATTTAATCTGTCACTCCGCTCTGCTCATTAGCAGGAAAAGGAGCGCTGCTCATCCCTTTCTGTTTCAGCACAGTTGGTGAACAGTTGTTGTTTTGTCTATTGGGAGGGGTAGGACTACTTTCCCTCCTCTGCTCTCACACACAAGAAACAACGCACAGCAGTACTAACTTACTAACACACTTAAATTACGCTTCAAAATCAATATTGTTTGTAAGAGATTATGTACGGAACAAGTTAACCTCTCCTGAGATGCAGTGTGTAGCATTGATGCTCTTTTTTTAATTAAAAAATTCAGCAGTCATTGATTTAATGAAGACATTATACTGTTGACACAGGAGCTCAACAATAAAGGAATTTGAGGCCTCACTTCAATCAAGCAAATCATTTGTAGTGGTAACAAATGCTCCGAATAATCAGGCTCACAGTAATGAATCAGGTGATTTGGTTCATACCACAGAATTAAACAAAATCATGTTTTGCATTTAGCAAAGTTCCCATTATATTTAATGTTTAAGGCTCATCATCTTTAACCCTATAATGCATGCACACTTTCTGTAGACAGAAATCCCAATAATCCTCTCTCAGAAAGCACTTGGCAACCTGCTAACAGGGAGAAATCTCCATCAGAACTAGGCCCAAGATGGGAGGACCATCTGCTGCCAGTTAGGGAGTAATGGGAAAAAGAGATAAAGAAGAGCACAGAAAGACAATACACCGCAAACAATGTAACAATAAACAATCTGCAGGTTGGTGGGACTGGTAACGGCACACCAGAACAATTCAGTTTCTGAGCCAGAAACACCTGCAGAAATGTACAAAGAGGGAGAGGACAGAGAGGACAGAGCACAAAACAGAGGAGACAGAAAGTTGATGACATGCAAGAGTGAATGGCGATGGGACTCCAGCATGACTTGAGTTCATCAATGACGAAGGTAGGGCACAGGATATGAGTGCTGCATTAACATGAATCGTTGAGACGATGTTCATTTAGCAGTCCCAAGGAAAGCCTCTGATCAGGGAACTTCATATCTTGTTGATGGACATTTTAAAAGCCTTTCGCTCATCAACAAAGAAGAACACTTGAGATGGCACACAGACCCATAGAAACCATATTCCAAATCGAATGGGCTCTAATACACGAGCTGCTAATCAGAAATCCCCGGGCTCTAACACAGGATGAAATTTTGTTCCCACATAAAGTGCATCTATTTCAGTTTGTATTCTAGTTAGAGTGAACCTGCTGCTTTTCTGATATTATTTCTTTCAAGCTTGTTGCTGTGGAGCATGTAAACAACATTTTTAAGGGGTTCTGGGTAATTAGAATGAGAAGGGAGGCAAAGAAATGGCTTGAACCTCTGCATGGATTCCCCGCTGTCAATGAACTCCCTCACAGCTAATAGGAAAGAAGCAGCTGGTGATTTCATGTGCATCAGAGGAGGCACATTGTAATCTAGATTCTCGCCAGGCATAGTCAGCTCAGCATCAGTAAACACGGTGGTACAAATTGGGAATCTGGAAGACCGCTACATTTCGAAGAAATATTGTGAAATACCAAAACTACTATATATTACCTTCTATGTAAAAACAAACAGAAAACAGAAAATGTGAAAGAGAGTCACGTATTTTCAGTTTTCATAACATCATGTGTGTGTGTGTGCTTGTGTGTGCGTGACCTTGATACATCCTCTTCCGTAATAGGAACTCCTTTTGTGCCGCCTCTCTAAACTCTGCCATTCTTATCATTATCCATGTCTTGTCTCACTGCAGCACTTCAAACAACACACAAAAAGATACACCCACACCAAAACTCATGCCCCCCCCCCCCACCCCCACCGATGCAAACACTGTCGGCTTACCCGTGTCTCCTTTTCATTCAGCTTCAGTTATTACATTTCTGGTTGTAAATATTTCATACATGTTCACTGTGTTGCATTTTCACTCCATCTAGCAGAGCAGAGACGAGCATGCAACAAGCAACCGAAATAAAAATGTATCTGTCAAGTGTTAACACCTTGTCAACATTTCATTCCTCTCCCTTGTGAGTGTGAGCTCAAATTCAGCTTAATAGCCTTGCACCTCCTGTGAACCCCCCTGAGGATAGAACTGTTTATTTACCATTCTATTCAGGCATCTCTGATAGCATAGCTAATAGCATTACACTTTAGTAAGTGAGGCTTAAAGTGCGTACTTCATATTCAGTCTTGACACTTTGTCAGTCAGTTATGTGTCTTTGTAGACAGCCCGATCCAGGCCTCTGTTCTGTAAGATGAAATCCTATTTTCTCAAGATGACATCCCTCAACCCTTCCATGCGCATTATTGAACACCACCCTCTGAAGGATTGACTTTGTGTCCGGCCTGGTATACGCTCGCATGTGTGTGCAGTCTGTGAGTGAAAGCTAAGATCCCATGACATGCACAGACTTTCTGGGCTAAATCCATCATAATTTCCATCACACACATCTCAGACAGCAGCCTTACCTTTCTGCCTGCCAGAATCCTGGACTCTTGCAGGGCTGTTCACACTGAGATGACCTGAACCTGTACTGGTTTGACATCTTATCCTTCCAAGCTCCTGACATAGAGTGGTCCCCTCACTAGTGCTTTCCATCAAGACCTGTACCTCTGTTGCTACTGGAGCATTTATTATTTACAACCATGCTAGAGCTTTGCGAGTGGAGCCACGGACCAGTGAAATACTTAGCAGCAAGGATGCCATTCTGTTCAAAAAAATACAATTTTTATATATATCAAATTTAAGCAGAGGGAAAAAAATCATATTGGTTCTGCATGTCAGGCTGTTTTGACAGCACTTCAAGGAAGGTTTCTTTCGTGTAGTCAGTTGAATTTTATTTATTCTACAGTTCAGTTTTAGTCTCTAAGTTTTTTAGTTTTTTTATTTTATTAATTTTTAGTTTTTAATATTACAGTTCTCTGCTGACATGGTGATTTTATTGTATTTAACCTAACTAGTGCCTACTGTGCCAGAATTCATTAAACACACAACTCATAGGGCATTAGTTTCTGTCATCAGTTTTAATCAAAGTGATGACTAAAGTATAAGGTAAGATTAGATGACATACTTTATACCAAATTAATAGCATTGGAAAAATGAAGTTAAACACACAGCTCAAGCACACATAATAAGTAGAATGGTATGCAGGTCAATAAAGAAAAAAATAATGTTAAAGCCTAAATAAATACAATAAAGAAAAATAAGTATAAATTAAAATATGAATAAAACATAGTAGCATGATGTCTGGTTTGGAGACGTAGCACTGAGAAAAAGACAGCATGTCGAGCTGGACGTGGCAGAGTTAAAGGTGTTAAGATTTTAATAGGGAATGACCAGAATGGACAGGATTAGAAATGAGTACATCAGAGGGAGAGCTCAGGTTGAGCAGTTTGGAGACAAAGTTAGAGAGGCAAGACTGAGATGGTTTGGATGTGCAGAGGAGGGATGGTGGTGGATATGTTGGACAAAGGATGTTAATTATGGACCTGGCGGGCAGGAGGAAAAGAGGACGACCACAGAAAAGATTCGTGGTTGTAGTGACGGATGCAGAGGGGTGATCTAACATGCTAGGGATAGGATGAGATGGAGGCAGGTGATCCACTGTGGCGGACCCCTAAAGGGAGCAGCCAAAAGGAGGTAAGAATATAATATAGAACACAGTAAAATATTTCAAATCAACTAAGCAACAGACTTTAAAATGGCTTTTAGTTGCATTAAAAATGGGATAGCAAATACCAGATTAAAATTAAAGTGTCTCAGTATAATAATGTAAAGTGGAATAGTGTTAGTTACTGGAAAGTTTTATAATAAGACTTATGGTCCCCAAATGACAATTACATCTGATGCTTGAGTTTTGTGTTTTGTAATTTAAAGAGAAATATCTCAACAACATACTCACAGATTGCCTTCAGGCTATCATTGATCCTCTTTACCAATAACCAGTATATTGCCAAAAGTATTCACTCACCCATCCATATCATTGAATACAAATGTTCCAATCACTTCCACCAAGCACCTAGACATGCAGACTGCTTCTGCAAACATTTGTGAAAGAACGGGTCGCTCTAGGATAGGATGATACCTGTGCAACAAGTCCAGTTGTGAAATTTCCTCCCTACTAAATATTCCACAGTCAGCTGTTAGTGGTATTAAATCAAAGTGGAAGTGACTGGAAATGACAGCAACTCAGCCACAAAGTGGTAGGTCACATAAAATGACAGAGCAGGGTTAGCGGATGCTGAGGCACACAGTGCTCAGAGGTCACCAACTTTCTGCAGAGTCAATCACTACAGACTTCCAAACTACACGTGGCGTCCATATCAGCTCAAAAACAGTGTGTAGAGAGCTTCATGGGATGGGTTTCCATGGCCGAGCAGCTGCATCCAACCTTACATCACCAAGCTCAATGCAAAGTGTTGATGCAGTGGTGTAAAGCACGCTGGCACTGGACTCCAGAGACTTGGAGACGTGTTCTCTGGAGGGATGAATCACACTTCTCCATCTGCCAGTCAGAGGGAGGAGTCTGGGTTTGGCGGTTGCCAGGGGAACGGTACTTGTCTGACTGCATTGTGCCAGGTGTAAAGTTTGGTGGGGGGGGGTTATGGTGTGGGGGTGTTTTTCAGGGGTTGGGCTCGGCCCCTTAGTTCCAGTAAAAGGAACTCTTAATGCTTCAGCATACCAAGACATTTGGGACAATCTGATGCTCCCAACTCTGTGGGAACAGTTTGGGGATGGCCCCTTCCTGTTCCAACATGACTGCGCACCAGTGCACAAAGCAGCTCCATAAAGACATGGATGAGCCAGTTTGGTGTGGAAGAACTTGACTGGCCTGCACAGAGTCCTGACCTCAGCCTGATCGAACACCTTTGGGATGGATTAGAGCAGAGACTGTGAGCCAGGCCTTCTCTCCAACATCAGTGTCTGACCTCACAGATGTGCTTCTGGAAGAATGGTCAGAAATTCCCATAAACACTCCTAAACCTGTGGAAAGCCTTCCCAGAAGAGTTGAAGCTGTTATAGCTCCAAGCAGTCGGCCAACATCTTATTAAACCCTGTGGATTAAGAATGGGATGTCATTCAAGTTTATATGTGTGTGAAGGCAGGTGAGTTAATACTTATGGCAAAATTGTGTATCTGTGCTGCTGTTGGATGGATTTCAATGAAGCGTTGTGCATACATCCAAAGTGAAATGTAACTTCTCTAATGATCTATCTTGTACCCATATATGGTCCAAATTTAATTTTATCCAATACAAATAGCTGCAAAATGCAAAGCCTTCCCGTCGGCCTCACCTGTACATAACACTCTATAGAAGGTGAACATTGTACCTCCTAAAGATCCACATTTGGCAGGCAGTGAATAGGACAATCACTATAAAACACCTGTCTCACAACCTGTGCTACCAAATGATATAAATCTGAATTAGTTCAGTTTTTTATGTGCATATTTACACATATCAAGGTTCTCTCAGAATTTCTACAATCCAGGTAGGTCCAGGGAGACTCTCTGTTTGCTGTGATCAGGATTTGAATTATTAACTTTGCAGGTAAAACACATCTTTTTAAGTTAAAAATCGAGTGTATGAACTGTGAATTGCAGAGAAAAACAAAAATGTAGCTGCTCTTTTCCAACACAGCTGCTGTTTAAGTGATCTTTTCCTTCATGTCTTTTTTGGGGGATTTTATCGAGGATGAGAGCAAACAACAATGGCTCTGGCATTGATCATATTTGCAGTCACAGCGTGGTGCACATTTCTCTGACACCAGCCACAACCGCAGAATGCGTAGCAGCAGGTTTGCTTCTATTTCAGCCAGTTTGCTATAAATGCATCCCTGCTAATATATGCATCCATCCATTTTTATGAAATTTTATGAACTGACTTGTTGCAACGATGGCATTCTGTTACAGTACCACAACCTTCAGTGAGCTCTTTAAATTATTAAGCTCACTGAAGACGAGCTCTTTAGGTTAAACCCATGCTTTCACATATGTTTGTAAAGGCAGACAGCGTGACTGGGAGCTTGGTGTTAAATCTTACCAAAGATTTAACAGAAAACTTATTAGTTATATTTTAGAAAACAAAATCTCCATAAATAAAAGGATTTTCTTTAATCATATAAAATATAGCAGATGCAGGGTAAATATCGCTGCCTGACTTTCTTCTCTGAGCGTGCATTCGATCAATTCTAATCATTTAGGAGAAGTTTTAGAAACTTTCACCTTCACTGTAAAATGGTTTTAGAAATAATTTGCACTTGCTTACTTACGGAGCATAGTAAGGACATGTGTGACTATTAAATCATATGCAAAGCTAAACGGATCCACATTAAGCTACGAGAAACAGTGTACACAAAGTGGTTGCTTGGTGGACAGATGGATGCATGATTACTGCTGAGGAGGGAGGAAATGGGAGAAATCATAAACCAAAATTAGAAAGAAGGATAAAATCATGGGTAATGGGAAGGAGAGAGGGAGGGGGATATCTCCACATGAGCATCTCTAAGTGTGTGTTCATGTGAGTGTGTGTGGGGGGGGGGAGACATGAAGAGAGAGACTGACAAGCAGAACTGTATGAGTTGATTAGTTTCCTGCTCACTTAATAGGATGCAGATTAGCTGCATTGAGAAACATCTGGGAGCTTTTCTCAGTCTAACATGTTCCCTCATTCTCTCCTCAGTCTGCACTTCCTCTTTCATCGTTTCTGTAAGAAATCCAGACCTCTTTTCTCCACTTTCCATATTTTCTCCTCTCTCTTTCTCATATTTTTCTACTCAATTTTTCCTCATTGATGTCCTCCCTTCTAACCCCTCTCCAGCCTCTTGTTTTCATAGTCTCACCTTCTGCCCTCACCCTGTCAGCTCTCTTTTTTCTCTTCTGCAAATGTCTCTTTTGCTGGCCTCCATTTTCCTCACCACTCTTCTCATCCTGTCAGTCAGAACTGTCTTTTATTCCCTCTTTTTACTCCATTCAAATGACAGCGAGGAGATTTACATGGAGTCTTTAAATGTAGCTCTGTCATCTAGAAGTGTATTTGACTGGAGGCAGTATTTCCAGATTGGTGTGACTACTTTTTCTCTCTCTTTTGCAGCACTCAGAGTGGAAGTGCCTGCTCCCATTTTTCTTTAAATCACCCTGTACCTGTTTCATTTGGCAATTGAAGCCACAATGGCTCTGACCACAGAATGAGCTTTAAACAAGTGAAAAAAAAGAACATACTGTATTAAAGTTACTTTATTTACCTCCTACAGGATGCAATCATTTAATCAGTGGCAAGAAAAATATTTGGTCCCTTTTGGAATTCAGTTTTTCTGCTGTTTTTGTTTTGTTTTTTACAAGAATCGTTCATATTATTGGTGATAAACAAATTGTGTATATATATATTCTATAAACAAATATATAGGACGGCTTCCTTTGGGTCATTTAACAGCAGCTGTACTGGGCAAGATCTGGGCAACTCTAAAAGGCAAATATATATTTTAAACAGTCAGTGCTTTGTGTGTGATAAACTCAAGAACACAGAGGTTTACCTGCTTCAATGATTACTTTAAGCCTTTAAGCTATTACTCATCAATTATCTGCCACGTACCCTGTAATCTATTGTGGAACAAATGAAATGGAAAAAAAAAAAAATCAATCAATAAAAATTATATTTAGGTAGCTGAATTTAATACCTTTGTTCATTTCTAAATGACTAAGATTGGACTTTTACATCCAAATGTCCAGCAGCAGCAGGGAAACCAGCCTCAGAGACGACCACATAAATCAATTTCAAGTTCAGGTTTATTAGTGTGTACAATGTCTGTTGAAAATGAAGGTAGTTAGAAGACAGACCAATTATCACATTATGGGAAATGGTTGAGATGATGGAAACAAACACAAAGCAAGCAGTACCTAATTTAAAATTGGACTTGTGGCATGTTTGATTCATGATGCTGAAGACTAATCCAGCTGCCTGCAAATTAATTTTGCTCCGTGGCTCCGTGTTCCTGACCCAGCCAGGCCACAGTAAACTGAGCAGCTGTGGGTTTGTCCTTGTGAAGTTAATGTTTCCCTTGTCATTTGGCTTTTATAGCAATGGAAAATGTATTTAAAACAAGTCAAAAGTGTTAAAAAGTCTGTGTGCAGTTTTGGTTTGGAGATTTTAAAAAGGGCATTGTGTTTCTTTGAGGCTTGAATAATTCAGAAATTGGAACTTTGTGAGTTTCTGCTTAACAAGTTTGGATTTTTTTTTTGTCATTTTTCAGGACAAAAACTTGGATTCATGACACACCTTGAAAGCCTGTGGAGGCCACGGCTTTTTGTTCTGTTGTTTTATATGTAGCATAAATGTGTAACAAAAAGGCAGCACTGCCTGGTGCAGATGCCTTGGTTTCATAATTTTACTGAAAAACTCAAATAGCTGCCAGAGCCAGTCTTTGCTGTAAAATGACTGTAATGTGTTTGGGTGGAGAGAGCATGTTTAACTTTATTTCAATTGATATGACCAATTAACATTTTGGTCACATAATTTTCATCTGAAAGTGAAACAAACTAGAGGTCACTACCAGCTGTTACAGACAGTGAGCATACGTAACTATAATGATGCTTCCCAAAGTGAGGACTGAACACAGGAGGCTCCCCCCGGGACATGAATCCTCGTGGCTCTCTTGCTTATAGTTGGACCAGACGAGACAATAGCCTTTAAAGTGTCTGATGTGGGCGCTGACCAGGAAATATGTTTTACACTGGGCATATAATAAACACAACACAAAGTCAGTAAATGTTCTATAATGATACGCACGTCATTCTTGTAACATGGATTACCGAGCCATGAGCAGGAGGTCATTTCTGGACTTGCTAGTTAAGGCCAGATGTCAGCTCGCTGCCAGTCACAGTGTGTGTGTGTCTCGTTGTGCGGGCATGTGTCCATGCATGTCTGTAAGAAGAAGAAGAAGAAGAAGAAACAGCCTTTATTGTCCCACAGAGGGGAAATTTGGGTGTAACAGCAGCCGCAGTTATTATAAATATAAATAAAGATATAATAATTCACACTATTAAGAAAAGAATATATATAAAATCAACAAACAATATTAACCTTAAAGCAGCCCCCCCCCCCCTTTCCAGTCAGCAAAAGCAGCCTGAGGACAATGGGAAGTGATGAGCATCTCGGAGCAAATGCGGCTCAGCTGTCTGTTTGCTGTGTTTGTGTGTCAGTGTGTTTGCGTACAGTGTGTGTGTGTGTCTGCTTGGGTCTCATTGACTCACACTGGTAGCCACTAGCGCTGGCGCGGCATGTCATGTTTCCTCACCGAGGTCTGCTCGTCACATTTTACTCTTTGTGTGTCACTGCGTGTGCGTGTGTCCATACATGACACCAGCTACGAACAGTGTCGTCACGTTTGCGTGTCGTTACCATGACTCCAAGAGTGCCAGTAAGGGTGCAGTTATAGGTGAGACTTTAGCTCTCTGCCACACACACACACACACACACACACACACACACACACACACACCGTAGTGCAACTTTAACCAAAGATAATTCACCTCCTTTGCCTGCTGGTAGGTGGCTACTACAATAGAACTGTGAGACATGCATGAACATATCATAGCAATATCTTGTTGAAAATCTAATTTCAGCCTTGTAAGACTTGCGTGCTGAATTGTGTGTTTGTAAGTGCAGTTACAGAAATTCATTTCCCATGAAATTACCCCTCTGCGCTGTGAAGCCTGTATTGCTGTGATTTTTCTGGTGTGAAAAAATACACTGGGAGCTCTTTTCTCTTGCAGACTCGAACGTCACGTCTGTGTGCAGCGTTAGTAGCAAACAGAAAAAGGACTTCAAATAGTGATTACATTTTTTTTTTTGCCTATCGGTATATGAAATGTTTTCTGCCACATATTTGGCACTCAGAGCTGAGCACAGTTGTTGATTTTCCCCATTATGTTACATTTAAAATGGAGTGTTATACAAATTTAGGATTTTCTATGTAATGAGTGAATTTTTTGTCACCATGTCAAGAAGCAAGTTCAGTTTATTTTTACAACCCAGATGTCAGGGGCAGAAACTTAATTGAGGTTATAATTTGCCTGATATTTATTAGAAATCTATTAGGCTAAGCTATAATAAGATAGTATTATACAGAATTTAAGGAATAGCTAGTCTGGGTTTTATAGAGCTAATAAAATATCTATTGAGACTACTATCGGTCTTGGACTTGGAGGCATAAATAATATAAGAAATACTCTTCTCTGCAGTTTTTATCCTAAATTAGTTCTTAGTGATGAGAAATGACCTGTTCTCTCATATCACAGAACACAAACTGGCAGCGTGGATTAAAAGCACATGCTCCTTACATACCTTCAGTAATACCAGACTATTATGTATTAGAGGGGTGTGTTTTTGCCCAGATCAGTCGCTGCAGCTCCTCAGTTGAATCTGAATAATGTCTAACTGGCAGCTATCATCAGGCTGTCACTGAAACTGGACGTACTGATGAGAAAAGCAAGTCTGAACACAGTGCCTGATTTTCCTGCGTTAAACTAGCCGTTAACCTACACAGGGAGCCGTGTTTCCATAAAAATCAGATATTCAATAATTATTCTTCACTTGTTTCTGGGCATCCACTGTCATGGCCGGGGAGGAAACAGGCGAGGAATGGCTGACACAAAGGACTCCAGAAGTCAGCGTAACTTAAAAGGGATTTATTTCAACGGGAAAAAAACAATACAAAAACCGTTCAGAAGGGAGACGAAGGGGAACCACAGGGAGCACAGGAACACACGGGCACACAACATCAACGACGCGACAGAGAACAAATGAAAACTGAGGGCTTAAATACACAATGGGTAATCAGGGCAAGAGGAAACAGCAGGGAACAACAGGTGAGGCAAATGAAACTAATTACACAGGGGAAGCAAAGCTAAACACAAAGCACAAGGAAATCACATTGGCAAAATAAAACAGGAAGTGATAAACCAAGGAACACGCAGACAAGTCACAACACTGGGAACATGACAAACATACAGGGAGGACAAACTCAGGAAATAAGCTATTAACACAAAACGCTGGGCCAACGGCCCAGGACATGACATCCACCATGTTATTAAAAGCCAGAGCACCCACCACCAACCACACCGAACATAATCACCACACAAGATGCTCAAACATCTTGGTGTTTTTATTTATTTATTTATTTTTTTTGGGGGGGGGGTTGGAAAACCTGCTCGCAAGTGACAAATGTGTACTGGGAAAACTGGCACAGAACCCATGAGGTCTACTTGCAAAGTATTAAACATAAATGGTATACTAATTTTAATCTCTGCATTAAATCAAAACCCCAGTCTTTACTGTAAATGGTGAGCTTTCTGGTTGTTCTGAAGACCTGGATAACTGCTTCTGATTTCCAGTTTTTGTCATTGTATGTATACGTAGGCATATGCAAGTATATCCCGATTTGATTTTTCTCTTGTTTCCCAATTAGACAAATGGGCTATTTTGGTCACAGAGACCTTTTCAGCGCTACACTTGAAACTTCACTGTACAAAAGAAAAACACACGAACGCTGCTCACAAAACACTGCTGACTGTCTCAGCTCGCTGTCGCTGTGATGAAAACACACACACAGGCTAGTTCATCCTTCACTTGATTAAGTTAGTCCTGCAGAGGAAGTGCCATCAGTCTTAATGTAACATGAGAAAATAAGCTAACTCAGTCCTGAAGAGGCTGGATAGGCTGTGCTGTGTGACTGTGTGTGAGAGAGGGTGAGAAACGGAGGCTGTGCTGGCAGCAGACAAAATCTGTTCCCCATAGGATGTGTGAGAGCTGTTCCGAGGATCTTGTTTTGGCTATTGAGAAGCTGTTCTGTAGTTGTTTCATATTAAATAAGGATTGAAGTGTGGGGAACATAAAAAACCTCACAGAAGAAAGTCTGAGTTTTACTTTCCTCTCTCTCTCTACAGTAAGTGTAGTGACAGTCTAGCCTATACGCACAAATACCCACACTGACTCATCTGCCTCCTGAAGCAATGGCGTGCCCACTGAGTTGTGAAGGACTTCTGCATTGATGCAGTTTATGTCTGTTTTCTCTTTATGTATCAGCGAATTTGTGTGACAAAATTCTTAATGTAGCGGGTGTGTGACCCCCTCTCACTGATTGAAGTTGCTAATTTTTTTTATTCTCACACATATTGTTTTCCTCAAGAGCTTTCACTGTATTTAAAAAGGAAAAACCAGGCCTTTGAACAATACTGCCTTGTTATTGGTTTTGATTTTTTTGACATTTTCAGGCATTTCATTTAGCAGGAAAGAAAACGGAGAAAAAGTTTCACACACGACGAGTTCGCTCTGACAGTTATTTCTGTGAGGTGCCCATTTTGATTTAGTTTTATCTACACAGGAAATGAAACATCAAAAAGTGTAATGTTTTCTCTTGCATCACAAAAAAAAACAAAAAACAAACTGAATATGCTGTGCACATCAGTTTTACTCCAGTATACATTACTGCCCAATCACACGAGTCAAATGAGTCACAGCTCATTTATTTATATTTTGGTAGGAAAATGGGAAACGGGCAAAAATACATGGAGATACAGCATGTAAGGCAAAAACAGAGTTTGTACAATTCTAATTAACTTGAAAATCAGTATTTGGTATGACCACCTTTATTCTTCATCACAGGCAGACCTCTGTTAGGAAGCAGTCTTCAGGAATGGTTCTCCAGGCTTCCTGAAGGACATTCAAAGCTCTTCTTTGGATGCTGGCTGGCTTTTGTTCCAATTCCCAGATGATGATCCCACACTAATAATGTTGAGATCTGAGCTCTGAGGAGGCCAGTCTGACTGATAGTGTGTATGCAGTGTGTATGTTTACATATTGGTGATAATTTAAATCAAACATTTTAAATTTGGAATCGCTCCTTGCTGCTAATTTTCCGTCCAGTGTTTGTATAATTTGGCACACCTCAGCCTTTTCTCCCTGTTTCCCTTCCTGAAGAATGGCACCCCAAGAATGGCACTGAGACCATTTCTAATGAGGCTTCGGTGAACAGTAGATTGATCAGCTCGGGGGCCTGATGCACCTCTCAGGTCCTACGTCAGGTCTTTGGTTCCTTTTCATTAAGGACATAACTTTCATTTACAGTTCATCTGCTGTAGATAGTTTTGTAAGTATGCCACATTGTCTTTTGTCCCTCCCTTCTCCAGTTTCCTCAGAATTTTTAAGGACACACTGCACATCATGTCAAGATATGTCAAGTTTTTGGTAATAGCTCTTTGGGAACCACCTTATTGGTGCAAAAATGCCATTTCATGCCTGTCAAACTTCATTATCTTTGGCATCCTTTTGTATATTTAACTAAAGAAATGAGAACGAACTGTGTGCTTTTGCAACAGGCTGCTAGTAACAAAGTGCCCAGAGATACAATTTAAAATTGGTTCTTTAGTAAGTTGGTTGTCAAGTGTAGAGAAGTTTATTTCGTCCCTTGACTTAATTGCCTTTTTGTGCTTGAATGATTCATAGATCAGTGTTAAGTGGCTTAACAAATTAAAAAAACAGCTTCCCTCTGAAAATGGTTTGGTGCAAGAACTGGACTGAAGATGAGTGAGAAAGCAGCCAGTGTCCAAAGAAAGAACTTTAAAAGATCTTCAGAAAGCCTAGAAAACTATTGATGAACTATTGATCACCAAGCAAATGTTTTGGGTTTTTTTTTTTTTTAATGGGGGTTGATTCAAGACTTTTGCACGGTATTTGTGTAAATGTGTAATATTTATTGGCAGTAATCAACCAAGTTTATCCTGACATTTAATTTTGCACATGCAGCAGACAGTATTTGTAATCCAGCTGCATTGTGTTTACTCCTGTTGGCCCTTTAATGCACTGACGTCTATTTGGCTCTGCTGTTTTGATAATTCAGCGTTGATTTCACATGTAGTGTTACTCTGGATGTATTTTAAAGGTTGCTGCTAGATTGACACTAAAAATGAAACAAGTTCACAGTTTGTGCTATAGCCCACAGAGGCTGCACAGACTCCACTGGAGATGGTGTTTTTACACTTCAGGTTTCCTAATCCACCTGTTAACCACACACACACACACATGCTGCTGGAGTGAAAATGGGTGTTCTCTAATAACACGTGAAAACATTTTCAGTGGTGCAAAATGGATCTCAGAAAAAATTCCACATCACGCGGGATCACGGAGTGTGCATTGTAGCTTTACGTCTCGCTGCAGTGTTTCTGTTATGTCCAGTTCTCCCTTTCCTGATAATCCTAAGTGGGGCTTTGTTTAAGCAAATGGTATTCGGTGTTATTGCCTCACAGGGTCAGTGACCGTGGTAGAAGTACTGAAACAGCCGGAATTTCAAACGGACAAGGAATAATCCGATCCATGCGATCTATTGATCATCGGTGCCCTTCACAGGTGACTTTGGTGAGAAGCCTGTGAAGTGTTGATGTGGCGTTCACTCAGAGCGGATGAGCAGTGTAATTAAATGCAGGGCTGTTTATGATCGTGTCGTTGCATTAGGACAGATTTCCACCTGTACTTTGATCTTTTCACAGCCAAATGACCTCATGACCTTAGTGTCATTCAGCTTTATTTAACTTTATTCTAGGGCTCTAGAATAAGCAAGAAACCGCTTTGGAGTTTGAAAGCTAACTATAGCTATCTGAGCCATCTCACATTGAATGATGAATGGTCTGCGGTCACTGCTGGCCACGTTTCATATCCCTGACTTAAAAACATTTGTAGTCCTTCTTTGGCAGACAAACACTGACAGTTTCCTATGTGATTACTAAATGTGCTTTGAAAGGCACGTTGACAACAAAGCAGGAGTCTCGGTGAGCAATGAAAGCATTTTTTCCTGACGGTTCTCAGTGAGACCTGTGTGCTAAGATGTTAAATAGGAGCTGATATGCAGTGTGGCCGTTTAGGGTCAAGGAACGCATGCTTTTCTTTGATGGGAGCTCCATCTGAATTCTGCTGCAGGCATATACTTAATAGGCTTGTGAACTTCAAAGCACCAAATTTGCCTTTGCCCCATGTACGCCATTTGTTTTTAAATCAAAGTTTTAAAAGGAAAAAAAAAAAATCCTTGTTTATTCACACAGTGATGACAGACAGGTTACCCCATACAGTGACCAAAGCATAAGAAAATGGTGCAGTGCAGTCCTCAGCCCTTTATCACGTTTGCTTTTGCATATATAATTGGGCACGTGTTGTTTGGCCAGCGTATCAAACTGATGTCATTGCTGCAGATTGAAAGACTGATGTTATAAATATTCACTTGGGAGTTGGATTGGTTGAAAAAAAATAGTTTGAAGCTGGTTACTGGTGCTATCTGTAGCATTTCTAGAGTCTAAAAATGTTAAGATGGGTGGGTGTTAATGTACTACATGGGAAGTGTGTGTATGTGTAAGAAAAAATGTTGTTTTTCTCTATCATAGTAGAAGATAGCAATGCACTGCATGCTGATGGTTGCAGATGTCCTAACACACAGAAAGATGTACAAGTAGAAAAAACAAAAATGTGTGAACTTAAAAAAAAAACTGTCCGCGATGGTGCGATTTGACACATCTGTGGAAGCACAAACATATTTATCGGTATGGAGTCCCCTTAAGACCTGCTGTCTTTAAGCTTTCCGAACAATTACCAGTTGCTAATGCTTTAATGGTGTTCTGCACAGTTCTATAAATATTCCGAACATGTCGGAGAATGAATAAAGGAGGCGTGCTGATAAGTGAATGTTTAATTGAGAGGAGAGAGGGGGGAAAAAAAGGTGTGAATGGATGAATGGAGAACATTTACTGTGGAACAGTCCAAAATTCACCGATCACCTGCTGCTTCCATATTAGAGTACAGCTCCCTAAAACACTTCACAAAATAATTGCAGTGCTGACTTTTGTTCAAATGTGTTATTGAGGTTGTGCATATAGTAAAACCGCTTGTAGCTACTTAGTTACGAGTAGTTCAACGGTAAGGCTTCATCCACCCACTGTCTATATGATTGTGCCAAGGGCACTGTGATGTTCCCTTTGAGTTTGGCTTCTGTTTAGTACTTTGCTGGGTGCCGACCTTATTAACACAGAATCGCACTTCAGCGTGACTTCATCAGGCAAATCAAGGCAACCTAGACCCAGGACCCTATTAGTATGCTAATAAAGTCACTTCTCTAATGACTGATTAGCAATTCAGCGGATTTTGTCTTTGCTCCACTAGTACACATAAATAAGTGAAATACGTTCTTAGCATGCACGTCCACAAACACATGCAGTGTTAATAGTTTGCACATTTGTTTTTCATGTTCTTATTGCTGGCAGTTTGTTTATAACCTCCCCTCCCTCCCTGTCCTGTCCAGGTTCACCTGGTGCAGAGAACTGATTAATAAGTTGTGTGAAATTCAATGTAAATATGAGGAATGCTTAAGCACAGCTGAAATTGGATTATTTGGTTTTCGCTTTGACTTTTTTAAGTCATTGTGAGCAAAATTCTTTGGGACATACAGTGCATCCCAGACACTTGTTCTACAGTGGTGTGTTATTGTGCTGGACATGTAGCATGTGCTTAGTAGCACGTCTAATTCTTGCAACCTCTTCTTCTTCAGTACTCAGCGGCCTCTGCTCCAATGACTGCCCTGAAGGTGTTAAGGTAAGATATTGGTCTTTGTTTCTCCTCTTTTCTAATGATGACATTAAAAAATAAACCTATCTTCTTAACTATGTCTGTCTGCTCACTGCACGTATCTGAGTCTGCACTCAGTGGTCTCATAGCAGGAAGAGAGACGGTGCAGCTGCTGGCCAAACTTTACATCTGTGCATAAGATCAGCTTTATATTCAGTAAATTAAGAAAGAGGATTTGAATGGGTGATTTAAGCATGCATTTAAGCTCTAGGGCAGCATAAGCTCTTCTTTATATGTAAAGTACCTAAAATGTACAAAAAATGAGAGAATACATTTGGTTTCATTCAGTAGTAGTACCAGATATGTGCCTGTTTATATTTGCTTTTTTTAATGGACAGAAGTTGCAGACTTTCATAATAAATTTATAAAATTTATAACTGATACCTGGTTACTGTAACTCCCTGTCTACATTTCTGACATATCCAAGGCTTCGTGATGTGGTGAGGCCAGGTACCTCTTATCGGTTTGATAGATTCCGGCATCCTCAAGGTTACATTAAATTATTTAATTAATTCACAGCTCTTACAGAATGTCTTAAAGCTACTTTTGTACCTCTGTATTTACTCACACAAACTTGGTCATGATACATCATCAGAAAGTAAAAGGTGCAGATGGCAAAATGTACAAACTGTGTAAAAATGGAGGTAACAACAAGGGATTATCTTTTGTCTTTCTTATTTTGTAAGTCACTGTGTAATATCAAATGAAGGCTATTGCAGGACCTTAGCAGCTGTTCAGACTGATAACAGCTTTGCATAAAAATGTTGATTGGCTTCTTGCTTTAGATACTAGCAAGAAGATGTAGTACAGTCCCAGAAAGTGTGTTTTGCATTTCCATTACAAGGTAGTCTACTAAATACTGATAATGTTCCTCTGTATCTTTCACTGGACAAGACTGTACATTACCAAATGAGGGTGCATTGAGGCAAAAGTTGAGTGAGGTTGAGCTGTTTGTGTAGGTCCTTTTGGGAAAGTCCTTCATTATCTGATTGCTGTTAATATAACTTGTAATGCAGACTGATAACCCTTGCAGCTTCTGTTATCAATTCTATTACTTTAACAGAGACTCCAGTCTGCATTGTAGCTTATATCATTCATTGATTATCTCGAGAATCGCACTGCTGTGCATCAAATGATTACCAGGTGGAAGTTACTGTAAGTTTCATTTTCACTTTTCTCTGTTTCTCTTTTTGTCCCTCTCTTGCTTTGCATGACAGAATTTAAATGATTTTTAAATGTCAGTTTGTTTATGTATTTAATTATTTAAATTTCTGCATCTAAGGCCTAGAGACTGGTTGGCAACCTCCGGTCACTAGGGAGCAACATGCATCTCCTGACTGCTGGCTGCAGCTGAAATCGGTCCCAAAGTGGGTGCAGCACCAAATACCTCCTTGGGAATATTTTGGTCGCTAGCAGATTGCTGCAGTTGCTTGTAGTTTGCATGGAAAACGCTGACTTGTCTGTAAACACTCACCATTTATGCTGCAAGCTGTACAAACTTGAAAAAAGTGTGACACAAACCGGAAACAACACTCTCTATCAAAGTAACAGTTGTACCTTACCGCTGCAACCGCCACATTTCGGAGGTCACAACTTTGACTTTGAAGGCAAAAGTTTCCATTTCTGATTTCTGCCACACTTTTCACAGTTTCATTGCTTCTCTTAGGCTACGTTCACACTGCAGTCCGAAGTGACCCAAATCCGAATTTTTTTGCATGGTCGGTCACATTTCCAAATATATGCGACTTGGATGTGATCTGTGTGAGAACAGCAGATGAACCTGAAAGTGTCCCGCATGCGCAGTAGAGAACACGATAACGTCACATATAGCGAGCGCGCTCAATGTTTGCGGAAGTCACACATCTTTTCCTTCCCTTTTTTTTTAAATTTTTTTAAAATTAAGTTTCACAAAAGTAAGTATACAGTGAACAGTATACAAGAACATAACAAGATACAAATGAGCCAGGGGTTATCTACATTAAAAAGAAAAGTTATAAGTGGAACATACATTTAACGTTTTGATAGCCTTGTTTGTTGAATCAGCAAGCAATTTAAAATAATACTCCATATCCTTTCTGAATACTACAAAACAAGGGGTTTTCTTACTAAATTTACTTTTATGAATAAAGAATTTAGCTAGAAACAAAATTAAGTTTATTAAAGAATAGCATTTACCTTCTTTCTTGGCATACTTATGAAAACCAAAGACAACATTTTCCCAGTGTAAAGCAAAATCTTTGAGGAGATGATCAATGAAAAATCTGCTGAGGTCCCCCCAAAACTGTTTGGTATGCGAACAATGCCAAAATAAATGAACCACTGTTTCTGGATGGGAGTTACAAAAAGAACAATTTGTATTGATGTCTTTCTTGAATTTTTGCATATAATGGTTGGAAGGTAGCATTTATGTAAAATTTTATATGATACCTCCTTAACTTTGTTATTAAAAATTTATGAGGGAGCATCCAAACTTTTTCCCAATCAATGTTATCATCTTTTCCTTCCCGCGTCCGGGTAACGGGACGCAGAATGGTGACGTTTGTCGAGTATCGATGACATGCTGGTCGGATAAACGCGACCTGGCCGTACACACTCAGGTCGCATTTGAAAAGATCGGATACAGGTCGCACGAGGGCGAAAAAAATCGGATTTGGGTCATTTCAGGCTGCAGTGTGAACGTAGCCTTAGTCGATAGTTTGTGAGTGCCTGCAGGATAAATCAGCATCTTCTGTATTAACTACTGGAGACCTTGGCTACATGCTAGCAAACAAAACAATCAGAAGGAGGTTTTTAGTGCAGTATTATAAACCTCTTTGCAACCAATTTCACACTAGCAACAGCCAGAAACCACTTGCTAACCAATTGCAGAATACACACTTTTCCCTGTTGATGGGTACCAGAGGTCACAGATTCTAGTACTACCACTTACAACTGGTTGTGGAATACACATTTTTCCTCATGAGTGGTGGATGCCAGGCGGTCTAAACCCTTGTGGGAGATCATTCAGAGCTGTCTGATGCACAGCTCAGCCCGTATCGCTGTGCCCCTTTGAATGGGATACGTGGTTTTTCTGAGACATTAACTGTTAAAATGCATTTCACTTTTAGAGTAAAAGCAACTTGTGTTTTGAGAAGATTGCTTTAAGTACCCTCGAAGCCCTTATGGCTAATCATCACATGTAGGTGGACAGAGAAATAAACAGAAAAAAAGACTGAAATAAAGCAGCCAGTAACATCGCTATTTGTATTCCCTCTTACCAGTGGAAAGCCCTTTGCAAAACACATTAACTTTGACATCAGCACAGGCTGCTGGTGTTAGAGTTGTTTTTGTTTTCTGTCTACTCTTCCGCCCGTTTGTTGCCTAACTGAAAGGTATGATGAATGCTGTAGACGAGTAAAGCTCGTGGCTGTTTCTACTCCTCTCCTCTCCCATCCATCAAACTCCTCTATCTTTCATTTCACTCTCCCACTCCTCTTCTTCTTAGTCACACCTCTCTTCTGCTGTCTTTCTTACAGCCCACTAGTCTGCTCCTCCATGGCTTTCTCATCACACTCTCTCTTTTTTTTTTTTTTTAACCTCATTTCTATTCCTCTCTCACCCAACTGCTGAGTGTCACAACATAAAGAGCCAAGTCTCCCTTGCAGCGTGTATGTGTGTGTAACAGGCTCATGATTAGCTGATGTAAAGCGAAGGATGGCGCGACAGATCTCTTCATTAGTTGTCATCCCTTCATAATGAAGAGATAATACGAGAGATGAGTATCCACCCACGCGGGCACGTAAACATGCAACCGTCACGCTCATTTATGCTCAGTCGAATCAGCTAGGTCAGACCTCTGCATGTTACCTATTAGTGAAAATAAAACTGAAGAATGACTCAAGGTCACTTGTGCCTGTATCACTCTTCCACCCCACCCTGAGTGTTTCTTTCTGTCCTCTTTTTCACCTTCACTATCAGACAGAGAAGATATTGCAGAATGTTGTCAGATGTCTTATTTGTGTCTACATGTGTTTTTTTGACAGCCTTTTGGTGTGAACCAGCCAGGTCCCTATGTCATGTACACCACGGTGGACTCTAATGGTTACCTGAAAAATGCCTCAGGTAAGACCTTTTTTTTTTGTGGTGGTGGAGGTAATCTTTTGCTGCTAGTTCTAAAGCACTGATGTAGAATAGCCAAAATAAACTTTTATTTCTCTGTCACTTCCTGAGCTTTAGTACACCAGCAGTAATTATACGTAATTATACCTAATACCTATTAATAACCTTCTGACAGTGACAGCTGTCTGGCAGAACACCATAAGTGTGTTTTGGAGGATATTGGAGAAAGCAGAGACTTTGAAGAGGGGCATATTGATTTTTATTTTCTTGCTCTCTCCTTTTATAAGTGGAAATAGCCTTTATGCCCCAATGACAAAGGCCGAAGTAGACGGGGCAGCTGAATCTAAATCTAAAGTACAGTGCTTCACAAAGGTGCCGTAAAATAAAGGAAAATAAATGAGTTTGATCATTGGTTCAGTGGTGATTCCTGAGTGTGTGCATTGTTCATGGTCAGTCTGTACTTGTAAAATGCTGTAATATGTCTACAATGAACTGTCAGTATTCAGCATTCTTTTAACGCTGTTTAAGCTGTTATTCCAAGTTTACCAATAGTTTGACTCAAATATGAATCCTGGATTTTCTGCATTGGGCCCGTCTGTGGCTTTTTTTTTTTCCACGACAGTCTTTTACATATCGTGAAAGCTTGCAGAGCACTCGGGGTCCCGTTTCTCCTCTGAAGTGCTTTCCTCACTGAAGCAACACTCAGAAACTTTCCCCCCTTCTGTTTTTTTAACTTTGTATTCAAGTCCAAGTTACATTCTTTCTGGTAAGTCCCAGCATCACAGACAGCTGTTTTCTTGTTGCTGTTTCTTTGTTTTGTCATGCTGCATCAAACTGTCATCCTCCTCATGTTTATTACTTCTTGGAATATATTTTCATGATCATATGAGTTCATAGGAGATGTTTGTTTGAAAGAAACTGGTTAGGAGAACTGAACTGAATTTCTGTTGCCTATTAACAAACAGCACCACTTCATGAATATTTCACTCTATCAGAATAATAGAGTTAATATGTGATCCTGGTTACAGTTAATAAGAGTAACAACGATATCCTTGAAAAAAGTGGACGAGCAGCTAGCTGACCTGAGTGTGCAGTGTAACAAGCTTGCACTATGCTAGCCAGTTTAGCAATAGCTGTTCGGTTCAGCGCTGAGGATGTAAAGAGAAAGTTTAAAGAGTTGGAGAGGTGAAATGAGCAGCTGACCAAAGGAAACAACGATCTCAAGGAGAGAGAGAGACAGCAAGAGAGGTACAGAATGAAGTGGTGTCTCTGGATCAGAGGTTTGCAGGAGAAAGAAGACGAGGATGTTGGAATGAAGTCTTTTGAATCCTTGGAAAATCGCACCTGATGTGGAGTCAAAGATGGAGGAGGTTGTGGATGTGGTGCATAGAGTGGGGAAAAATATTGAGAACTAGAGCAGACATGTCATGATTCTGTTTGCTTGGAGGAATGTGAAAGAAGAGATTTGACATCAAAGAGCGGCGGGTTTCATTTTGCTGAGGTGCTGCCGTGGGAGGACTGGGAAGAGACGAAGAGGCTGTGGCTCCAGATTGAACCGGCAAGGTGGGCTGGAAAACGGGCCTTTTTCCAGGGCCTTCATGGACGCGTCGAAGGACAGAAGACTAGAGATGACGGATGAGAGCCTCCACGTAAGACTGTGATATGGTGGAATTATATTATTGGGACAGTAGAGGTCATTTGTTACTGAGCTGGTTGTGTTGTGGTTTAAACTCATACCTCTTTATTCACCTTTTCTTCTTTGTTTGCTTTTTGTTTGTTTCTTTTTGATTTATTATGTTAAACTATAAAATTTTGTTTGGTTCATTAAACGTTTGGGGCTTGAAGGATGTTTGGAAGAGAAAGGCACCTTTTCTTTTTTTGTTTTGTAAGGGGCAAAAATGTCATTGCTTATTTCTGCGAGAGACTCACTCTGTGGGTGCTGACGTTACCTTTTGGACTAACCAATGAGGAGACGAGATTCTTATTCAACAAATCGATCAGGAAGTGTTCCCAGGAGAAATAATAACTCACAGAGCTGATCGAGAGGGTCACTGATTAACTGTAGTCTTCAAGAGTGCAAGCTTATTTCTAATCATCACAAATGTTTATGGTTACAGTAACGAGGGTCAAAACAAGAGATCTGAAAATTTAACAGATGCGTGAAACACAGTTTATAGCTGCGTACCGCCGAGATTATAATGTAGCAGACATCTGCATCCAAGAGCCAGGAATTACTTGTTTTTTAACCCTAATGGAGAGAGCAAGTCAAGAATTGATTATTGGCTAGTGAGTGGTGATATTCTGAGATATTCCTTACAATCAAAAATTTCCTAAGCACTCCTATCTGATCACTGTTTTATTGATCTTTTCATAGAACCAGCAAGAAATGTATTTAGAAACAGGGGATATTGGAAATGTAATGCCAGTCTGAGATAATTAGAGATATTGAAATTGAAATGATATTGATATTGAAATGAAAACTTCAATATGAAGGAAGCATTGATATGGTTGAAACTTATGAAGTTGGTGGGGCTAATGCTTTGATTTTATGGATGGTGTTAAAAGTGAAATGTTAAGACCGTTCATTAAGAACAGGCACTCATTTTGGAGCATTATTCTGAGTGTAGTTTTTTTGATAAAATGGGTGGCATAGACTTTTTGTTACATTGTGATCTTGATTGCAGTTCATCACCGGTTAAACTTTCAGCTTGGTAAGAAAAAAAAAAAAATCTGTGTGCATGGGTGAATGGAGATCCACAGGGATTTGGGCCGTAGTTCATTTTATGGAAGAGAAGCGTGGCCTTTTACAGCATGAGGTGTTCTGTGAGATGTGCAGATTAAGATGCAGCTAAGTGTTATAAAACACTAATAAAAGCCATCCTGGTCTCTGTGAGATCAATGATTAAAGAAGGCGTTCTAAGACTTCTCCTGGACTGAGACAACGCTGCATAGCAGGGATTGACCTTTGTGACAGCAGATGCACAAACAAGATGATCAGAACTAATCGGCTAAATGAAATTTATCCTGACCCAGTTAAAAGAGATCATATTTTGAAAGAATTTGAGATGGAGGAGGTTAAGGTGATATTAAAAAGTGTATTTCACTTCCCCTTCCTCCTAAAGTTAAATGTTAACTTCAAAGTCATAAATTAGAGTTTCCTGACTAATGAATTCCTAAGACTGAAATTTAATGTAGATGTGAGCACCTGTGAAAAGGACATTGAAATTCTGGATCACCTGTTTTTTGTTTTTTTATTATTATAAAGTGGAGCAGGATTTCTGGAATGACGCGGAGCTTCAGTCCGGAAGGATTCAGTTACCACGGTTAACAGGCACTGTAATCAGAACAAACATGAACACAATGGCGACTGCAGCAAGTCACATGATCAAGGTCAACAGCAAGGGTCACTGGGAGCTCACTGCTCCCATATATCTAAATGATTTATTTACATAACAAAACATCAGACTTCAGACAATCAAGAAGTGGAGTCTTTCAGCTTTAATAAAGGGCTTTAACAAGTGTTGCATTAACAGTTTGTTAAGCAGTAATAGCACAAAAGTAATTGAACAAATTAAAAAGATCTCCGTCTCCATACTTCTCTCTGCCCATCATCCTGGTCCAAGTTAATCTTGGTTTCTTCTTTCCATCTAATGTTTTTCAGAATTGTGCCGACTCTTTTCGGTCTTCTCTGGTCTAATCTGGTTTTCTTGTTCTCGGCTGTAAACAGTGGTTTGCACTCTGTTGTAAGGCCTCTGTATTTCCATTCATGAAGGCATCTCTTGATGGTAGACTTCGAGAATGACACGTCTGCCTCCTCTGGAGTGTCTTGACATTTAAGAATGAAGCAGACGGTCTTTTTCGTGTCTCTCTGAGAGTTTTGTTTGTTCAGCCTAATGATGACCTCCTTTGCATCTTCATCACTTTTGACCTTTTATTGGCTCCGTTTGGAATCAGCTGCAGACCTGCTTACATCATAAAACCAGTAGGATCATTACTGGTTTTATCATTTTAGTGTTAGAAATTTCTGCAAACCGTGAGGTAACGAACTCTACCCTGCTCTACTACTCAAGACTAATAAGGATAGAAGTGTGTAGAGAGACTGATGCATAGAGAGATAAGGAGAGACATTGAGGACAGCAATGCTGTGCTGTATTAGTTACAGTTAACGTAGTTGATGTTGCTTTGTGGGAAGGACAGAGACTGGAAGAGGACAAGATGCCCTGACAGCCCGGGGTCAGGGATATATATAGTCTGTGTGGATTCCTGTGCGCAACATAATTCAATTTTGTCACATTTCATTGTTCCATTTGTCTGTCGGCACAGTTGGAGTATATACATATTTAAAGAATGAGTGGTCATTTCACAGTCTCATATCATCATTATTTCACTACCATTAGACAGCTATAAGCTCCCGGCTACAAAACCATGCTAAAACTAATCTTCTAATAGCTGCAGAGTTTTTAGTTTGGTGTGCTCTGTCCCAACCCAAAACACAGGAGTGGACAAAAATTTGCAGTAGCTCTCGTGCATTTAGCTGTTTCATTCCCTCTCCACACATTCTACTGCTTTAAAATATGCAGTTAAATGGGCAGAGAGAGCAACAGTGAAGAGGGAGGAGTGTGGGGGGGTGCCACCTGCTCTCATACCCACTGCAGAGAAGATGGAGAGTGATGCAGAGTCCCACTTAATGTGGAGGCAGTTGCAGTTTTAAAAAATCACACTAAAGTTAGATCCTGCAAAGCATCTAGAAATGTATATATGGTGGACTTGTTTGCGCTTCTTTATACACTACAGTTTGGCTCTCTTGTCCATGTAGACAGCAGACATATATTAAAAACCATGAAAACACTTCTTTAGTTTTTGTTTTTTATTGTGTTTATCAAACAACATTAAAACATTGTGTGTAACTGCTTAACGTGAAGAGCACCAAGAATGGTGAAATTGATGCAACATGGCGACTCGGCCATTACTTCCTCCTGAGTCCTTAAAGGATTTCTGTCCTCCATGTTGTGAAGCGTGCAGACTCTCGAACGTTACATTTATCTCGTCTCCAGCTGAAAACCGTATTAATACAAAGCAAGAAAGGTCTTTATACCCAAGGTTTTGAATGTGGTTCGGGTCAGGGCTCTATGTTCTTTCACACCAAACTGGGAATGCTCTTCTTTTTTTTTTTTTTAAACCTTGGTTTTCATGTAGGTACATTGTCATGTTTCTCTTAATGCGAAAACAGTGTTTCAGTGTGACCAGTGTGGGGTGATTGTAGCACTGAACCAAGGAGAGAATTATCACAGCTCACTGCAACAACTTTACTGATCGGGTTTCTTCACACCACTTTCCATAAGTCATTTTCAGCTGCAGCTGAGGCAAACCCCACTGTACGACTCCCCCTCAGTGCCACTACATGGACATAGTGGAACATTTAGCAAAGAGCAAGATATTTTCCTGAGGAATTGTTAGTGACAAAAAAAAATCTTCTGTAACAGCTAGAGGTCTGAAGAAGTAATGAGTCCACCTTATTAATTTAAAAGATGATGCATCAAAAATTATGCATGGGCAAGAAACTCTGGAAACATCTTTTTAATCTCAACTTCAGTGTGACGTCACTACTAGAAAACAGAGTATCCAGTGTTTACTGCTCCCAGTTTGGCATTGAATAATTCCTCCAGGAAGTTTTGCCACAAGTCGTCCATGTTTCTTGTTTGTTTAACGGCAACAATTCCAAATAATACACGTTAAGAAAAAATAAAATAGTACTAATAAATAGATCTTTGCTTTCACGTCGGTTCAGCGTGGTCCTTCTGGTTCATGAGCACATGGTGACATTTTGTTCATTCAGCCAGTACATCTTCATCAGTGATACGTCTCTGGATCCCCAGACAGTATTCCTGGTTTGGGATGTGCATAAAGCAGACACCCATGTATTTACAATATCCTGGCAGTATTACAGTGTCCGTCATAACTCCGGCTTATTCTTTCTCTGTGTTAGCTTGGAGTGCACGGAGAGAGAGGAGAGCACAAGTAGCCAAAGGCTTTGCCGGCACAACTCCCCAGACCCCTCATTTAACAGCAGCAAAGTGCTGCCAGGGAGCAGGCTGGTGTGTGTGTGTGTGTGTGTGTGTGTGTGTGTGTGTGTGTGTGTGTGTGTGTGTGTGTGTGTGTGTGTGTGTCTTTGTGGTGATTTAAAGTGTATTTATTCTGTAGCTTGTAGCTCGGGGAACAGCCAGCTAGGCTGCCAGAGATGAGCAATGATGGGGTTCACACAAACACACACGCACATACACACACCCACGATGTCTGGGGCTCTCCAACGGGGCCCGACGATCTTCACTTACCCTTCACCCTCCTGAAAGGGAAGGAGAGCAGAGAGGAAAGGAGAGATTATAAAATGCTGAGAGAGGACCGAGGAGGGACGATAAAAGATTGAAATTCCAGTAGAAAATAGGAAGAAGGAATGAAAGGACAGGAAGAGGGGAAGCAGTTACTTACAGGGAAGAAATACTAAGATTTCATCACAAAATGAGGCAGTTTGGATCAAGACAGTAGAAGAATTAAAGCAGGACTGTTAAACATATAGTGCAATCAGCCCATGGTGGGTAGCTTTGTGTGGTATGAAAATTGCACAGAAGGAAGGAATTATTTTTGGACTTTTCATTGTATTTTGCATCAGACGGCTTTGTTTTGCCAGTAGCTCAGAGTGGACCACACCAGCAGATGTGATTTTCAAACTGTTAATTTCCTCCACACCAGAGGTCTAAATCATTGTCAGTGTTAAACCTAACATGCTGCGGAGCCATGTGGATTCTTTCTTGTAAGTTACAACAGTGGCATTTCTCTCCAGCGACAATAAACTGACTCAGTCTGGAAAAACTGAGAAATGATTTTAAGTGTTGAAATTGTGCTTATTTTTCCAAAGAGATTTTGAGGTGGCGTTCCATTATATGTTTTATAAATGGTTAAATGAATGTGAACATTTTCAAATTCAGATTCTTCAATAGTTTCAATAGGTTATTGTGACCTATGACCTAAAATGAGTTTAACACCCTGAATTAGAGTAATCCTAGTCTGACCAGAGCTGAGAGGAACACTCCCAACCCTTACATATTACATCGTATATACTCAAATATGATATAACGATGATATCACCCTCTCATCTGACAAGTAAAGGTCAACAGCAGCACTACAGTATATAATATGCATGTGTTTGTGTATTTATCTCTACTTGTGCACATTCTGCACGCTGCATACTGTATTTCTGTATGTGTTCTGTGTGCATAGCAGCATGTGCATGCGTGCACACCCTAACATTTGTCTTAGTGTGACCTTGTGTGTGCATCGTACCAGACAGTTGTGCGCCATGCCCCTTACTAAGCAGGTTGGATAGATGAGCACGGGCTGTGATTCTGACAACACCACACCTCATTATCAACTAACTCCTGCTGAGACACAGAGAGTGGGGAGGTGGAGATGGAGAGATGAAGTTATTTATTAACAACCTTTTTTAATCCCCTTTCTCTCCCACTGTGGACAGTGCAGTGTGCTCCTCTCAGGGTCCCAACTTTAAACAACTGGGATGCAGTGTTTGAATATAATGGGGAAAAAAAACACTTCAAAATAAGATATGTAAACATTTTCACGTGAGCTCCAGGACCTTTGTTTTCTTTTCAGTTGACCTGTGCTTATGCTGATGTGAGGTTTACTGCTTTTTGTGGATTCAGCTGAGTGCAACAAAACACAAACAGACAGATCGGTTTAAATTTACGTCTGCTGCTCTTGATGCCGCCTGACACTGACCATAAACACCACAGTCTGCTCTGCACCAGCAGACTAACCCGTTTAGTCTGCACTGTTTGCTTATTTGTTGGCCTGTTTGAAACATTTTAAATTGCCTGCCAATTATAAAGATCACTTTGCTCATCTTCTGTAGCACTAGCCGGAGCCCTCGGCTAGATGCTGAAGTTCCACAACAACAACTTTATTGACAATTGCAGCGTGAGTGTGTCACAGCAATGGGAAGATGGGCCTTGGGATGACATTATTTTCTTGATACTGATCAAATATCTCCATGCCATCAGCTGCAAGCAACGCCAGGCTGCAGCACATGAAAGATTGTGTATTAAACTGCCCAACAGATTGGATTAGGTATTAAATAAAGGTGCCTAGAAATGAATCTGGATCATTTCAGTCTGACATCATCTTAGCTAATGTCTGTTTGTTTTGGGGTTTTTTTTTTGGGTGCTCTGCACTTTCAAATTGCATTTGGTATGTAGTGTATATTTTTGTTAAGCAGCTGCTTTGATGTTAGTAAATCACGCTACAAGTATAACTTCTTCTCTGTCTTGTGTGGTCAAGCAAATGTATTAGTTTGAGATTTAATTTAAGGGTTTAGTGGCCTTAGTATCACAACAGCAATCAGTAGTCTGCACTTTTTCTGGGACATTGTGGCAGCGATTTTTTTAAACAGGTTTTCAAAGTCTTGAAGGTCACTCATGAATATCTCTGATTACACTGAGACAAAACGGTGTTTAAACTCTAATCCAAATTATCTTGAAAGATGTTTTCTTATTTTATGAAATAAACTCTATGAGTTTATTTCACCCTCCTGCAGGCCCACCACCCGCAGGAGGTGTCGTAGGGGTCGGGTGCAGTGTGTGTCGGGCGGTGGCCGAGGGCGGAGGGCCCTGGCGGACCGATCCCCGGCTATCGAAACTGGCTATTGGGACATGGAATGTCACCTCTCTGGTGGGGAAGGAGCCTGAGCTAGTGCGTGAGGTTGAGAGATACCAGCTAGATATAGTTGGGCTCACCTCAACGCATGGCCTGGCTCTGGAACCAGTCTCCTGGAGAAGGGCTGGACTCTGTTCCAGTCTGGAGTTGCCCTTGGTGAGAGGCGGCGAGCTGGGGTGGGTATTCTTGTATCCCCCCGGCTTGCTGCCTGTACGTCGGAGTTTTCACCGGTGGACGAGAGGGTAGTTTCCCTGCGCCTTCGGGCTGGGGAACGGGTCCTGACTGTTGTTTGCGCTTATGCGCCGAATGACAGTTCAGGGTACCCACCGTTTTTGGAGTTGCTGGGTGGGGTGCTGGAGAGTGCTCCATCTGGTGACTCCATAGTCTTGCTGGGAGACTTCAACGCTCACGTGGGCAATGACAGTGAGACCTGGAGGGGCGTGATTGGGAGGAACGGCCTGCCCGATCTGAACCCGAATGGTGTTTTGTTATTGGACTTCTGTGCAAACCACAGTTTGTCCATAACAAACACCGTGTTCGAACACAAGGATGTCCATAAGTGCACATGGCACCAGGACACCCTAGGTCGCAGGTCGATGATCGATTTTGTAATCGTATCATCAGATCTGCGGCCGTATGTTCTGGACACTCGGGTGAAGAGAGGAGCTGAGCTGTCAACTGATCACCACCTGGTGGTGAGTTGGATCAGGATGCGGGGGAAGATGCTGGACAGACCTGGCACACCTAAACGTATTGTGAGGGTGCGCTGGGAACGCCTGGCAGAAGCCCCAGTCCGGGAGATCTTCAACTCCCACCTCCGGCAGAACTTCGACAGCATTCCGAGGGAGGCTGAGGACATTGAGTCCGAATGGACCATGTTCCGCACCTCCATTGTTGAGGCTGCTGCTCAGAGCTGTGGCTGCAAGGTGGTTGGTGCCTGTCGTAGTGGTAACCCCCGAACCAGATGGTGGTCACCGGAGGTGAAGGGAGCCATCAAGCTGAAGAAAGAGTGTTATCGGGCTTGGTTAGCCTGTGGGACTCCGGAGGCAGCTGACAGGTATCGACAGGCCAAGCAGAATGCAGCTCGGGTAGTGGCCAAAGCAAAAACTCGAGTGTGGGAGGAGTTCGGTGAGGCTATGGAAAAAGACTTTCGGACGGCATCGAAGCGATTCTGGCAAACCGTCAGGCGACTCAGGAGGGGAAAGCAGTGCTTCACTCACACTGTTTATAGTGCGGGGGGGGTGCTGCTGACTTCAACTGAGGCTATAGTCGGACGGTGGAAGGAATACTTCGAGGACCTTCTGAATCCCACTGACACGCCTTCTGTAGTGGAAGCAGAGTCTGGGATGAGGGGGATGACTTGACCATCACTGGGGGTGAGGTCACTGAGGTAGTTAAACAACTCCTTGGTGGCAGAGCCCCTGGGGTGGACGAGATTCGCCTGAGTTCCTGAAGGCTCTGGATGTTGTAGGACTGTCTTGGTTGACACGCCTCTGCAACATCGCGTGGAGATCTGGGGCAGTGCCATTGGATTGGCAGACCGGGGTGGTGGTCCCCATCTTTAAGAAGGGAGACCGGAGGGTGTGCTCCAACTTTCGGGTATCACACTACTCAGCCTCCCCGGTAAGGTCTATGCCAGGGTGCTGGAAAGGAGGGTGCGTCCGTTAGTCGAACCTCGGATTCAGGAGGAACAATGCGGTTTTCGTCCTGGTCGTGGAACGCTGGACCAGCTCTTTATCCTCTCAAGGATATTCGAGTGTGCGTGGGAGTTTGCCCAACCAGTCTACATGTGCTTTGTGGACTTGGAGAAGGCATTCGACCGTGTTCCTCGGGGTGTTCTTTGGGAGGTTCTGCGGGAGTATGGGGTGTCTGGCCCATTGTTGCGGGCCATTCAGTCCTTGTACAACCACAGTGAGAGCTTGGTCCGTATAGCCGGTAATAAGTCGGATTTGTTTCCTGTGGGTGTTGGACTCCGTCAGGGCTGCCCTTTGTCACCGATTCTGTTCATAATTTTTATGGACAGAATTTCTAGGTGTAGCCAGGTGGCGGAAGGCTTCTTCCTTGGTGGCCTCAGAGTCTCATCTCTGCTTTTTGCAGATGATGCGGTTCTGTTGGCTTCATCGGGGGGGGCCTCCAGCTCGCAGTGGAACGGTTCGCAGCCGAGTGTGAAGCGGCTGGCATGAGAATCAGCACCTCTAAGTCTGAGGCCATGGTCCTCAGCCGGAAAAGGGTGGAGTGCCATCTCCGGCTCAGGAACGAGTTCTTGCCTCAAGTGGAGGAGTTTAAGTATCTCGGGGTCTTGTTCACGAGTGATGGGAGAAGGGAACGGGAGATCGACAGGCGGATCGGGGCTGCTTCTGCAGTGATGCGGACGCTGCACCGGTCAGTCGTGGTGAAGAGGGAGCTTAGCGTAAAAGCGAAGCTCTCGATTTACCGGTCGATCTACGTTCCTACCCTCACCTGTGGTCACGAGCTTTGGGTAGTGACCGAAAGAATAAGATCGCGAATACAAGCGGCAGAAATGAGTTTCCTTCGAAGGGTGGCTGGCCTTTCCCTTAGAGATAAGGTGAGGAGTGCGGCCATCCGGGAGGGGCTCAGAGTAGAGCCGCTGCTCCTCCACATCGAAAGGAGCCAGTTGAGGTGGCTCGGGCATCTGATTAGGATGCCTCCTGGCCTCCTCCTGGGTGAGGTGTTCCGGGCATGTCCCACCGGGAAGAGGCCCCGTGGTAGACCCAGGACACGATGGAGAGATTATGTATCTCGGCTGGCCTGGGAACGCCTTGGGGTCCCTCCGGATGAGCTGGAGGAGGTGGCTGGGGAGAGGGAAGCCTGGGCTTCTCTGCTTAGGCTTCTGCCCCCGCGACCCGGCCCCGGATAAGCGGAAGAAAATGGATGGATGGATGGAACTCTATGAAAATACCATCGTTCTCATAAATAAAATTAGATGGAAATCTAGCATTTGTCTGTGCTCATAACCCATCTTTACATCAGTTCCTTTCTATCAGACATTTTTGGCCTTTAGTGCCATAAAGCTGAAAATGTAAGTAGAAAGAATAATGTTATTATGCTAACAGGGATGAGAAATGCTCGAGAGTTGATCACATTGTCCAGTGCAGTTGTGTCTGCAGTGCCAAAGACTATTTTCTTTCTATGCACTGAGGACAAAGAAAGAGAGGACATTTAAGAGAGAAGTGAAAGAAAGCTAACAGGGATGATAGAGAAAGCAAAAGGAAGGAGTGCTCACAGGGAGAAGAATCATAGCAGGCCCACATCAATGTGGAGCTCTCTGTAGACTGTCCAATTAGACTAATGAGTTCACAGGATTAGCAATTGCTCGCTCACTAACACACACACACACACACACAGAGAACACGCTTATTGTACAGACATACTTAACCTTTAAAAACGCATGTTTACCTGCAGCAGCTCATCCCAAAAAATATTGATCTTAACCTTTTAAATGTTTTAAAAAAAATCCCAAAAAACTAAGAAGAGACTTCAAAAGGGAAATTGGGGGAGTGCTGTCTTGTGTTGACCTGTCCACTTAGGCCCATTTGCTGCATCATGCTGATTCCTCGAGCAGCATCCTAAAAGCCAGCCCATTTCACTTGGCGTCATACTGATCTACGGCCATAGTGTACCCCTGTTCTCAGAGACCTCATCAGGGCAATAGTAAGGGTAACTATTCTCAGAAATTTTTATTGCACGGTATGTTGAGGATAGTCTTTAAACACACAGGGAGAATTCACAATATTGGGAGAAAGATAGGAGAGTAGGTGGATGAGAGAAATGAAAAGGGTTAAAGAGGGAGAAAATGAGAAGGTGCAGAGAACAGAGCTGAAAGCACAGACTGGAGCTGCAGAGAGAAAAGGAGTGAAAATGAGGGTGGAACAAAAGATAAGAGATGCAAGTGGAGAGAGAGCGATCAGAACAGAAGAGGAGAAAGAAATAATGGAGTGAAAGGAAGGAAAGAAGAGAGGTAACCCTCCACAGAGTTGTGGTGAATTACTGTTACTACTATCAGGCTTAGCATATTATTTCTCTTCTGTTTTCACTCCTTCACATGCCTCCACCATCCCACTGCCCTCTTTTCTCTTCTCTCTTTTCCGCAGCCAGTTTATAGATACCATATATTGTCAGGACTGTTTAACTTACAATTTGCTGCAGTTGCCTACCTGTCTGTTGACCTGTGTGTCTCCAAACATCCTTTGGTTTCATGATGCAAGTGCTCATACAGTATACGTCAAAATGTATTATGAACTTCATCACAGAGAGTAAATCTCAGGAAGCTACAGTGTGTCCTTCACAGTCTTGTTTGTTCTAGGATCCAATCTTCAGGTTGTTTGTTGGTTTAAGAAAGGAACTGAACAAGAAATATGGCTGTAATGATTGAATGACCTTTTTTCAAGTGTCCTCATCGTGTCAAAATTTACATTTCCCTCATAGGTAAATGCTAATAACATTCTTAAACCCAGATCAGATATGCTTTGTGTCTTGTGGTAGTTATTAAATATTAGCAGACTAAACTGGAAAGGGGGGGGGCACAGTAAACATTACCTGCCATACTAGCTTTACCATTTAGCTTAAACTAAGACTCTAGAGCCTGCATGCCTCCAAGTACTAGTGTAGAGTCTTAGTTGCAGTTCCCAGTGTTCATGTGTCAGCAAAGATCTGTGCAGTGGTACAGATAATAGAAGCTGAAAACGTCTCCATCGAGACAAGTGCACATCTAATTGAATTCAGATTTGTTATTTAGAGACTACTGTGTCTTGCATCATCAGCACTATCTATAAGCAGACCTTGGTCCCACTGCACCAAGTGGCATGTGTGTGAACTCCAAGCCAACCAAAAACAGCAACCATTGCCCAAAGTGCTGAACTTAGGAATAAAAATATATTTGAATAAGAGAAAATAAAAAAAATACAATCAAAATTACAACACAAAATAAAGGCATCAATAAAATACAAGACACAGTTAAACATGAGTGAAACAATAAAATAAAAATAAAATAAAAAATAAAAACATCTCAAATTGGGTTGAAAACCAAGCAGAAGAGGCAGGTCTTAAGCGTGAATGTAACGACAATGAATTCCACAATTTGGGAACCACCACAGCAAACACCCCACACTCACCCCCCCACCCCCACCCCCACCCCAAAGTCTCCGCTATGTCCGCAGCACATCCAGGAGCAGTTGGTCAGCTGGTCTGAGTGACCGGGAAGGGAAGTGCAAGTGTAGCAGCTCAGAGAGGTAGGGTGGTGCAAGGCCATTTAAGGACTTAAGAACAAGTAAAAGAATTTTTAAATGAACTCTAAAATGGACAGGCAGTCAGTGCAGTGAGGATAAAATGGGCGTAATGTGCTCGCTCTTCCATGTTCCAGTTAAAAGTCATGCGGCAGCATTTTGAACAAGCTGAAGACGAGACGGGGAGGACTCGCTAACACCGACATACAAAGAATTACAGTAATTCAACCGAGTTTGCCAGCTGTCTCAGCTGAAAGAAGCTAGATTTCACCACTGCACTGATTTGGCCATCCAATTTAGAACTCCCATCCATCATAAAACCCACGTTTGTGGCAGTATATTACATTACATACTGTGCTAAAGGACCCATGTCCACAAGAGGAGGCCCACCAGTCATGCCAGGACCAAAAACAATCACCTCTGTCTTCTTTTCATTAAAAATTCAGGAAGTTTGGAGTCATCCAAGCTTTTAGTTCCTCGAGACACTTAGAGTCGCTATGGAGTAGGCCACCTTCAGTTTTTTTTTGTTTTTGTTTCTTTTTGGGGGGGCACATAAACCTGAGTATCATCTGCATAACAATGGAAAGCTATTTTGTGGTTTCTAAGAATGGAACTGAGGGGCAGCAGATAAAGAGAAAAGAGCAGAGGTCCAAATATCAAGCCCTGTGGCACCCCACACGACAATAGAGCAAAGGAATATAATTGACTAACACAGAAAGTTCTCTGAGCCAAGCTAAACCAATCCAGAGCAGTGCAGTGAATGCCTACACAATGCTCTAAACGAGATATTAAAATACCATGATCCACTGTGCCAAAGGTGGCTGTTAAATAAGAGAACTAGGATCACATAGTCCCCTGAATCTGTAGCCAGAAGGATGTCATTAAAAACCCTCAGCAGTGCAGATTCTGTGCTATGAAGAGATTTGAAACCAGACTGAAAAACCTGAAGGACATCATTTTTATCTAAAAAGGCTTTCAATTGGGTGTAAACAATTTTGTTTTTTGAAAGGCAAGGTAGCTTAGAAATAGGCCTAAAGTTGGATAACACAGTGGGATCCAAGCCAGGTTTTTTTTGATCAGTGGTTGCACTGTCGCATGCTTAAAGGTTTTAGGAACCACACCTGAGGACAGACTGCTGTTAATAAGAGCAAGAACAGATGGCCCCAAAACAGAAATAACCTCTTTACAGAGTCGAGGTTTACAGGCACGATATCATTTAGGGAAAAAAAAGGCAGTGTTTCTTAATCTGTTGTTGTGTAAGAACTGTTCAAAACTGTAACCTATAACACATTTTAAGCATGTTTACACTGGCCATAATAAAACCTAGGCTGTTTTTACAGTGCTGCCAAATACAGTGTGTATAAATGGTTATAGGCTAATATTCCAAAACTAGATCTGGAAATTATCATGAGTAAAGGGGTTAGTTAACATACTTCATGTTGTCGACCTATATTTTAAATGCTGTAGAAAATGTTCTTGCAATTTTTATGCATTTAGCAGTGCATTTATGTGAAGACCCCCCCCCCCCCCCCCCCCCCCCCCCCCCCCCCTGCCTACAAACTACACATTGTTGTTAGGTCTAATGTAATAGTCTATATCCCATTTTCTTTCTTTGTGCCAAGAACATAAAATCCCTAAACCCCCCCCAAGGTATAACTATTTTTTTTAGCTCTGACTGTGGCCCTGTGATAACCCTAACAGTACACATCTACAAGATCCATGACAAGTTGCGGTCTTGGCTGCTGTATTCAAATCGGGGTGTCCAGTGCAACGTGAGAAAAGTTGAAGCTGGTCGTTGTCATTCTAAGTCAGCTGCACGGCTTATTTCTCTCTTCTAATCTTTTCAAATTCACGTTTCACTGGTTCATTTTCACGATATAAGAGGAAGCAAGCCACTATATACGCAGTTACGTGTTTGTGTAGTTGTAGGAGGCTCTTGTAGCTTGAACACACCTGTCAATCATTTGCATTGATGATTGCAGAAAACCCATCAAGCATTTAATGTTGGGTAGCGGGGGCAATCCCTCGTGACAAAAAAAATCCCTGTGGCCATGTACCATAACTTAATGAAGCCGCTGAACCTTTTCCCCACATCACGGAAGCTTGTCAATCCTGAGTAGACCTGTATTTTAAATGCATTCAATACTGGCTGACTAAACTTTTTGCTTCAACTGCATAGTTGTCATTCCAGACACAATGCATTGGCTTGATTCGTTCTGGTCTGGATTCCAAGGTTTCTCATAATTACTGATGAAAGCTTCCACTTTGAGAGGATGCAACATAATGAGGTCATCTATCCAACTATATTACTCATAACTGTATGCTCTTTTGGTTCATCAGTAAAACTCCCAACTCTTAAATGTTTTCAGACTCGCTAACTTGAAAAATTGTTTTGCAGTTTTTTTGGTTTCATGTCTAAATCTGATGTAGGTGTGAAAACTGAAGTGAGTAACTTAAAGTTGAGGAATTTTATATGTGGTGGAGCCACTTTCTCTATTTTGTTTTTAGTAAGGACAAGCAAGGGTGATGACCGCTGTGTCTAGGTCTGTGACTACACACACACACACACACACACACACACACATATATAACCATTTCATTCAGCATCTGGGTGCAGATGTCAACATGTTTTATTGCTGTAGCATTTGAGAGGTGGTGAAAATCTGGATGGTGATAAGGACAGAACAGCTGTAAAGCCCATTGGGTCCTTCAGTGGCTCACCACACACACACACACACACGAACACAGATTTTCCCTCACAAATCAATGTTCAGATCTTGACACCATTGTAGGACACTGAAGGGGCTCTTCAGGCAAAGCGTACTCTTTGTGTGTGTGCGTGTGTGTGTGTGTGTGTGTGTGTGTGTGTGTGTGCGTGTGCGTGTGCGAGTGTGTGCGTGCGTGCGTGTGCTTCTATCCCTTATGGCTCCACCCTACATCTCAGCAATTTGCTCCTTTTATCGCCATCAGGGGAGCAAATGGTTTCTATAGCGACAGGCACCAGGAAGTTCTCAAAAAACGTTTCATTTTTGAAGCCCTTGGGGGGGGCGGGGGGGGGAGAGACCATGTAAGTGTGTCTGCAGTGCAAGCCAATTATGTTTATGACCACATTTCTTTCCTGAATGAATTTACTGGGATCACGATATTGGTGCATTTTTCATTTTCCTATAGAAGGATTTGTGGTTGGTGTGTTGCTGCTTTTAACAGTTTTTGCATGTTTGATATTCAGATTTGTCCTTTATTCTCTATTTGTTACATCACTTATTGCCATCTTGTGCCCATACACAAACTTGACTCAGTTTCAGACTGATAGACGTGACATTGTTATTCTGCATGCCTGGCCAGAGGTGGTAAAACCCCAAGACAGGATGTGTCATAAGACCTCAGCAGATGGACACACACACACACACACACACACACACACACACAATTGTGTTGAAGCTCCCTCAGAGGCATCCATGTCCTCACTCTCTGACTTTCTCTCTCATCTTTGTCTCACTTTTTTCCCCCCTGTTCTGCTTTCTCACGCCCACGAGGAGTTAAAATTTGGTGGCCTCAATATTGGGTGGGGGGGGTGTTGTGTCCCAAAAGCCTTATCAAGGTCCTATCTGACATTCTTTTGTGAGGAAAACAAGGTATGATAATGTAAGAGGAAGTGAAATATATATTATAAACCAAGAAAAGCAGTTGCTCTCCAGCCCACAGAAGGGTTAAATGCGATTAGCATAATGTAAAATGAGATTCCACTCAGGTATATCGAAGTCATTTCATTTGCAATGTTCTGAATTATAGTTTCGGCCCACAGTGTTAGCTCAGGTACTGTGACTAGCATACAGGAGTCAAAGAATGCACTCAGTTGTGTATCATATGCAGCTACAGTAGATGAAGTGAGCTGGCAGTGAAATGAAATAGAATTAAATGCTTTAATCAGGAATGGTCTTTGCACAGGAGCACACTCATTCAAACATGAAAACATACTGTAACAGGAGTTTTCAACATCCAGTAAAATAGTGTTACCCTGGCGAAGTTTTACCTCTGTACAGTACTGCAGTGGATTTAAAATCAAGATTTTAAACAATCAAGATGTGATTGAAGTGCAGACTTTCAGCTTTAATTCAAGGGGTTTTACAAAGATTTTGCATTTTTGAGGCTCCAAAGTAATTGGACAATTAACTGACAAGCAGTTAAATGGCCAGGTGAGGCCTGTCAACGTCTACAGTCTGGTTTATGGTCAAGAACAGGAAGGCAGGATTCGACTTTACCAGTAAACATGTATGAGAGCCTGCACAGTTCTGAGACAGAATCTTTGGAAAGAAGAAGCAAAGATTGAGAGAGAAAAGTATGGAGAAGGAAACCAGAACGTACCACATCATCTGTCAAACATGGTGCAGGCGGTGTTATGGCACGTGCATGTACATGCTCATTCCCAAGGCAACGAAATGGAATATTCTTCCTTAAAATTATTTTAGTTTTTCCAATTGATTTTAAATCAGGGTTTCTGGTTAAAAATGGCTGTAATTCCTAAACAGTTGATGCAAAATATTTGTAAACCCCCTTCAGTTGAAGCTGAACGTCTGCACTTCAGTCAAGATGTGATTGTTCAGCTTGCTCTAAAGAGGCAAAACTACAAAAATTGCATCTTTGTCCAACTGATTGTAGACCTAACAGTAAATTCAGCACAAATTTCAGCAGCACAAAAAACATTTATATGTATCTGCCTGAAAGAAATTCTGCAAACATCAGATATGATGATACACACTGCTTAAAACCAGTTATTTTTTAATTATTATGCTTTTATAGATGAGCAAATTATCTCTCTCACTCCAGTTTACCTTAGTGGCAGTTCCAGGTCTTTCAGTTTGTTTTCTGTGGTCTCTCAACAATATTCTCAGTCAGTGAAAGACATTAGCTTGTTTTATATTCCACCAGTCCATGTTTCCACTAACAAGGTGGATGATCATGTTCAGTTTTAAGCACTTGGCCCAGGATTTCTAAGACCAGGGTATTTTTTTTAATCAAATTAAATGCTCCAATGGAGAACAGCAGCTTTTCTTTTTTTATTATATTTTTGCTTTTCTTCTTTCTTTTGGCACAAATTGGGTTGGAACCTGAGGATATCTGTGTATTTTCTTACATGGGTACGTGGTCTTGAGTGTTTGTATGTCCTATGTATGTTTTAATATTGGTGCTTTGGAGCACTAACTTGTTGATTCCAAGCACATCGTGCTGCCCACAAGTGTCCCTGTGTTGAAAACTTTGTGAAAATGAGAAGTGCGCACAGATGTACACACAAACACACCAAGGGTGACTGCTTGTGCTACTTTGAATCCGCTTTGTCTTCTAAGAGATGGATTGTAGGCTGTCAGTCATGTGTGCAGGGTGGGATTCCCTGCCAAGACCTCCACTGGCTCTGGTATTGGAAGATAGGACAGAAATACGCTTCCTCGCATACTCACAAGCACACACAAAATGCAGACACTCCGATACACTGCTCTGCATAATACCCTTTGCCAGCCTCCCCGTGCTGTGAAATGGCTTTGCTCCAACCGTGGCCGTGTTTGTTAGCCAGTCTACTCAGACACACACTCGCACAGCACTCAGCAGACGTTAAGCCAGGCTCCCTGCCTGCAATGTAACCCTGCTTGATCCTCCATCAGACACACACGCACACACGCACACACACTCTCACCCACTCTATCCTGCTGAGTGGCCGACTGCAAGCTATCCACCTCTTGCCCACAAACAAGGAGAAGCCTTCTGTCAAAACCATCAAACCAAACCTGGCCTAAAGGTTCAGTTCCCTCAAAAATCCCGTTCTGTCCAGCCCCATGGACGGGGCTCGGTGACAAGCTCTAAGGTTCAGTGTGAAGCAGTGCAGTGATTTTAAAACAGTTTCCTCTGCAGGAGAGACTACAGAGTAAAATTCATCTACCATTATTGCTGAAATATAATTAATGTAAAGGCCATTTAATTGTTTAGAATGAATGCAGAAGTCATTAAAAGGGACACTGGTTGGTCAACTTAAGCAGCAGAACTAAAACCCCATTAGGCTTACTTGGTCAAATCTAGCAGCTGTGTTACCTTCACACCCTTTCCCCACATTTGGCAGCTTTGTTTCCACACATCTCTGTGCCTGTACAGAAAGAGGGATAGTCCAAAAGCACTTGTTTTAATTAATGGTGGTGATTTCTGCTGCCCCAGTTTCTGTAGACATCAACAACAAAAAGGTGCTTTTCCTTCCAGCGTCATTATTATGCTTGTTTTTCTTTTTTTTTTAAGAAAAAAAGAAAAACAAGCAGGATTTGGGGTCGCTGTCAGTGCCATTTATTTTACTTTTTGCATCCTCAGCTGGCCTGAGTTATTTTTCTTTTGGTTTGAGTGTTTGTTCAAATTTTTTTTTAAATGTAATGCATATGTAAACTTAACCAGCTGGGGCAATCCGTCTGTTGGTTGATGAGATATTTGAGGCTGGATCAAGTGGTCGACTGACCAAACCATTGAAAAACATGTGCCATCCCTAGTGTGATGATGCTGCCATGGGGAACAAGCACTTATAATTCTGAATTGTTAAAAGTTATATCCCATGCAGCAGAACACAGCTTTTCACTTTAGTGAGGAGGTGAAATACCCCCAACTACCCAACACACACACACACACACACACACACACACACACACACACACACACACACACACACACACACACCTCAGTAAATGTCACACCCCAGGATTCAGCTTCAATGTCTTTTTAAAAGCAGGACCTTTGCACTTCAGGTAAGTGTCCAAAAACCGTGCACGGCTCTTCCTGGAAACAGCCAATATTTCCAATCTTCCATCGCCTGTCTCTCTATTTCCAGCGTGTGTTTAAGGCAATTATGCTGCCTCTTCAGAACACCACCTCCCAGTGCTAAAAAGCTGGGAAAATATACTTCATAGACCAATAACAAGCGAGAGAAATTTAGACATGAATAGAGATATTTGAAAAGCTTTCTTTGGTCGAAGATGGCGAATGTCAGTGGTGTTTATTGAGCTTCCATACTGACTGGAGCCACAGCATGGACATTAGAGCATCAAGGACAGGCTTTCATTGCACTAACACCACACAACAGCCACTAGTTACTTTCACCCACTGGCTGGTCAATTTGTACCCCTACAGTGTTCCCGAGGTAAAATGCCAGCTTTATTTGTGCAGCAAGGAATAGCTTTTAGAAGAGAAATATTTAGCTGCAGTCAGGTGGGCTGACAGGACCTTACTGTGGGTGGCCAAAAATGAACCAGACAAACTGAGGTTGGGCTTAGATTAAAGAAAATAAAGAGAGAAGCATAGCTGTTGTGCTTCTCTTGGCCTGCAATACGCAGTCCATCCACATTAGTTCTGATCACTGGCTGCCTCAAGGCTTTCTCTCTCTCTCCTTCCATCTTTCTCTCTCTCCTCTTCCCTCTCTTTGTTTACCACATAGAGGTTGATTTATGTCGGCTGCACTTGGCAGAGTTGGGTGGCGTGGGCGAGATACAGCAGCTGAAGGGGAGAGAGAGAGAGAGAGAAAGGGGGAAGCAAAAGGCCAAATCAGAGTGATGTATCAAGAGAGAGAAATGGAGAGATGAGCAGAAAGGAGGAAACAAAATAGTGAGGGTTGGATGAGAATATTAAGTGAGTGGGGAGAGATTACAGCAGGGAGGCTGGGTGAAGAGACAGAGAGAGGTGTTGCACTGGCCTCAGGTGTCTCTCTCTGATTTGTATCTTTTATGACGCTGCTTCATGTCAGAACACAAGGTCTCATGCTGCAGTCCCTCTGGCTCAGTCGCTCATGTTGTGCATTTCCTTCTCATCCCCCTCATTATGTTTACTTGCACATTTTAATCTTACCATCAACAGTCCTGGTTTGGTTGGACCGCATTGGTTTACAGTGTGTGAACCCAGTGATGGAGTCTAGATTATTGGTTTGTTGTTGTTAACATAGTTTTTGCACTTTGGTTGTTGAGAAATAAATCTGACTTGACTTCAGATGTTGTGGTTTTACTCTGACGATTCCTTCCATGTCTCATCCACACTCATCCCAGAGCAACATAAGCATGTATACAAGGTCTTTATGGGGTTTCCTGCACTGTGTGGCACTGGGATGATGGCAGCAATGAAATTTTTTGGTTCTGCAGGTTGCAGCCTAAATTGATCAGGTTTTTGATCATGTATACATTGATCATGTATGCTTAAATAGACTGTGATCTGGGGAGTTTAGAGACTGAGTCAATACCCTTGTCATGTCTCTCAAGCCAGTCCTGGGCAGTTTTTGTTGGGGTTTAGGGTGCAGTGTCCGTTTGAGTGAGGCTGCTACCATTGGGCAGTATCATTGCCCATCTATTGGTGTGTTCGAAAGTAACATCTACATCAACGCCAAGAGCTAAGACTGCCCACCATTGTAATAAGATTATTCACCACAGCTCTTACTGGTTTTAAATTCAGTGTACATTGCTTATAATTGCTTATAATAAAACGTATAAAATACTTGATTCTGCCACACTCTTTCTGCACATTGAAAGATACTGAACCCCAAGTTGCTCTCCAATGCAACCATCGGCATATAAATGTGTGTGAATGTTAGAAAGCACTTAGCCTTAGAAAGAAGTGCTGGTATGAATGTGTGTGAATGGGTGAATGAGGTATGTTGTATAAAGTGCTTTGAGTGCTCAGAATAGAAAATTGCTATATAAGAACCAGTCCATTTACCATTTACCATATACCATATACCGGAATCCTTTAAATGTATTCAGTTTTGTAACAACACTGTGTATAATGTTCATACTATCTTAGTTTTGTTATAACTTGGGCAGTAGTTGTACAGCGATAAATCAGGGGATGACTAAAGGTGTTGTAAATGATTAAGATGGAAACAAGCAAGCGTACCAAATACCATCTACCCAATAGTTGCCGAGGCATTCAAGAGCTAAAGTGTCAACTTTATGGTGGCAGTAGAGTCAGCTTGATCTGGAGTATACAAATGTTTGCACTACATCCAAGGGCAGTGCATACACTTACTATTTATATTGCTAAAATGATTCACCCACCCATCCAAATCAACAAATTCCTCCAAACTTCATGTGGCCTTCAGTTCGCTCAAGAACAGTGTGTAGAGAGCTTCATGGCTGAGCAGCTTCATCATGAGCAGCAGCCTTTTATCACCAAGCATAATGCAACATGTCGGATGCAGTCCAGTCGTGAAATTTCCTTGCTACAAAATATTCTTCAGTCAACTGCTAGAGGTATTATAACAAAGTGCAGTGGTGCCGAGATCCGAAATTGGCCAGTGGTATGCCGCTCCTGGAGTTGTGACGGCTGGCCTTTGCTGATGCTGCAACGGCCTGCCGTTCACTGAAAGTGGCCAACTGACACTTATTTAACACTGATTTGCGTGCATGCAGAATGACACAAATGTTCATGTAACATTGTATCCTGTGTACAAACAAAGCGTTAACAGAGAGGTTGCATCTAATGAGGCCGACCCCCCAAAATGCACAGGCTTAGGCTGCCTTCAGGCAGTAGCAGCAGGTAGTTCCCGGAGCACCGGCATAAAGCAGCGGCAGATTGGCTTACCGACCGGCTGGCCTCTGGAGTGATCAATCACACTTCTCCATCTGGCAATCCAATGGACGAGTCTGGGTTTGGCAGTTGCCAGGGGAACGGTACCTGTCTGACTGCATTGTGCCAAGTGTAAAGTTTGGTGGAGGGGGGGTTATGGTGTGGGGGTGTTTTTCAGGAGTTGGGCTCAGTCCCTTAGTTCCAGTGAAAGGAACTCTTAATGCTTCAGCATACCAAGACATTTGGGACAATTTGATGCTTCCAACTTTGTGGGAACAGTTTGGGGATGGCCTCTTCCTGTTCCAACATGACTGCACACCAGTGCACAAAGCAGCTCCATAAAGACCTTAATGAACCAGTTTGGTGTGGAAGAACTTGACTGGCCTGCACAGAGTCCTGACCTCAACACCTTTGGGATGGATTAGAGCAGAGACTGTAAGCCCGGCCTTCTAGTCCAACAGCAGTGTCTGACTTCACAAATGCACTTCTGGAAAAGCAGTAAAAATTCCCATAAACACTCCTAAACCTGTGGAAAGCCTTCCCAGAAGAGTTGAAGCTGTTATAGCTGCAAAGAGTGGGCCCACATCATATTAAACCCTCTGGATTAGGAATGGGATGTCATTCAAGTTCATGTGTGCGTGTGAAGGCAGATAAGCGAAAACTTTTAGCAGTATTTTGTGTGTGTGTGTGTGTGTGTGTGTGTGTGTGTGTGTGTGTGTGTGTGTGTGTGTGTGTGTGAGTGTGTATTTGTATATTCTGATAATATTTGCTGAGAATACCTCATTCATGTGAAACTTGTTTGTTCTGTGTCTTCCCTCCTGTAGCTGGTCAGCTAAGCCAGTCGGCTTATTTCTCCCTCCAGCTGCCCTACACTGTACTGGGGCTTGGACGCAGCGCCAACTTCCTGGATCACCTTTTCGTCGGCATCCCCCGGCAGCCTGGAGAGACGGTGAGGAAATTTTACCCGGACACTTGCCGGCACTTCTGCACAAATAGCGACAGGTTTCATGGTCCCACAGAATGTCTCGGGAAAGTTCTTTTACAGAGCTGTGTTCATGTCACACCATGTAGCAAAAAGGCAGGGTGCAAAAAAAATCAAAATAAACCTTTTACAACCCCCAGGTGCAAACTGCTTTAAAATACAACCCTTGTAGTCAAATGCCAAATTAAGTCATTTCTGAGCAGCTTAACGTGTCCTGAATTTAACAGTGTACGGCATGCCTGACTAAGACATTGAATGTCTCTGTAATAAGCCTCGGGATCCTGATGTTAAAAACAGGAAAACCTTCCAAGAAAATATCAAATGATGGATGAATTAATGGAAAGAGCAATTGAGCACTTTTTGTAAGCCATAAGCAGAGAACAAAATGGTTGTTTTTCTCCAACTGCTCCAGCATTTTTCATGATGGGCTTGATGTAGCACCCTTCTTCCAGGGATTGTGAGATTCATTTGAAGGGTGTTTTGTGAAGATTCAGTAGAGGGATTTCCCTCCACATACTTTCTTATCAAATTAGAAACAGAGGTAAACAGACAGACTAATCTTGCAAAGGCATTTAATGCATGGTTGAGCAAGCTTCTGTTTATATCTGAAAAATAACTGTTTGCAGATGAGATTAACATATAGAAGTTTATGGGAAGCCTTTAGTCTATACATTTTATAGTATAGTGTATGCTTGAAATATTCATAAAAATGAATTATCATGTCTGTTAACTATTCAAATCTTCACAATGCCAATCGCTGTTTTATTCTCTCCAAATTTTACTGCAAGTCTTTGGTTTGCTTGTGGATTTCTGCATAATTCACCTAAACACAGGCCAGCAGTTTTATTTTTGTAGGGAGTTTCATTTACCTCTGCTTCTCCCGCTTAACGAGGGCAATATTTCCTTCGGTGTCATAAACAATGATTTGACTTGAAAAAGCATCTTTTGCCACCCACATCTCTCACTAGAGGCGTGATTGTGCGGTAGGATCTAGGTGAAAGAAGAGTTTATTTCCCTGCCCATTTAATGACTAAAAAATAAATCAAGGTTCAGAGAATTATGTGACACAGATGGATGCTTTATGGAAGCTAGATCACACAGCTCTCTTTTAATGTATGGGATGATTGATGACATCACCAGAGGCATTAATAAAGGTGCAGCAAGCTTCCCACGGGAACAGAAATCCCAACGCCTCCATTTTTTTTTTACTACTTTAACACATCTTTGCTTAACAACCAGCAAAGAGACGATTTATGAATGACTGTCTGGATCCAGCCCGTGTGTGTGATTCCCGTCATACAACAAGAGAGCATTATACTAATATGATAAATCATTGATTTTGTTTTATGGTTTTTATCTGTTCATCACCCATATTTCTACACTTCACTACCTCTAATGTCATCTCCCTTCAGTTCAGCTCCCTCCGCCTTCATCTAACGCAGCACTGTCACTCTGAATATTAGGCACGACAGGGCCCTTTTTCCCTCCCGTGTGGTACCGAGGTCTTCGTCAAGCAGCTGATTAGAATTGCAGATGGCTCAGCCCGCTACTCAGACAGCGTAGGGCACCGAGAACACTCATCGCAAACAAACTGCGTTATTGTCCTCCTTCCACACCCTCCTTTTTCCTGTGCAAAGGAATGTGATCCTTTCCCCCCATTTTTCCTCCTCTCTCATTCCTTCTACAATATGAATTAATGAATACCTAAAGATGTGGCCTATTATGCAGAGTAGATTTCTTTTTTTTCTTTTTTACCCAGAGGGACTGGGGAGTGGAGTAACTCTCCATCTAATCTACCTGTAATGAGGAGAAGAGAGGAGAAGGTTTGGAAATGTGACCGTTAGGCCACCCTCCTCAGTCGGCTTATTTGGATCTTTGTGTTTGCCGACTCTCTTGATCTGCTTTTCTCTCATTTCTGTTTTGTTTTCATCTTTATTTCTGTCTTGTTTTCTTACCGTCTCCCCTGCTGTGCCCTTTACAATTTCTCCAGCACAATGAGAGTTTCTGCCTGCTGTTTCGCAGAAGGCGATGTTTTGTGGAATCTTCGTGGATATCTTCTTCTTCCCTCTGTCCAATCAGTCTTCTCTTTTATTCACCCCTACTCATCTTTCTCTGTGAGTCTCAGTCCCCCTGTTCACTTATCTTCCACCCAGGGGATTCCCTTTGCTGCTCAAAGTGGTTTACTTCACTAATCAGTCCCCTACTTGTCACTCTCACTCTCTCTCTGTCTTCCCCATCCTCTAACTCTGTATCCGTCTCTCTCACTCTCCATAGTGTGCCAGTTTTCCTGGCTTTGAACCAGAGTATCTCTCGTTCTCTCTGAAGACTTAGGAACACTTTTCTCTTCCAAACAGCCAGATCGGATCTGCTCCCAGGCAGTGGTAGTGGAGGCTGACTCGTCTCCAGCTCTGCTCCCCCGCCAGTTGCCGCACCAACGGCAGTGCTTTCCAAGAGCTAAGCGACAATGGCTGGCGGCTAGAATGTGCTTGTTATGTAAAAAGCAATGCCGTTGCTGTACGCTTATTCAAAATAGCTGCAAGATGTAGTTCCTTCCAATTGATGAAGAAAGGAGAGTCACAATTAAAGAGCAGTGGCACATACAGTTTCTGCCAAATGTAGATCTGGAAATGTTTCCTCTAAACTGCAAGTATGGTTACAGTCTTTAAATCATTAATATATCGCCCTGTTCTCCTGTTTATATCACTGAACTCTTAATCACTTATGAGCCAGAGAACAACCCGAGATGCCTGAGTAGGATCTTAAAGCAGGCTCGGAAAAATGTGGCTAACAGACACCGACGATGACACTGGGCTTTTCCAGAAACCCAAGCCCTGTTTTATACAGATGCTAAATGCAGTCTGTGTCAGTCGCATGTCAAATGTCACCACTGGTTGCTGAGCCCCAAGGCAGCAAACAACTAAAAATGAAACTAGAACTTATGCAAAGTCAAGCTGCTGTCAGACAGGTCTCCAAGCAAATGTTTGTGAATGTTCTGCAGTTATGCTAAGTCTGCCCTCTCGCAACGTTCTTAATCCAACATTTGCTCCTTTTTTAAAAATAAATGCAATACATTTCTGAGAAAACAAAAAAGGATATTCTCATATATATATATATATATGATATTCTTTTTGCTTAGGTATTAAAACAGGTTGTCGAGGAGTTACAATGTTAACAGTTCAGTCCCCAGCCCCTCAACCTGCCAAAGTGTCCATGAGCGAGACACTGAATTCCAAGTTGTTCCATCAACACACTGGAAAACAGTTTGTGGAAAGTGAAAAGTTGCTGTGTAGACCCTTTACAGAAGCTTTCCCCTCATCCAGATGATAAGCTGTTGTTTCTGGGCTAAAATCTGGAGTATTTTCTTTGTGCTGCCTGAGATAACAGAGTTAATACACCGTGGGGAGGGGTGTCTGTGGTGTGATGAGATTACACCAACCTTCAAGTATATAATATGGCTTCTTGTCATAAAGGTGTGTGTGTAAATATAGCTCTTTACATGTAAGTACCTTCGCCCACCTCCTTGATTCTTTTGACCTAATTTGCTGTCATGCACAACTGTGAGGTTCACTTGATTCTAGGGGTGGAACGGTTCATAAAATCCACAGTTCGGTTCGTATCACAGTTTTGGGGTCGCAGTGTTTCATCAGTAACTGATAATTCATCTTGTACGGTGTTTAAAATATCAGTTATTCTCAAGGACATGTTGTGTGGCTTCATGACAACTGAAAGAATGAGGCAGTGTGGCGTCAGGTACATCAATGACAATCTTGGGTTGAAGCGAGGTGATATTTATGTACAGTAAAAGTATATAAGTACATATACTGCCAAATCTTAACTTTCTTGATGCTAAATTACAATGTTGCTGCCATCTTTAAGGCCTTTTGTGCATGTTCAGAACATAAAGACCGTACTGACTGAAATTTAAATTCTATATTAATCCGTTAGAACTTCAACTTTTCAGGAGCACATCATAGGCAAAGGTCATCAACATAAAGTGAAGAATAAGATCAACCAGCACTAGACTTTCCTTTCTTTAAAATAAACACAGAAAACAATCATCCCAATTTAATCCCATCTTCAGCTGCATGGTCCACCTGCATATAAAGGTTCTGCTCAACCTCCAGCAGCAATAACTCTGGCCCACACTACAAATGTAAGCAGGAAAAGGTCAAGAAAAAGGACAATTTGTCCAATTTGTCCTCATTATCACCAGTGTGGTGTCCTTTTGTAAGACCTGTAGCCCTACCTGTGCCAGATGAGCTGCTCGGTGACCAGCAGGTCAGACTGGGGTCACACTGTGCTGCTTCTACACAGGAAACGTACTTTATTGTATTCACAGTGTTCCTGCGAACATGAGCTTTTTTTGTCACTGAAACATCTCGGTCTAAGTGAGGTTTAAGATGAGACTGAGGGGATCTGTCTGTCAAACGCTGTCTCTCCCTCGCCCACGCAATAATGAGCGGCGCTCTGGGAAGGAAATATAATGGAAACTCTTATTTGGGTAAATTATAAGTTTATCACTGCCGCTGTGTACACTCAGTATTAATAACCTAAACAAAAGAAACCAGTCATTAACACATAAACATGAGCGTACATTCACTCCCCCTGCAAGTTATAAATGAAACGTAGGAGACACATTGTGTAAAATATATTGTTTCCAGAATTTACTAAACTGCACTTTTGATATCCAAAAAACACAACTTATATTACTTAATATTAATGTTGAATCTTTAACTTTTAAGTTTATAGCTGCAGAATCTTCAGATGTGATGTAGTGAGTCCATTACTGGACTGGAGGTTTGTGTCAAAGT